>NC_031965.2:39288797-39588797 GCF_001858045.2 Oreochromis niloticus
AGCCAATAGAATGGCACTTTCACACACCAGAGGAAGAGATCAGGTACGTTTAAATAAAGCTTTTGTGAAGCTCCCAGAGAGCCTCTCTTACAGCTGTTTGCTTCAGTTTAGGGCCGGCCTGCTGGCTGTGGGACTACCTGAGGAGGAGCGGCCAGGTGAGGAGGACAGGTGTGAGGTTATCTTTGGCAACATTAAGAAGTGTGTGGTTTGGGCCTCTGAGCTGTCTGCTCGTTTGTGTTCAGGCTGGTTTCCTGCTGCCTCTGAGCGGCGGCGTCGACAGCTCCTCCACCGCCTGCATCGTCCACTGCATGTGCGTGCTGCTGTGCCGGGCTGTCGAGGGCGGCAGTGAGTACCATCCGCTTCACCTCAGCTGCTTAAATGAAGAAAAATCTCATTCTCCTCTACAGATGCTGTTTATATGTTCTATTATAATATTAAATATTAACCTGTGCAGATCTTCAGTCGGAGCATTTTGAGCTGAGCGTTCAGAGTAAAGACAAATCTGAGGGTTTGCTGCTTTCAGGAGATAAACAGGAAGCATTTCTGTGGAGGAGCAGCTCCCAGGATGAGCCGAATGATGTAACTTCCTGCCTGCTGGTCTGTCTTCCTCTCAGACAGTCGGGTGCTGGAAGACGTCCGCAGGGTGGTCGGCGACGAGTCGTATCATCCGCAGGACCCGAAGGAGCTGTGCGCTCGCGTCTTCACCACCTGCTACATGGCGAGCGAAAACTCCTCCGAGGACACGCGCAACAGGGCCAGAGACCTGGCCAATCAGATCGGCAGGTAGGAAGCGGGTAGATCCATGGTTAAGACCACGACACCGAGAGGCTCACAAAAACAGTTCTGACTCATTCTGTCTCCTGGTTTGCAGCACGCACATGAATATTAACATAGACATGGCGGTGAAAGGCATTCTGGGTATCTTCTCGGCGGTTTCCGGACGGTGGCCTCAGTTTCGTGCGAGCGGGGGAAGTCGGAGAGAAAACCTGGCTCTCCAGAATGTGCAGGTCAGAAGCTGCAGATGTTTGTGGCGTGCAGCGCCTCTGACGGTTTAGCCGCAGCGTTCACGTAACGCCACCGTGACCCGGCTGAACTTTATCACAGTGTTCACTTCCTGTGTGTGTTCCCAGGCTCGGGTCAGGATGGTCCTGGCCTACCTGTTTGCCCAGCTCAGTCTGTGGGCTCGGGGCAGACCCGGGGGCCTGCTGGTGCTCGGCTCTGCTAACGTGGATGAGAGGTACGCGCCGCCGTGTTCGCTGTTAGTGCGACTCACGCAGCATATAGAATAACAGGGCCTCGTCCTGCTCAGCCTCACAGGTTATTTCACCAAATACGACTGCTCGAGCGCCGACATTAACCCAATCGGAGGCATCAGTAAGACGGACCTGAAGTGCTTCCTGCTGCACTGCGCCAAGCAGCTGCAGCTCACCGCTCTGAGAAGGTAAGGCCACGGGGGTCTGCGCCTCTGCAGCCCCCCGGCTGGAGCTGTGGTGTGCGTGCTTTCACACTGGAGTCATTTCTCAGAGACGCAGCATCTCATGTGGTTTTTCAGTTTGTCAGCGGTTTTGGTTTCCTCTGCAGCATCCTGGCAGCTCCGCCCACCGCCGAGCTCGAGCCGCTGACAGACGGGCGAGTTTCTCAGACTGATGAGGTGAGACACAGACAGGAACGGGCCCTCATCACTCTGAGACTTGTGATTAAGAATGAAATGAGTTTGTACGACAGATATGATTGTCAGGATGTTCCTGCACACAAACCGCAACCCACCAACTCTGCTGCTCCGCCCACAAATGCACTTTAATCACATCTCAGGAGAAACAGACGGGATTCCCACCAGGACAGGATTTATTCCTAGGAAGCATGTTTCTCCAAAATAATCCACCAAATACTAATTTGCTGTTAAACTGATCTCACACACATATTACTGCATATTATCAACATATCAGAGATGGAAATGTTTCAGACCTGCTCCCCATCAGAACCTCACCCTTCAGGCACAGCACAGGTCCAAAGCCCTGCAGGCGTCTTCATCCTGCTATATATATTATATTGTATATTTCCCAGCATGCCCCTCTGCTCATAGTGGAGAGTAAAATGACTGAGTGCAGCTGAAGTTCAGTCCACGATTTAACCACTTAAGAGTCCACTTTACTGTAACACTGTGAATATGAGCATGCAGTATGATGTAGAGGAGGGGCCCCTCTAACCGTCGGGCCCCCCGGCGAGCTGAAACCTCTGCGTACACAGGCGACAGGAAGCTAACTGCAGCTCACTGCTGACTGCAGGCGTCTTTATAAGGTCCAAAGATTTCAGCGCTGCTAGCCTCACGTCATGACTGTTATTAAAGACTGTTAGCGCTGTTTGTGCTCCCCCTGCAGGCCGACATGGGGATGACCTACTCTGAGTTGTCTGTGATCGGACGACTGAGGAAGATCTCCAAGTGCGGCCCCTTCAGTATGTTCTGTAAACTCATTCACACATGGAAGGACGCCCTCTCGCCCTCAGAGGTCAGTCTGAGTGGTCACAGGTATGAAGGTCGCGTCCCCAGCAGCCTAACCTGAAGTAAGCTTGTGGTTTTCCTTCAGGTGGCCCAAAAGGTGAAGCGCTTCTTCAGGATGTACTCGGTGAACCGCCACAAGATGACCACGGTCACGCCGTCCTACCACGCCGAGAGCTACAGTCCTGACGACAACCGCTTCGACCTCAGACCTTTCCTCTACAACGCAAGCTGGAGCTGGCAGTTCAGGTGCATCGACGACCAGGTAAGCATCATCGCGTTTCTCTCTCGGTCAGAGTGAGAAAAGATGATCAGAGGAGCGGCACGTTGATGAAGACGAACTGCGAGCAGGTGTTTCTGTTCTTCCAGGTGACCCAGATGGCTGCAAACAGGGCGAAGCATTAAGAAGCAGAGGTCATCAGTCCGTCGCGACTCCAACAACCACGAAGATGTCCCGCTTGATCAAAGCCGAAGACCATGAACGATGCTTTCCTGCTTTTCTGACCTCAGTGACATTGATAACAACTGTGGTCCCTTCAAACAATCATTTAAACAGACTATAAAATCAAACGCCTTAAACCTGCATTCTTTCAGGCGCCCAGCAGGGGGCGCTTCCTCTGCTAAGCCTCCTCGGCTGATCGTGAGCTCAGTGAACTCTTTAATGGTCTCAGGTGTGATTGAATCAAACATTGTGGAGATTGTCCATCGTTTATTTACAGTCTATGATCCAGACTACACACGCCTCTTCTTCTGCTTGTTTTTATCTCTTTATGCTTTATTGTGCAGTTTTCTTCATCTTCTTCATCACCTGATTATTTCTGATTCTGTCCTCCGTCTGCTTTGTTTTGATTTTGTTCTGTGTAAAATGTAAAGATACAGGATCATTTAAAGTGTCCACGTGTGAAATAAAAGCTCTCTTGATTTTGTTTTTTGTCCTGTATGTGCCGCAGTGAGAACACTGCATAAGAAATGACCTGTCAATCAAAGAGGCCACGCCCCAATTCATGCAAACTTTAAGCCTTAATACAATTTAAACAGGTGAGCAGTGTTGGTCAAGTTACTTGAAAAAAGTAATCAGTTGCTAATTACTGATTACTTCCCCCAAAAAGTAATCCCGTTACTTTACTGATTACTTATTTTCAAAAGTAATTAATTACTTAGTTACTTTTTAAAAACACAATTTACGACCTGAATAGGTAATAAAGCGATAGATCTTTCAGCCCAATTCTACTTTTTCTGCATAATTCATCATACAAAATGTAATCAAATGGAAACGTCTCTTTTTAAAACTTGTTTTATTAGTTTTAATCTTTTAACTTTATGCATCAAGCAAAAACTTAATTATATGCAACATTCTCTGACTGGAAGAAATTTGTTTAACATTTCAGCACATAAAATAAAATATTTTTTTGTGTTTACACTCACTCTTTCAAATAGATGCAAGTGAAACACAGCAGAAAATAAATAAAATCAAAGACTAGCGGTCCTGTTGCTCTATTTTCACCTGTAAAGCAGGACTGGGGTAGGCGGAGGTTTACCCTGGTGCAGGTGTGCTGCAGCGGTCAGTGGAAGAATCCGCGAGTTTCTCTGTGAATTTCCCATTACAGTCGTAGTACACTCGTGCTTGCTTGGAAGTTTAGGGGTTTTTTCGCTGTAAAAAGAAGTTTTCTTCCCACGCACAACGGACACTAATGTTTTTGTCACTTTTTATGGAATCAAACTCAAAGTAAGGTCAGTACTTCCACGCTTTAAACGCTGCATGCTACACTCTGTCCCGCACTCGATATATTATCCATTGTTGATCTGCAGACAGCTGTTGTCACGAACGTCGCACTCGCTTACGTCACTGTCATGAGACGTTCTCGCAAAAAATCACGGTTTTAGTAACGCAGTAACGCAGCGTTCCTACGTGAAAGTAACGGTAATCTAATTACTGTTTTTGCAATAGTAATCCCTTACATTACTCGTTACTTGAAAAAAGTAATCGGATTACAGTAACGCGTTACAAGTAACGCGTTACTGCCCATCTCTGCAGGTGAGTTATAGAAACATCCTCCTGCTCTGCAGTTGTTATGAAGGAGGAAATGATATCTACAGACCAAACCAGTCTGTGTCACAGTCGTCATGCCAGCAGGTTGCTGAAAATGTGAAAGCGCACAAACTGCGGCGAGGTTCTCGTCTCACCCTGAAGGCGTTCTTCATCATATCTACGTCCATATGTTCATACCTATGGCATGATGTGGATCAGATACAGGTGGTTGTGGGACAGCGTGGCCTGTCTGAGGGGACGAGGTATTTCCTAGGTCAGAGTAATCTGTCATGGTTCATTTTGGTATTTAAAGCTACACAATATTAGTCATTTCAAAATTACACTTACTAAAAAACTGAAAGTAGTGTCTTTAACTCGAATCAGTCTTTCACCATTTAGCTTAAGTCATGTGATAATAAGGTTAAAGTGTTTATGAAGAGGTCAGGTGGGGAAGGTCCTGTTAATCCTCACCTGTGTGAGAAATATCTGTATGGCTGCCATGTGTGGTCTGTCAAAACTGACCGAGAGCGATCCAGGGTTTACATCATAACGGACTCTGAGCGAGGCAGGGGGGCATTCAACACCACCAACGTTAAGGTGGAGATCCCAGAAACTTTCCTTACCTGGATGATCAAACGTGCATGAAGGCTTCACGTGGAGAGCAGCTCAGACTCGGTTCATTTTGTTCTCACACGTTTGTCTGCATGTAGGGAACTTCTTTAATGACATGAGTGACTGTTTCACATACAGCCATTAATGTGGTTTTAACAAAGGCTACATTATTAGCACTGTAGATTCCTTCGTTTCACCCTCGTGGAGTAATTCACGGTTCAAATACAGGATGCTGTTCATTTCTAAATGTACTGATGTTTGTGTTTGAAAGAGGAAAACTCCCCTTTTTACTAAAACCACACTGATGATTGGAGGACTGCAGAGAGCCGGCTCGCATCCATTCCCACAGCTCAGAGCTCGAGCTTACATGATATTTATTACCCATCATAAACTCAGGTGTTGTTATTTTCCTGACTCAGGCTTCTGAAACCTGGCACCTCCTCCTCTGAGCTCTCACCTTCCTTTTTTTCTGCCTTACAAAAAAATGAAGCATTTAAAAATTAAAGAGCAGCTCGTGGAGAAACTCCAAGAGCTCTGAGTTCGGTGTCTGAGGTGGAACCCGACATCCGGAGGTCGTTTCATCTTGACGTGACCTTTGACACTTTGTTGTAGTGCTTAAACTGTCATGCTCATTAGACTGTGGCGCTTTTATGACATGCTATTAATCTGTCTTTTGAACTCTCCTATAGTGCAGAAAAGAAGTCTCCATCATGGACTGTACATAAAAGATGGAAGCAACGCAAAGTCCTGTTTTAAAGTCTTAACGTGGGCGTGGCTGAACTGAACATCCACAGAGCAGTGACACAACATGGCCACGTCCTAAAAATGTGTCTTAATCTGTCCGTAATTTACTAAATGAATACTGTGTAAAGAAGCCTCGAAACTACTGTTTCCTGAGGCGAAAGCAGAAGTGATGTGAGTGCTGCAAATGAAGTCGAACAAAGCCAGGCTTCCTTGGTCTGCACCGGAACATCCAAGCCTAAGAGCCCAGCTTAAGAAGTTATCAACTTCCTGTTGAATGTGTTCTTGGCTTCTTTGTGTGGGTCATGTGACTCTTCTCCCATCAGAGACGTTATCTGATGATGATGTAATGGTGATTAAAATTCTCTAAAACACATAAAACTTGTTTTTCATCTCAGAAGGACAAATAAATATGATGAATACAAAGTAAAGATTACTGTTATCAGGATCATTTTCTGTGTTAGACGCAGGCCACATACAGCACGCTCTGATACTGTGGGCCGGACCGGTGCACCAACGTTTAAATACACATTTAGATGTCTGAACACGTCTCAGATACACGATGCAGAAATCTGACAGCACGACTCTTTGGGATGAAATAAGAAATAAAACAAACGTGTGGTCAGAGCTGCGATGCTGTAATTAGAAAACAGAAAGTGTCATTTTGTGTGGAATTAACTGTTTATGTATTACTTCATTACTAATGGTCATGCTGGGAGTCTTTACCAGCAAGAAAAGCTGAACAACCTATCAAAATGCATTTAAAGGTCCAAACATTTCGGCCCTCCTTCATATTTCCTGAAGCTGTCCAGTGGGCCGGGCTGGACTCCTTCCCGGGCGGATTTTGGCCCCTGGGCCTGATCTTTCACACCCCTGGTGTGGGCTCATGTAGCTGGATCAGATTAATAATCTCAGTGGTGCAGACTCATTCTGTGTTTGTGGTGAGAACGACTCCAACATTTGATTTGACCCAAATTCAACAGAAACGCCAGTTTTCCCTGTTGTCCCTGGTTAACGCCGTCACTATTTACAGTGTTTTCGTGTCTTCGTGTGACGTAACTGTGACGCTCACGTCCTTTTTCTCTGGGTGAGTTTATCTGTGTGGATTAATGACCTTGGTAAAGCACCCCTGACTTTTGTTGCTGACTTCCTGCTCCAGCAGCTCTGAGCACGTGACTCTGTGCTGTGGGTGGAGCTTGACTGGCGCAGGAGGAGGAGGAGGAGGACTTCCTCCCGCACGCTGCGCTGCTTTCTGTTTGAGCGCCTTCTTGTTGTTGTCCCGGAGTTTGGACGGACTCCGACACTCTGATCTGAGCCGTCACTCACCTGCCGGATGGAGACGGACAGCCTGCTGTCCGGCAGCCTGGACGAAGCCTCCGGGACTATGGCTCCAGGACCGGCTCGGAGCGCGGAGGGCCACGGGCAGCAGGAAGATGCCGTACTCGGTGTCCGGGGACTCGTGCACTGTGGACAGGGAGCCAGGTGAGCGGCTTTTAAGTTTTCAGGTGAGGCAGTGAGCTGGGAAAAGTTGCCATGTTGTGAGTACCGAGGGTCACCGGATCAGCCGATCAGCTGATTTACTCAGGTGAGCGCAGGCAGGTAGTTTTTTTTTTTTTTAGGCTCAGGTTGAACACACCCACAGCTTCAGAGTCAGAGCTTCCTCACACAGCAGTTTACAGGAGGGGTGTCAAACATGAGGCTCGGGGGCCAGAACTGGTCCATTGTCTCTGAACGCAGCGAAGGCGCCGATTACTTTTATTTATTATTTTAATCCAATCTTATTCCCGGTGTTTTGATGAGATGGCAGCGTTACTGACGAGTAAGTAAAACTCAAAGATGTGAAATGTTGTTGTTCCAGATGATGAACAACATCTGGAACAACTGAAACATGTGAAAGTACTTTTTAAAGTACACTGCTGTGGAAAAGTCCTGAGCCACCCCTGTTTTTAAAAGGTGCACAATTTATTGAAACGTGCAGACAAACATATTAGACAAAAAACAGAGTTTGTACGTTTCTAAAAAAGTGAATCTTTGGTGTGAGCAGCTTCATCCTTCAGCTCTCGGTCGTCTCTGTGAGGATCTCCAGGCTGAAGGACACTCACAGCTGTCCTTTGGATGTTTCCCACACTGAGTCAGTAATGCTGAGGTCTGAATGTGGATCAGACCTGGTCCTGCGAGTTTCACTCCAGCTCTTGTGTCATTTTCGTTCCTCAGCCCTTCCTCCCGTTTCCCTTCATTAAGAATGGTTTCCTGATAGCCGCCCGTCCACCGAGACAGTCCTGGCGAGGCTTCAGTGAACAGCAGACGATCAGCTGATGGTCCACATCAGCTCTCAGCTCCTGTGTTTCTTAAGCACATGCCTCTCAGACACTGTAGATAGATTTTATTAGGCCTCACACTTCTTCTGTCCTCCACGGTGCAGTTTTCTTAAACTTTTCAGTGTTTAGTGACTTAACAAATGAATAAAAACATCCCCTTGAAAATGGTCAAGTACAAGGACTGAGGATGAGGATGAGTGAAGAAGCAGCCAGTGTCCAAAGAAAGACCTTTAGAAATCTGGAGAGCTGTTGCTTACAGGACAGTCTGGCTCCTTATAAGCAAGAAATGGGAGGTGGCTCAAGACTTTTGCACAGTACTGCTGGGTTTTATTGGTTACTTAAGGTCAGATTGTCCTGTATGAGTCGGGCACCCCTGGTTTAAAGGCTTAAAGTCTGCCCTGTGTTCCCGTCTGTGGTTATTCTCTACATGTGATCATATCTGAACGTCCAGCCTGTTTCTGAGGTTCGGGTGAAGCTGAATGTGTCTGTGTGGGAGTCTCACATTGTTTTAGATGTTCCATAGAAACTAATGATATATTTACACAGATCTTTAGTCACTGTAATAATTAGGCAGCATAAGTTTTCACCAGTTATTAACTACTTTGTCTTTTCTTGCAATAAGTAATCCTTTGTTTCCTCTGACTTGCTGGTTATTCAGTGTTTGGTGACTGTCTGAGTGCTGGAGGAAAAAAGCAGTTCAGGTCATCAGTGAGTGACTCTGAACTGTGGCGTGTTTAAGAGAAACACAGAAGAAGAAGAGGCTAAATGACTCAGTGGATTCACTGATTGAGGAATCATCAGATTTTACATTTAAACTCAGATTTGACAGCAAAGCAACACAAAAATGCACCAAACGATCCTCACAGTAAACATCAGAAACACTCTGACGTAGCAGAGGGTGGAGTTCTCCGTTAATGTTAGCCAGAAGGCCGTCACACAGACGTGGAGGACGTTTAAGAAGAAACACACACCTGACTCACAGTCGCGTCTCAGTCTCATTAAACTCAATAAATCCTCCACCACCAAACCTGCAGACACTTCCTGTTTTTAGTTTATTTTTATTTCACTTCAAATGTTCAAAATATTGTTTTATTTTCTTTTTTCTAGGCTCAAATTTATATTTTCATGTTCAAATTGCTTCAATTCAAAAACTAGATTTCACAGAAACTCAAACTCGAATGACTTCAGTGGAGTTTTTTTCACACCTTGCTGCTGCTGCAGTGTGTGTGTGTGTGTGTGTGTGTGTGTGTGTGTGTGTGTGTGTGCGCGCGCGTGTGTCAGCAACCGTTTAAAGTGTTGTCCTGTCAGTGACACCCACCACAACCACCCCCAGTGACACATCCTGCTGTGATGCATCGATCAGCAGCAGTCGGTGTGTGTGTGTGTGTGTGTGTGAGTCATGTCTGTGTAAGTGCTGGATGGAAAGGTCAGAGTGGTTAAACTTGATCACCTGACAGCTGCTAAACTGTCGACTCTCTTTGCGTCTCCACATTATTTCTGAGTTTCTGTCCAAACCTGAACGTTCAGCACAAACGTGTCCGTCACAGGTTTGAGTCCAGAGTGACACATTCATCGGATTAGGCCAGAAGCTCCATGCAAACCTGAACCAGGTCTGACTGAAACTCTCACTGGGCTGGACACTTTGTTTCTGATGATGTTGATTTTTGTCCACAGGAAGTAAATGTTTCTCTGTGTTGTATTACACATAGACTGTATATAAAAGAAGGACACACGGGCCTTACTGACACCTGTTGGTGTCATTGGCACCATGTTTGTTTGTTAAAGGTGTACGTTTTCACTCTGGTATTAAATACGAAGCTCCTGTGCTTACTGCTGTGGTTCGGCTGCCCTCTCCGTGCTCCCCTCAGCCCAGCCGGGCCCCAAACTGTCTCCTCTATACTCTTCAGATCGTTATATTTCACTCTGTCTTTTCTCACCATCCACAGGTGACGAGGAACTCTACATCCAACAGGCTGTTGTGTTCCTCGAGGACGCCATAAAGGTGAGAGAAGGGAACTTTTTCTTTTTTCATCATGTTTGATGTTAGAGAGCCTTTGTAGGATCGTCCACTCTCATCCTCCTTCATGATTCCTGCACTGTGAGAGCTTCTGGAAAGAAAGCCTGCATGAAAGTATTGTCCCTATACTTATAGACAAACTAAAACACATATAGATTATTATTTGTACTGAAGTATTTTTCCTGCTTACAGTACCGCTCCATCAACCACCGAGTGGATGCCGGTTCCCTCCGCCTGTATCGATGGTACTACTCTGGGATAATCCAGTGGTAAGCAGCTCTGCGTCTAACTCAAACTCTGCCGGAGTTCATGGAGTTCAGAGCAACAGTAAAATGTGGAAATTGTGAGGAGAAAAAGCAGGAAAACTCTGACCTTTGACCTCTGACCTCTGTCCCTGCTGCATGCAGTCGTGGAGCTCCAGAAATTTACCATTTCAGTTATTTCCACACGGTAAATGCAAACTGTACTTTTCTTATTCAGGTAAGCTGAGACACTCACTGGAAACACCTGTTCAACTGCTCGTTAACACAGTTATCTAATCAGCCAATCACGTGGCACCTACTCAGTGCATTTAGGCGTGTTCGACACGGTGAAGACGACCTGCTGAAGTTCGAACTGAGCATCAGAATGATGCAGAGAGGGGATTTAAGGCAGCGGTCCCCAATCTTTCTGCGCCACAGACCAATTTAATGTCAGACAATATTTTGACAGACTGGCCTTTAAGGCGGATAAATACAACAAAATAAAATAAAACCACCGAGACACAAACTGTGGTGTTTCATAAATATAATGATAAATGCAAATTCACTGTGTAATTGTGTAACTTTATCAGCAGCGTCCTCCTGAAATGCACCAACAACACTGAGAGTAACATCCTCCTCTCTTCCCCATAATGCTCTCTGGTCGCTATGGTAACGTGTAAATATTTCTTTCAAAATAAGACGCACAACTACGAAGATCCTGGGAAACCGAGTTAACGATAAAAACCCTGAAAACCATCAATTTCACACCCGAGCCTGAACTCTCGCGGCCCGGTACCCACCCGTGGCCCGGGGGTTGGGGACCGCTGATGTAAGGCACTTTGAGACGGTGCAGAGTACACCGAACACACACGAGTCCTGCACTGCTTCTGCTGCATCGCTGTGACTGCACGAAACTGAACATGTACACATGATCTTACATGTTCGCTATAAGAAGCCCAAATTAAGAGAACCAAGGAGAATTAAATAATAACAGTTGTAGTGCTCAGTTATCCTCTAATATCTATTTGTATAGATTTCACAGCACGGTCGCTCATTCAAAAACAAGAATTTACACCAACCAGACATAACATTATGACCACCTGCCTAATATTGCGTCGGTCCCCCTGACCTGTGAGGCGTGGCCTCCGCTCCACCCCTGCAGGCATGCTGTGGTATCTGCTAGAGATGGACCGATCCGATATTACGTATCGGTATCGGTCCGATACTGACCTAAATTACTGGATCGGATATCGGAGAGAAATAAAAAATGTAATCGGATCCATTAAACATCACAAAAGCACCTCACAAAACTTGCGACATGGCGTAACTCAGCTCATAACCTTAGCACGTCGGAGCAGTGTGCGTCACGTGATAGAGCGGCTGTGGCGTGCGAGACCTCTCGGCGGTCTGGTTGAGCATTTGTAGCCTCGCTACCAAACCAGCATTTCATCTCCGAGGAAGTTATCCCAGAGAGAAGTAAAGCAAGTGTGTAAGTTCATCTCTGAATGTTTGTAAAGCGTTCCCATGTTAAGCTTAACAACCGATATATGGAGCGACTGCCTCTCTCCCTCCCTCTGCTGTTGATACTTCAATCATGAAACTGATCAATCATGAAACTGATCAATGATCAGCTGATCGGCTTTTCTGTCGAGTCCGTCTCTCTTCTTTGTTTTTGGCCCACTTTGCACCAGAAAGAGGAAACCAGCGGCTGAACAACAGCAGCACGTTTAAGCTTGATAAGCTGTTGTTAGAATGTATTTAATATTACTTTCTACACCAGGATCGTTTTCTACGTAGCTGACGGCTGGTAACTGTGCAGGGGCGGATCTAGCAAAGTGTAGCCAGGGGGGCCGATAGGGCATGAACAGGGAAGAGGGGGCACAAAGACATACTTTTCTTTCTTATTCTCATTTAAAATGTCTCGCTTTAATAAATAATTATCTGAATCTTACACCCAAAGTTTGAATCTGATGTAAAATGTATAGAAGTCCATTACTGTATATAGTAACTGTTAAGTCTAATATACCCTAGTAAGCTATAGTACTTTTTCCTTTGGGAAGGTACCATCTGTGCAGTCTGCAATTCTGTAGAAGAAAGATGTTGAATCTATTTAATTATTGTGGAAAAATAAATAATTTATTGTGAATTATTTTTACACGTGCATTAAATTAAAGTTGATTGCGTCGATTAAGCATCATGAGGTGGGGGGTGGGGGGTGGTTCCCTATTTTTTTTGCTGGGAGTTTGCAACCCTATTAGTTAGGTTGCTTAATATTTCTGCTAAGTACTCTTTAAAATACCAGAATAGGGAGGATGGTGTAGGTAGGTTTAAGTTTATTAGATTGATCAGTGTTGCTGAACTATGAAATATTTTGGGTGCAGTGTATTTTTTACATACAGGTATAACAGAATAGCTTTAGTGTTGTTGTTTATTTAAACTGGAGTATGAACTTATACAAAATGCAGCAAGATATTAAAAAAACAGTTTTATTGATTAAAAAACACACTATATCGGATTCATATCGGTATCGGCAGATATCCAAATTTATGATATCGGTATCGGACATAAAAAAGTGGTATCGTGCCATCTCTAGTATCTGCACCAACGTGTCAGCAGCAGGTCCTGTCAGTCCCTCTGTGAGGGGGGGGCTCTGTGGATCGGACTGTGTGTCCAGCACATCCCGATCACTCTGATAGATCCCGCCCCCCGCAGGCCGGGAACACAGAGCTGCAGGTTTGCAGATGCACTGACCCAAACTGTCAAACTGGCTTAAAGCCTTTTTTCTTCCTTTAACATCAACTTTGAGGACAAGATGTTCACCTGCTGCCTGATAGATCCCGCCCACTAACAGGTGAGAGGTTGACTCTCTTCACCTGTCAGTGCTCAGAATGTCTGATCGATGTGTTTTTTAACAAAGTCTCTCCATGTGTGAAAACACTGACATGAAACAGTCGACTTAGATGCTGCATCAGCTTCTCTTAACTTCCTGTTTTTCTGCACTCAGTAACTTTGGCACTGAGACCAACAAAGAGAGGCTGAATGGAAAAACATGTTCTGCTCTGTCTGCATTAAAATGACTTTAACAGTTATTAACAGAAATAACAGAGTTCATTTTTTGTGCCTTATAACCAGCTGCAGTTGTAGCTACAGTAAAACCTGCTCCTTATTTCCAGTGTCCCACAGTGTCCCACAGTGTCCCACAGTGTCCCACAGTTTCCCACAGTTTCCCACAGTGTCCCACAGTGTCCCACAGTGTCCCACAGTGTCCCACAGTTTCCCACAGTGTCCCACAGTGTCACAGACGTGTCCAGTGTGGCTCTGAGTGTCGTGGCTCTTTCCGTGGACACTGCTTTAAAAATAGCTGGGTCCTATTCTGAGCTGTGAGCGAGAGCGTCCAGACCTCAGATCAGTTTTCTGTGAGACACTTTAAAGAGTCACAGCGACAGTGACCTCGGGGGGGGGGCGGGGTTTACTATCATGGTTTTCATGTTTACAGGCGAAGCTGCTCCAGAACAGAAGTGTTCACATGTGGTCTCCTGACCAAATGTTAAAATAGAAAGTTAATCCAAAAAACGGAAAAATGAGGAAATCTCCCAATGAATGAGGCCATGTGGGAATATGGGAACCTGAGAACAGCTGCTGCTGATTGGTTAGCAGCCAACGTGATGTTTATTAAAAGTCAAAGATATGTTTCTGCTTCTCGCAGCCACAAATGAAGAACTTGTGCCGCCTGTAGTGCAACAGGCTGAGGATTTTAAAGCATGCTGATCATGTATGACCTGCTGCAGCTCCACCCAGCCTGATGGTGCAGGGTAGGAAGAGCGCTCGCAGTGTTTCTGTGGTACGAGTTTAAAGAGTCCTCCTCTCGCTCCGCCCTCAGGGGTTTGGGTCTGACCATTGCGGTGGTGCTGCTGCTGGCCTTCATGGAGCGCCCGTCCTCCTTCTCCATGTCCTCGGACCCCCGGCATCGCTCTCCAGCCTGGCAGCCTCCCTGCGGCCTCACCGAGAGCATCGAGATGATCTGCCTCATCATCCTCTCTGTAGACGTCGCTGTTAAGGTGAGCGGGGAAAACCCGGGAAAACACATTTAATCAGAGTAAACTTTCCCATCGATCCGGTTCTGGATGTGTTTTTTTCTCGCAGAGCTATTTGATTGGCTGGGAGGAGTTCAGGAAGAGCAAATGGCTGATTGGCTACACTGTGGTCATTTCGATCTCTGTCATCGACTGGGTGCTGTCCGTCAGCATGGTGTGTGATGAGGTGAGGATCAAATAGTCCAGGTTTGATTTTTCTGCTAAAACTGAAGAATGAAGAAGTACAGAAAGGTCAAAGGTCAGGGGACGTAAAAGTAAACCTGTCAAAATAAAATCCCGGGTTGATGGAGAATGGAGGTGCGTCTCTTCTTTCCTTTCTTCGTCAGAAACTGAGGGTGCGGCGGCTCCTGCGGCCGTTCTTCCTCCTGCAGAACTCCTCGCTCATGAAGAAGACGCTGAAGTGCATCAAGAGGACGCTGCCGGAGATCGCCAGGTATCCCAAACCTGTCGGACTGTTGGGACGTGCTCTGCTGTTCAGGAAGCACAACTCACCCACATCATTTGTGTCGTCGCGTTAAATCCAAACGGCAGTGGTGAGATGGAGAGAGTGTGAGCAAATCTCAAAGTCTCCTCTGACCATCGCAGAATACATGAAATGAAAGATTCAAAGAGGTTTTTTTGCTGGGCGTTAGCTGAATGTCAGGAATGAACCTCACCTGCTTCACCTGTGCGAGCTCTCGTTCAGACCGCCGGACCTCCTCCTGTGTTGTGAGGTCAGCCGGCACAGAGCGGCACACTGGTCGCTATTTTCTGTGATCTGTGCTGAAACTAGAATGAAACTCTCACTTGGTTTGTTATTTCTAATTTCACTTCTGACTCGTTGAATAAAAAAGCCACCACAGACTTCAGCGCACTCTCACTTCTCTCGCTGCTTCCTCAGACTGTGGCCGCAGGCTGCTCATCGATGGAAGCTGTTAGAGCCGCTGTTAGCAAAGCAGTGACCCTGACTCTAAAACGAATAAATGATTGCTCGCTTTTTGTTTTTTAAACCGGTACAGCTTCATTCTTGAAAACCATAAAACTGCTTCAGGACTTTTGCCTCCATCTTCCTCCTTTGAACAGATTTGGTGCTGTACGATTGGCCCACACAGCTGAGCTCTGCCTGCCCACTGACGACGCCCCTCAGTGGGCACGCAGGGAATCCTCAGTCTCAGACTACGTCTGTTATCATCCTGAAGATAAGATGACTAATCTCCACGTGATTAATACTGAGTTTATTATGAGGAAATATTTAAAAGAACGACACTGTCACCACAGTTCAGTGAACGAGATGACGGCGCGTTTGAATCGAGGCTGAGAAATCTTAAAGAATAAGAGCAGGTTCATCAGAATCATCATTAAGATTCAGAGCATCTCCCAATATAACGTTTAATAAGTGTGTCAGCTGATGATGATGATGAGCTTTAATCAGAGTTTAGGAGCAGCTGTGGGTTAAAGGTTAAACATTGTGTGTGTGATGTCTCCACAGTGTCATCCTGCTGCTGGCTCTACACCTCTGCCTCTTCACTATGATCGGCATGCTGCTGTTTGCTAAAAGTGAGGTGAGTTCAGGTGTTCATGAACACGCACTGTTAAACTGAACACACTGGCTTTGTACGGACATGTTATATATGTGTGTGTGTGTGTGTGTGTGTGTGTGTGTGTGTGGACACACACATTTGTTTAAATAAAAAATGACACTAACCTTACAGCAGCCATAATGCTAACCACATGTGCTCAGGATTTTTGAAATCATATCCCAAAACTGAAGCTCCGCCTTCTTTAACGGTCTGTTAGTGCAGTGACCTCACAGCAGCCATGTTATTGGTCACATGATGTCATTAAAATGCTCCAAAAGGCTCCAACAGCACAAACACGGTGCAGAGGTCCAGCTCAGGTGAAGCTAGCAGCTTCAGCCGCCTGTGTCACCATCCACCTGTCAGTCAAAGAGGCCACGCCCCTAATAATGCAAAATCCGTTTAAAGAGTTGAGTTACAGAAACATCCTCCCCCCGTACAGACATGATCCACAGAGAGCAAACAGTTTATTTCTGCTATGTCTATGGGACTGACTCACTGCTGCCTCTGCTGGACGTCAGAGGAACTGCGGGTTTGGTGTTGGTGTCGGTTCATCGCTCCATGTCTGTGTTTGTGCTCAGGACCCAAAGAAGAACGGCGAGTGGGAGTTACACTTCAGAAACCTGCCGAGCTCCCTGACCTCTCTGCTGGTGCTGCTCACCACAGCCAACAACCCTGATGGTACACGATCGGTCGCACGACAATCACGCCACAGTCACGCCACAGTTTAATGTTAATGTCATCATCTTTTTTTGCTGTGTCACAGTGATGATCCCCGCCTACTCCCTAAACAGAGGCTACGCCATCTTCTTCGTGGCCTTCAGCGTCATTGGTAAGCAGCCGTTATTTATTACGCCAGCATTGAGGTGTTTGACATGCAGGCTCAGAGGAATGTGTTCGTCGTCCCGGCAGGAACCTACTGTCTGATGAACCTACTGACAGCCATCATCTACAACCAGTTCAGGGGATATTTGCTGGTGAGTCACTCACACATGACTGAGCTCTTCCAGTCTTTGCTTCAAGGATTTATTTTGACTCAACACGCGGCAGCGGCTGCGCCAAGCTGGAAATGTGGGCGTGTCTACGAGCTGTGATGTCTGTTTTGTGTTGGAAACGGGGAAAAACAAGCCCAGAGCCTCATCGCGTGAGGTAATGCTCTCGTTACGAGAGGCGGATCACGTGGCACACGGACGATCCCACGTTAGAGCGAGCTCAGGCTGCTGACGCCTACATTTCCCACAATGCACAGCACAGTCTCACTGTGGTTTGTCAAGCACTTTTTAATCTGCTGATTCGTGCTCTTGGATTTTCCTTTTTATTCACAGAAACGTCTCGTTTGTATTAACGTGCGCCCCGACACCAGACCTCCGCTCGCCTGCCACGCTGAACCGCTCGTTTTCACACTTCGCTCGTGTTTTCTTCCACTGCTTCCTTTCGTGTTTACTCGTTCTTTCCTTCTTTGGTTTGTGCAGCAAACGGGACTCTGTAGGTTTGGGTCGGTGGTTCAAACTCAGTTTCAGTGACGACCGCACAGGAAACGAGAATCACATCAAGGGCCGCGCAGATCCATCGTTTATTCATTTGTCATGTCGAGTGTGGCTTTAACGGCCTTCACAGGTCTGCATGTGGACCGTCGTACGCCCACCTCACAACCACGTCAGCTCGGTAGCTGTGCAGGAAGTTTGATCTAAAATAATGAAAATGTCTGATCGTGTCATTTTCATACTTTTCATAGTTAAACTTCCTCCAACACCTGGAGATTTGATTTATTCCTCAGCCTGACAGGTTTGTGGTTCTGTTGTCACCCCACCGGGCGGGTGGTGGGCAGATTGAACACGGGGCCTCAACAGTGATGTCTCCTATGATTTTCAAACTGCATCTCCTAAAAACTCTCAGACCAGTTTAGTAATTCTGTGTTGTTCTTCTGGATTTGTCCCAGCTGAGGGTTCTGCGGCAGCACTGACCCATGACCCACATCATGTGGATTAAACACCAAAACCAGGATTTGTTTTATTCTGAATACGCGGCTCTGTCTGCACAGGTGCTGTAGGTGCACCATCGTGTAAGGTGACCTTACAGATGTTTGCAGTTTACGTCCTGCAGAATCACGTGGGGGAAATATGAATGTGCACCGAGTGAAGAAACAGGTTTTTTCATTTTTACTCATCAGTTTGTAAAAGTAATCTTGACTCGCTCGCTGTGAGTCACACGTCTGACTCCAGCGTCAAACAGAAACCAGCAGGAGGACAATCCCCCTCAGAGCCCCACACGAGCCAGTACTGCCACCTGCTGGAGGATTAGAGGCATCTCAGTGGATTTTAAAGCTGCAGGCCTTTAAGTCACCTCATCGCCCTGCAGAAACAGAGTGGCAGAAAAATCCCACAAAAGATCTCAGACATCCAGGGAAGTCTGCACGTTTGCTTTTTGATACCGAGTGTCCATGTTTGTCTAACATGCTCTGAGCTTCATGCTGCAGCAGAGTCGCAGTCAGAGATCTTCACAAAATCTTTCCGCTGGTGTTTTTGTCCAGATGTCGGTCCAAACGTCATTCCTCAGGAGACGACTCGGGATCCGGGCAGCTTTCCAGGTCCTCACCTGTCAGGGAGCCCGACGGGCCGCTGGGTAAGACTCCAACAAGCAGGTGCAGTGTTGTTGTCATCGCTTCAGAGGAAACGCTTCAATATGAGGAGTAATCTCACACACACACACACACACACACCTGTCTCTGTTTTAGGGAGCGCGTTCGTGTCGACGCTGTGCTGGAGGTGATGTCCAGGGTCAAGATGAAGAGATACTACAGAGCAGCCATCACTATGGTCAGAGCACACACACTCACACACACTCACACACACATGCAGACACACACTCACACACACAGAGGCAGTCTGTTCCTTATTTTATGCAGAAGAAGAAGAACCTTCACCTCCTTCTGTCAGCTGCTCCCTTTAGACCTCCCCACAGCAGCTCATCTGCTGCACCTCCTCCTGTCCCAGCATCCTCCTCTGTCACACCGACCCTCTGCATGTCCTCCTTCACTACATCCATGAACCTCCTCTGAGGTCTTCCTCTCCTCCTCCTGCCTGGCAGCTCCATCTTCGTCATTGTTCGTCTGACATATCCCCTCTCCCTCCTCTGCACATGTGCAAACCCTCTCAGCCTGTCTTCAGTTGGACCTCCTGAAAGCCTCTAACATAACTTCATGTATTGTTCCTCTTCAGGTAGCGCAGCAGTACGAAGACGTCGGCTTCATGGATCGAGAGCAGTTCACCAAGATTTTTGATGAACTCGATAAAGACTGCATCAAGGAGGTAGAACCGGGGCCACGGGCCCAGACATGTTCAGCGTTACATCTCTGTGACTGTGTCTGACTCTGTGTGTGTGTGTGTGTGTGTGTGTGTGTGTGTGTGTGTTTCAGCACCCTCCTCTGCCTCAGTACAGCTCTCCCACCCTGCAGAGACTCCAGCTGATCTTCAGTCACTACTATCTCATTTTGTTTGGAAACGCTGTGGCCCTGGCCAATGTTGTGTGTATATGTGTAAGTAACACACACATAGTCACACACACACACAGAGCGGGTCAGCCTGTTGTAACATCAACTGTGTGTGTGTGTGTGTGTGTGTGTGTGTTTCAGACTGTCCTGGTGTTGAACTCTGAAAAGTCCACAGAAGAGAGAGACAACTTCGTCTTGGAGGTGAAAACAGTCGCACTCACTGTGTAAATGTGCTGACTTAATGTAAGCGTCGTTAATGACATCATGTGACCAATAATATGGCTGCTGTGAGGTCACTGTACTAACAGCCCGCCCATGAAGGCGGAGCTCCAGTTTGGTGAAATTCTAAGATTTTATTTTGAAGGTTATTGGTTTGCATTAGCAAGTATGTGAGTGATGCTCACACGCAGCGCGTGGACGCTGAGGTCAGACTGTCGCTGTCACAAGGACCTGAAATCTTGTCTTGCTGCAGATTGTTTTGGATGCATGACTGCAGTAAACTCACTGACAGACATTTGCCTACATCGCAAAAGTCGACTTGTTATTAGCATTAATCTAAAACTGCATTTTTAAGGGACGCTAAGTTAGTAAAGTTACAGATACTGCAGGACTTTCATCACAGGGTCAGAGTTTGGACTTCCTCTTTAAAAAATGAGTTATTTAAAGAATTTCAAAGATTTTTGCACATCTGCAGACTTTTCTGCTCAAAGCCAAAATATCAGCAATGAGCTGATGTCACTCTCCCTGATCTCCCCTCAGATCATCAACCTGTGCTTCATCCTCTACTACCTGTTTGAAATGTGTGTGAAGATCTTTGCGTTCGGCTGGCAGGGCTACCTGTCCTACAGGAACAACATCTTCGACGGCTTCCTCACCGTCCTGTTGTTGGTAACCAAACTCGTCTGATTAACGTTCACCATCAAAGCTCAAGTCTTCATCTTTTTAAATCGAGTATTTGGCAGTTTGCCCGTCTGTTCTACAAATCTATGACATCACAGTAATATGATTGGTCAGTTTCATTAGTAACGACCCTGCAGGAACTACGCCGGACAGCATGTCGTGGTTCGGTTTGCAGTTGACCTGCAAAGTGTGAACTCTGGAGGGTCATTTGTGTCCCCTGCTTCCTTTCAGGCCCTGCAGATCACCATTTTTATCACCTACAGGCTTCCGTATTCTCAGTGGTGAGTTCATCTCTCTCTTTAATTCAGTTTTGTGCCTTTTGTGTGTTTCTGTGGGAGAAGTCCCACTCGAGTCCAGCGAATGAGTGAAAATCATCTCCAGCAGCTCACTTCATGTGTAAGACTTCACGTTTTACACCTGGAGCTTCAAAGACACGCGTGTTTTAAAAATGCTGACCTCTGACCGCAGGGAACCCTCCACTCACAGCGTCTCGCTGTGGGAGATGATCCGTCTGGTCAACCTGCTGATTGTTTTTCGCTTCCTGCGCATCATCCCGGACATCAAGGTACGATTACAGATTCAAACACGTCGTCTGTCAGAGTTAGACGAATCATATCCAAACACTGTTTTCACAGTTACAGAGAAAAAGTATATAAATGCTTTTATGTGTGACAGTCAGGTCAGGTTTATGTTTGTGAGTCAGCGCCGTCAGAAAGTGTCTCGCTGCTTCTTACATCACCTCCTGAAGGAGCGCCTCATCTCTGTTTCACCATCGAGCTTCATCTGCTTTTCAAAAAGTGAGAAAAATTCAATCCCAGCTGCAAAACGTTGGGACGCTTCCATAAACTCAGGTTTTATTAACAGTGGAACACAGAAAGCATAGAAACTGTTTTAACTAAGAAAATGTCCCATTCAGGAAAATATGAGCTCCTTTTGAATTTGCAGGCAGATTTGGAACAAAAACAGTTTGAGAGTCTGTCAGTGACGCTCCTCAGTCCTCCAGCTCATCGTAGTCCAAGGAGCTCGGAAACAAAAGCGTCTGGACTTCTTTAACTTTCTTAAAGACGTTTCATTCGAGAAGCTTCTTCAGTTCTAAGCAGCGATTGGTGGAGAGTCCCAGACTTAAGCCTTATAGGAGTGTCCCCAAGAGGGCCGTGGACCCCATATTGGTCCTCTACACCAAGGTGTGAAAGTGGGTGAAGGTCACAATCAGCCAAGGTTTTGGGTGAAACCTAGCCCCACCCTATCATGTGACTTACTGAGGTCACATGGCCCAGGGTGTGAGTGGGCGTGAAGGCGGCTGGGAAGGATCTCAGACTGGATTATAGATGGCAGACAGTTGGTGTCATAAGCCCCGCCCTCAGATGGTCGATCACAGTGGACATAGATGCTTCTTACACTTTCAAACCATCTGTCCTCTCTGTCCAACATGTGGACACTGGTTCGAGTCCACATGTTGGACAGAGAGGACAGTTTGAAAGAGTGAAAGAAGCGTCCATGTCCGCTGTGAACGACAGCAGTTTGAATGAACAACAGTTTTTAGCGAGTTATAATAATCCTTCTGCGTTCCTCACGCGGCAGCTTAAAACATGAACTTCCTGCACAGAGCCAATCAAAGAAAGGAAGCAAACACAGCGAATCACGCCCTCTCACTCAGTCTGTACGTTGCTCCTGTTCTGCAGCTCATGGCTCTGGTTGCCAGCACGCTGTTGGACCTGGTGAAGAACCTGCGAGCGTTCGCGGGGATCCTGGTGGTGAGTGATGTCAGCGTGTGTGGGTCAGCTGATGTGCTGTGAATCTAAAAGCTGCTGACGTGCTGTTTGCGTGCAGGTGGTGTACTACGTGTTTGCTGTGTTTGGGATCTGGCTCTTCGAGGGCGCCATTAAACCTCCTCCCGAGTCGAGGTAAGAAGTCGTCTGCACGGAGCGTCTGAGCACGCCGAGACGTAAACTGAGACGTGTTGATGAATACATTCTCGTGTCATTCTGTGTGTCTGCGTGTCAGTGTGCCGGCCAACACCTCCATGGAGAACATCACCTCGAACTTCAGCGTGGCGTGCGGCACCTACGAGCAGCTCGAGTATTGGCCCAACAACTTTGACGACTTTGGCGTGAGTCACACCTGGATGAGTACAGACGGCCTCTCACCTGAACCTGAAGTTCAGACCGAGCAGGAGTCGTTGAGTTTTTTGTTGTTCAGCGTCTCTGTCCTCGTGTACCTGCACCGTCAGATCCTCGGTTAGAGGATTTTTTATCTGATCGAGGATCTCTGAGGATTCTGGGACTTTTTCTGATTTTACTGCATTTCTAGCTTCCTCTGAACCGTCTTTGACTTTTTCTGTGTAAAAAAAGTTTTATTTCAGTAAGCCTGCTCACGGCTCAGTTAGAGGCTCTGGGATAAAATGGCGATTACTGAGAAACGTGCTGAAGCGTCTGTCCTCCGTCTCTCTGCTCAGGCTGCCATCATTTTACTCTACGACGTCATGATCGTCAACAACTGGCAGGCCTTCATCGACGCCTACAGCAGATACACCACAGAGTAAGAAACCGCACGGTTTAAGCTCAGCGGCTTGATTATGGTGGTTACTGCGAGGATGATGATGATGATGATGATGATGATGATGATTTGCTTCCCAGGTGGTCCAAGATCTACTTCGTGTGTTGGTGGCTCATCTCGTCGGTCATGTGGGTCAACTTGTTCGTGGCGCTCATCTTAGAGGTGAGAGACTCGCTCGATCGATGCAGGACAAGGTTTGAACTTCATCTTCATCAGAAAGAGGCGAGCTGGAGACAAAAGGACGCAACCTGAACCGGCGGCAGGAAGTGAGAGAGGGGCAGCTGAAAGTCTCAGGGGCGACTCGGCGTTCTTCTTAATCAGAAAGAGTTTTTAGGACATCCTGATAATAACGACATTGAAGTATATGAGCAGGAACCTGCGGCGTTCCCGACTGTGACACTTCTGTAAGAAAGCAAAACCTTCTCAGAAATGTCGGACATCCTCGCTTTTTCAGGTTGCTCAGATTACACGGCAGCAGGAATGTTAATATTCCTGTTTCGGAGTTCGGGAGAAACACGCCTGCAGGAGGTGTCGTAGTTTGTTTTAAACGAGCTTCTCCTCCTGGTGACGATCAGATTGATTCTTTCTAAATGTCTGAGGGCAGGTGTCCCCCTGTAATCTGCACCCACGCCGTGCACCGTGCACCGTGCACAGGCCGCTTTGTTGTGTCTTGTAAACATTTGTTTGGGTTTTTCCAGTTTTTTGCTTTGAGGGTCTGACGTGTGTCTTTCTGTCCTAACAGAACTTCATCTACAAGTGGGACCGCAGTCACAGCTGCTCTGTGATCGATGTGGAGAGGATCAGATATGAAACCTCGGTTCAGCTCATATTCAGGTGGGAATTTATTATTTATTGAATCTCAGTGCTATACTTGACAAACCTGAGTCCACGCTCACTGCCTGCCCGTGGGTCCCGTGTCTCTGCAGGGAGCAGGTCCAGGAGCCCACAGAGGAGGAGTTGGTGTGCCAGCTGCACCAGCATCCACACTTACAGCTGCAGTGGTGACGGCGGCGCATGCCGCAGCGCGGGCAGGGCGAGGCTCTTCTGCTAGTTCATTTTTAAGTTCCTGTAAAATATTAAATGCATAATGTCTGCTGAGTCCAGCGGGAATCACACTTCTGAGTATTTCCAAGTAAAACCCGGGCAGTGGAGTCCAGTCCTGTTCTGAGAAACACCTGGGTTCATTTAAATCAAACTGTGAAATCAGAAAAAGCTGCGGCCGCATTTAAAAGCTGCCAAAACAAACTGAAGTGTGAGCAGCTGCAGCTTTTAATTGGCCGACCAGAGCGCCGCTGAGCAGAGCTGAAACCACAAATCCAACGGCAGCGCGAGTCCTGTACATCAGATTTGCTCTGCAGACAAACAGCCAATCAAATCCAAGAACACCGTCTCATCAAACCGGCGCTGTAGCCTCCAGGAGACGGGTCTCCGTTCACTGCAGACTGAAACCATCTCACAGAGTCGCGTTACGCAGCACACACCAGCCTGACCGGCACACATTCACTCTGAGATTTACCTCAGACTGTTTGGTGTGAAATCCTCGCAGACGCTCGTAGGCTCAGGTCAGAAAGGTCACGTCAGGGAAACACAAAGGTTTAAAAAACGCACATTTGCTCTGCAGCGCTGTTCATTCATTGAGTTCAGGGCGGAGCCAGAGGCTGACACCTTTCACATGTAAGGATGATGAGATGTTAAAGTAAATCCATCACAGATCACTGCGGTTTCACAAAAACACGTCTTTTTACTCTTTCTGAGCCAAACATAAGACGGAGACATGTCTCCATCACTGCGAGACGCCGAGCAGACGGTAATGACTTCTGGGCTGATCTCTGCTGTGACTCCAGCCTTGTCTTCAGTGTGATGGAACTCGCTCAGTGGAAGCGGAGAAATAGTGCCAACACCCACGTTGCTGAGGAAGCGTGAACCTGTCCACGATGACAGGAAGCCATGTCCCCACGTGTGGACAGAAACATCAGTGCTCGGGTTTTTTCTTACATCTGTCAAACTGGATAAACAGCACTGCAGGCTGCGGGGAACACGTTTATTTAAAATCCTCTTAATCTGCAGATAGAGACACGAGCTGCAGGGACCGGCTCGTCCCGCAGGTCCGTGTTTCCTGACTTTCTTATAGATGCATGTGTCGTCTGTGGACACTCGCAGCCTGAGCTGCTGAAGCTTTCCTCACTTCCTGCTCTGACCTGGTCATCAGCAGCGACAAACACATCAGAGGAAAATGTTGCAGATCGGCTGGAGCTGAGTCGCCGCTGGGCGTCTGCCGCTCGGGTTCATCGAGACGTTTAACATAGAAACGCTGCCGTGTGCACAGGAAGGACATCACTGATGGTTTCTGATGCCCGAGCTGCAGCTGCAGCGTCGTTCTTTAGAGGTTTCCGCTTCATTCGACTTCATTCGGTTTCCCCTCATGTGAAGGACAAACTGTCCAGAAACCAGGAAACGCCTGAAAGCAGTGACCTGTTGGAGACTTTGTTTCGTCTGTCAGGAAATAAAAAACGTTTTTTTCTTGGAATGACACCAGATCTGATCTCTGCTGTGTTTCTGGCCCGAGGCCGAGCGTAGCAGAGCTTTCCATGAAACCTGATGTCAGACTTCCTGCTGATGGTCAGTAGGACACACGCAGCACGCCGAGGAACACACGGACATGCCTGTTCATGCTTTCTGCTGTATGTGGCGTTCAGGGCGTGCTGAGGCTTTAGACGAGCGTGTTCTGAGAGTTTAGTGGTGCAGGGCTGCTACCTCCAAGGGTAAAAAGGGAAAAACTCACTTTTTGTATGAATGTCCCAAAATCAGATTTAAAATAAATATTTTTCTGAAACTCAAAGACGTCTCTCGTGTCTCCGTTCACTCCATCAGCTCGCTGTAGTGTGCACTCTCTCCTAATGAAGTCCAGCTCAATATTTTTATGTCTTCTGAATCTTATGACACTTATAATAATAAGAATAATAAGAATAAGAATAATAATGGATTGCATTTATATAGCGCTTTTCGAGACCCTCAAAGCGCTTTACAATTACACTATTCATTCACTCTCACATTCACACACTGGTGGAGGCAGCTACAGTTGTAGCCACAGACTGACAGAAGCGAGGCTGCCATATCACGCCATTGTCCAGAGGGGCCGATGGCGATTACTTATTCAGTAATAATAATTATTATTGTAATGATCTAATGATGCTCTGTGTCTTTTCTGCATCAGTTTCTGGTGGAAGCATCTGAACACAGTCAGGATCTACCTGCAGCTTTCCCAACTCTAAACATCCCCTCCACCCTCTCTGTGAGAGTAAACTGGGACAAAGAGCCTCTGCTGCACAGTTTTGTCTTTATTAAATCTGTTTGCGTATGAACGATGAGGGCTTCAGTCCGCACAGAGACTGAAGAACAAATGTGCGGAAGCGAGCCGGCCTCAGGTCTCACAGCAGGAGGCAAACCAGAAGTGTCCCTCAGACGGGTGTCTGTAAAAAAGAAGGACAACAAGTACCCACGGGAGGGTACGGAGGCAGCACAGCCCTCGCTTTGAGCTGTTGTAGATGAAACTGTCTGCAAACACTTTTCTAACACAAAGGGAAACTGTTCATACTCACTGCAGTGTGACTGCAATCACCTTCAAGTGTTTTAGTGCAATAAATCAGTGTTTGAGCCTGCTGGCTCTCCCGGAAGCTCCCAAACATCTGCTCCAAACTCAACAGCTGCCAGCTCCACAAAGATCTGCTGCAGGTTTCTGTGGAAGTGTCACAGCAAAGATTAAGACTGTCACAGCAGAAAAACGGAGATCAGTCAACGAGAAGGACGAACGTAGCTTTAAAAAAACAGTAATAAGTATAAGAAACAGGAAAAGCAGCTGATGCAGAGGTAAAACAGAGACTGTGACAGTGACGTCATATTTTCACAATAACGAGTGAGATGATAAAAAACAGGAAATATTTAAGTTTCTGGTCCAATAAAAAAGCGACTGATGAAAGTTTAATAGATAAAATAAATAAAACTGCGATAACCGGAGAAAATGTCGGAGAACTTTTCCTGTTGAGCTGCAGGGGACGCTGTGCGCGCGCCAGCGGCCGCTTCATCCTCTAAAAACGTGACGAAGAAGAGCGACGCGGAAGTGACCCGGGCAGTGCTGAAAGCACGCGTGTCGTGGAGTTTCTCCGTGGATCGTCAGAGGAGTTCTGCTCAGGTCTGCGAGCATGGAGGGTGAGTGAGCTGAGCGCGTGAGCACACACCTGAACACGGACTCGGTGGGAGGAGGGGCTTTCCTCCGGTCCGAGCTTCGATTCTGTCCGGTCGGTTGCGTCTCCGGGGGGGGGGCGTGTTTGGCCCTGTACCCTCACACAGGTGTGTTACCTGAGGAGAGGCTCGCATGTAGTCGATTATTAATGTGACGTCATCACCTTTGTGTAGCACGTGTAGATCTGTAACAACATCCACAATTTCCTCCTTAATGCAGCTGTGCTGACAACAGAAGCCCCGCCCCCTCTCCTCACATTTACGGGATCAAAACAAAACTCTTGTTTTTCTCTAATGAAGCTAAAACTGCTCCACCCAGACTCCAGCTGTGATCAGCGGGGTAGGTGGAGGTCAGGAGGGTCTCCTCCACCTGTGTGTGGAGCTGAGGAGGGTCTGTGTGTTCCTCCCTGGTGTCATCCATCATCCACTCGTCAGCCTCCAGGTGTGACAGGTGTGATTACATCACAGGCTAAACTTAGACTGTCACAGCGAAATTGGACTAAACCTGTTTTAGGTAACTGCAGGGAAGGTCATTAGAGAACAGCTGAGCTCCACCTTCACAGGAAAGTGCGTGTTTAAAAGGTAAAGGAACGTTTCCTGAATGTCTCCACCTGTGGATTCATTCAGGTCACAGGTCACCTGTCCAAACTGAGAACACAATAAAAATAAAATCCCACGGCATCGTGAGAAAGTGGGCGGGTTAGACGCTTGAGCAGCGGTGCGGTGAGGTGAGGTGAGGTGAGGGGGGGGCATCCATCACATCTCAGCGGGCAAGTTCTGCCAAACTGACGCTGAAGCTTCATCTTTTTATTTTAGTCAAACATTTTTATATGCGTCCCCCCCTTTGGACGTGTGTGTCCCCCCGCCCTTGAGGCGTGTCCTCTGTCGTTCCCGCCCCTCTGTGTGCTTCAGCGCCTCAGTGACGTGTCTGTGTCCTCTCCACAGAAGGTCTGGTTCGAGCCGCTATTCCTCGTGAGCTGGTGGACGTTCTTGGTGTTGAGGTAAGCCGACGCTCGGGTGTTTTCCACTGATGTGAAAGTGTTTCATCCGCACTTTGTGCCGTCTGAAGAGAGCGAGGAGATTTTGCAGCTTTGTAGCTCCGCCCTCAGGATTTAATGGGACAGCCAGTAACCATCCTTTACATAAAAGTCAGCAAACTGCAAAAGTCCTTCCTGTTTTGTGCTGAGCGATGACTTCACTCTGCTGGCTCTGCCCAACACGCTGTTTGGCTCATGACTCTTTAATAATCACCTGAATTCACTTCTTCAAATATTGTTTTCAGCCTCAGAGCAGCTTCAAAGCGAAGGCCTTCACCGAGGCGTTCCTGAAGAACAGCATTCAGCAGCCCAGACGCCATGACCTGCAGAACATGCTGAGCCACAAAGCCGTGATCCTCGGCTACGGCCGGCCCAAGAAGGAGCGGAGGAAGAGCGCCAAGGCCCGAGGGCTGAACGCGCGGCAGAAGAGGGAGCTGAAGGTCTTCCAGATCAATCCTGAACACCAGAGGTTGGTGAGAAACCCTCCACCTGTTCCTCCACCTGCTCCTCCTCCTGCATCACTGTCTTTGTCTTCCTCACTGCAGATACGAGCTTTTCCTTCCTCTGCATGAACTCTGGAGACAGTACATCATCGACCTGTGCGGGGGATTGAAAGCAACGAGGTAAATCGCCGCCCTCAACAGCTGCTTGTCCAGATGTTTGTCTGCCTCTCACTAAGTCGTCATCCGGATGTTTTCACAGCAATCCACAGGTCGTGCAGCAGAAGCTCCTGAAGGCGGATTTCCACGGAGCCATCCTCACAGGTCTTCTTCTTCTTCTTCTTCTTCTTCTTCTTCCTCCATTTGTAGCAGAAAACTCAGGAATGTAAAAAGTCAGTGTTCCAGGCGTCCTGTGCCATTCCCAGTCAGCTTTGTCTTTTTCCTTCTGGTTTTGGTCTGAAATGAAGTTTGTGGTTAAGACGACTTTTGGCCTCGTTCATGTCAGTAAGTCTGCTCCTCTCCAAGCGCCATGACTCCCAGAGGTGCTGACCTTTGGAGCCTCGAGAGGACGTAAGAGCAGCTGCAGGTTTTAGTGCTGCCCTCCTCTGAAAGTGGTCTTTAAACTCACTGCTTTCCTGAGGACACGGGTCTTCTCAGGAACATTGTTGTTCTCAATGTTCATCTGCATGAACGGCATGAACAGCAGTTCTGTGAGCACGCTGTGGTACCTGAAGCTCCTGGTTTCCTTCTTTTCAGTCGGGCTGTTTGGAGAGTAAAGAACGAGTCAGTTTTGATGCTTAGCATGAAATCATCAAGTTCAAATTGATTTAGTAATTACTCGCTGCAGCAGCATGTTTGAGCTGCTTATTGCAAGCCTCTTTGCAGCCCACCTCCACCCCAGCCCCTGGTTTTCCTGCTGCTGCAGAGACTGAAACCTGCTAACACGCGTGCAGGCTCGTGCAACATGACAGTCTGTTCTTGTCCCCGCTGCAGTGGTGCGGTCCAAGTGTCCGTCTTATGTGGGGACGTCTGGGATTCTGGTGCAAGAGTTCAAACACGTCTTCAAGATCATCACCAGAGACGACAAACTGAAAGGTTAGGAGCGTGTGAGTCTCTCCGTGTGTTGGGCTCCGGTTTGTATGAATGTGAGTCAGTAACACACAGCCAGCTGCTGTGGAAGCTCACAGAGGGAGATTTAAGCTGCGTGTCATCTATAAATATTATGGATATTAAATATTTCTTTGATATGAAATAAATATTTGGTTAAATGGTCTCTAATTAGCATAAACAGATAAATGTGGCCTGGAAGAAGATGTGTTATGGCTGAAGACAGGAAGTGAATTGCGTGTGCCGTAATGAATCTGCTTCATCAGATTTAAACGTGGTTTCCTCCTTCGGCCCCTCAGTGATCCCAAAGAGGAACAGCGTGTTTGCAGTGGAGATCAACGGCTTCGTCTCGCACATCTACGGCAGCAAGTTTGAGTATCGAGCCAGCGAACGCGCCGCCAAGAAGTTCAAACTGAAAGGAACCATCGACCTGTGAGAGCTTACAGCTGCTGCTCCCATAGGCCGTCGCAGGAACTGCAGCCAGCGACGGCCGGAGTGGTTTTATAAATGCGGACACTTCGCCTCCGCTCCAGCTTCACAAAGCTCGAGGAAAAACCGAGAGCACAGTTTGGACTGAAGAGTCTTACATAAAGCTGCAGGTGTGCAGTCAGAGCGACGAAGGCTGTTTACCTGCTGGAGGCCCCCCCCCCCCATCTGCTATTACATGAACTGTTATGTAAGCCTGGCAGCTGATCTGGTGTCATCATACCTGTGAGAAGCTGAGCAGTTGTTCACTTTGATTTTTTCCACTGCAGACGCTTCCCGCCTGTGCAGAGAGCCGGGTTTAAAGAAATGGAATGCTTCCTGTAAGCTGATCCCGGCGTTCCTGCTGCGAGGCGCTCGTCACATCTGAGTTGTATATTTCTGTAACCCGTCACGTTGACACAAACTTTTCTTTGTGTTTAATTTAAACTGAATAAAATCATCGGCCTGTTATTGGTGTCGACCCTCATTAACCTCACCAGCTGTTGTCCCGTGGACACACAGCTGCACACATCGGCCATGTCTGCTCTGCTGATTTTATCATGGGAGGAGATCCCGTGTGGGTCGTGGCTGATGGTGTTTATCGGGGGAAAGATTGGAAGCGTTTTGTCTGATGTCGTGACGGCTGCACAGGAAACTCGTGCTGAGGTGGAAAACCTGTTTGACAGCATTCAGGACAGTTTTTATTCGGCCGTCTGTTTTTCTGTGAGCCTGTGGAAAAGTTCATGGGGGGACGTGGACTCAGAGGACATGTACGGCCTCCTCACACGTTACTTTTCATCCAGTTCATACGACCATCAGTGTGACCTGTGTCTCGTTTTCAGTCACAGTAACATGGCGGAGATGATCAATCTTCCTAAAAACCACAGACAGGTTTCCTTCTGCTCGCTGCAGCCGACGAACAATCGTCCTGATGTTGCAGCAGCAGCACAGCTGTGCACGTTTTCAGGGATTAAATGAAATGTAAACATCTGGAATCATTATCTGAAGATTGTTTTTATCACCTGGTGTCTGATTCTTACATTTTCCTTTACATAATAGAGTTTGTCAGAGTACATCAGATGACGTCTCTGGCAGACATCTGTACTCAGGTGTCCCGATCCTAAAATCTCAAACTCCCTCAGCCGAGTGTGACAACATAAAGACGATGGTCACATTTCTATCAGGAGGCTGAGGGGAAAATCACTAAGTCGAGATGCTTTTTAAATAAAGGCTAGAATAATCCAAACAACATTAGTGGGACAGTTTTTAAGTCGACTGACCTCTCACCTCCAACAGGTCACAGCAGATGGCCCTGCCCCTCCCTGAGCCTGGCTCTGCCAGAGGTTTCTTCCTGTTAACAGGGAGTTTTTCCTTCCCCCTGTCACCAGGTGCTTGCTGATAGGGGGCCAACAATCAGATGGCCCCCATCAGCTAACTGTGAAGCGTGTACATGACAAAAGTTTAAAGATGCTGAAAGACGTTTAAAGTAAAGAGCTGCTCGTGCATGTTTGTGAGCTGCAGCCGTCTCTGCATGCTCACTCTGCACAGTCAGGCTTGTTTCAGTCAGCTCAGATTACTGACCCAGATCAAGACATCCAGACTTTCAGGTTTATGGCTTCAGCACTTTCGTCCTGTTTACAGTAAAAATACATTTAGTGTTTCTCGCTGGGAGTGCCTTTCATTTGAACCCCTGAGTCACAGAATGACTTAGCAAGAAAGTGTGATTAAGACACATGAGATGAGATACCACTTCTCTTTAAACACCATCACGTCAGGGTTTGAATGACTCAGCTGTTGTGTTGTGTCACTGATGTGGGAAGGTGTTTGTGTTGTTGAGCGTCGCTCAGCTGAGTCGATGTTATCGGGAACCTCTCGTTATCTTCCTTTCTGCAAGGACGAGTTAAAAATAATTTAATATTGCACAACAGAAGGAAACTTTTCCTTCACACTTCATCTCTCTGTTGTTCTGTGATATAAATAAAGTCAAAACTTTATATCACAGTTATACCATTAAAAAATGCAAATACATCCAAATCCTAATTAAAAAAAAAAAGATGAATCCACTAAATATTTTGCATGTGTTATATATAAAACTACACTAATTAATAAACTTAATACTACAAATTCAGGTTTATGGGCGCTGGTTTGAGTCCTGTCCTGCTGCAGGGCTACATGCAGCGTCCCGGGTCATCTCTGACCCAAGGACCTTTGCTTTTGCCTTTAATGAACTACATGTTTAACCAGAAGGAAACACTGTCATCTGTACTGAGTGTCGGCTGTCGGTCCACTGTTTGCCTCAGCGGTGTGAAAGGAGCCTGAGAGGAGTCAGAGGCTCACTGCTGACCGATGACGGTGATACTGAGCTGAGTTGTTGAGGAGATCCTGAACTTTACTGTTGCTAAGCACTGCTGTTAGCGGCTATTAGCCTCTGTTAGCTGCTGCTAGGCAGGTGCTGTTAGCTGTTAGCTGTTGTTAGCCAGTATTAGTGAAACAGACGGTTGTTAGACTGTGACTCTTAGTGAACAAACTCTGATACAATGTGAGAATGATGTCAGACAGTTTATCAGCAGGAAACTGTGACGTTTAGAGGCTAACGTTAGCTAGCATAATGTTAGCTTATAACCAATTACTTATGTTTAGCCAGCTAATCATCAGCTGTCACATGTCTAATCTAATCAACTATAATAAGAACAATACTGGAAATAAATGATCATGTCTATGCTCATATATGGAGAGAATACCAAGAGTGTGCAAAGCTGTAATCAGAGCATGTTATAAAACGTGATTTCACAGGTTTTTGTTTATTACATAAAGAAAAACCATTAAATGATTGAGTTCAAACCTTTGCCTGGTAGTGTACATAAAACCCATTGCTACACACGGACCAGTACCTCCTCTTTGACTCCCATCACCCTCTGGAACACAAACTTGGAGTAATTAGGACCCTACACCACCGGGCAGAACATGTTCCCTCTAAGCCTGAGGGGAAAAAGAAGGAACACACACACATAAAGGAAGCACTCAAAACATGTGGTTATCCTAACTGGGCGTTCATAAAGTCAGCAAAGAGGCACAGAAAAGAAGATCAGACACCAGCGAGGGAGGATAAGAAAGACAGACGCAACAACATTGTCATCCCCTATGTAGCCGGTGTATCAGAGAAACTCAGGAGAGTTTTCTCCAAACACGACATCCCAGTGTACTTCAGACCCAGCAACACACTCAGACAGAAACTGGTTCACCTGAAAGACAAAACTCCAAAACACAGACTGAACAACGTGGTGTATGCTGTACAGTGCAGCGAGGAATGCCCAGACCTCTACATTGGAGAGACCAAACAGCCACTTCACAAGCGCATGGCACAACATAGAAGAGCTACCTCCACAGGACAAGACTCAGCAGTCCATCTGCATCTAAAGGTCAAAGGTCACTATTTCGAGGATGCCAATGTTCACATTTTGGACAGAGAGGACAGATGGTTTGAAAGAGGAGTGAAAGAAGCCATCTATGTCCACTGTGAGCGACCATCTTTGAACAGAGGCGGTGGTTTACGACACCAACTGTCTGCCATCTATAATCCAGTTTTGAGTTCCCTCCCCAGACGCCTTAACGCCCACTCACATCCTGGGCCATCTGACCTCAGGAAATCACATGATAGGGTGGGGCCAGGTTTCACAATGAGCTCACCCGAAACCCTGGCTGATTAGGTCCCACACCCACTTTCACACCTTGGCTCATGTGATTAGAGGATCACCAGGGGGTCCTTTGTCCCTCCTTGGGGGGATACTCCCACTGGGTTTAAATCTGGGACTCTCGGCCATTTGACCTTAGAACTGAAGAAGCTTCTCGGATGAGAGGTGAAACGTCTTCAAGCAACTCAAAGAAGTCCAGACGCTTTTCTTTGCAAACTCCTTTGACTACGATGACCTGGATGACTGAAAACCTTCACAGACCCATTGCTATTTATTTTGATTGACATAACTCTAAGTTTATGTATCCACTTTTTGAAAGATGTAATTATACACTACTTGATGTATATCTTTTAATATTAATATTTTTTATGTGCCTGAGCTTTTGATCACTTGCAGAGTTTACATTTTTAAATGCTACTACTAATATTTTGTCTTCCTAGAGTTTCTTTCACAGACACATGGGCCCCTTTGAGATGGTCTCCTTGTTCACCTCTGGGTCTCTTCCAGAGCTTTTCTGTCTTCTCTTTAAGTCGTGCTCTGACGTCGTGAGCTCGTGCTTCTGCAGAACCTCCTTCAGCCTGACGCTCACTCTGGGGAAAGGATGGAGTCCCATCAGTGAGCTGTCAGGGCTGACACGCACAGATCACAGCGTGCCTGCAGGGCGCTCTGTCACTGACTCCCAGATAACATGATGCCATGCACAGGAAGTCGAACACAAAGTTTTGGCTGTCATCATGTGAACTGTAGGTGCAGCTGTTAGAGATGTAAAAGATGCAGGTTCAGTCGGCCTCAGTGCACCACGATCCTTTGTGCTTTTGCTTTGCACTCAGAGTTTCATGGATCCTAAAACACACTGCACAGCTTTCCTGATCTTAAACACCAAAACACAAACTGAGAGAAGACGAGACTTTATTCACCACAAACGTTGAGACCAAATAAAATAAGAGCTTATGAAGCGTGACAGAAAACAAAGCAGGACATGACTCTGCTTCAGATAGTTTTTATTTCATGCTGTTTAAGTCGAGAATGAGTGAAGGAGGAGGGAGGCCTGCAGAGTCGCACTCTGTGCTGCTGGAGCTTCTCTGCTCATCTGCTTTGATTTCTACTAAACTCCTGATGCCGGTGAGACGATGCTGACAAATACAAAAGATTATTAATTATCTCAAATCGCAGGGAAGCAGGGAGATTAAAGGTGGTGTTTTTTTTAGCTTCTTCCTCTTCTTCAGGCTGCCAGAAACTCACGAAGGCGTCTCTGGAAGTTTGGGAAGATTTCCCGCTGCTCTGTGTTTTGCTCTTACCGTAACTCTGCTGACCTACATACGTCTCGCGTGCTGGAAGGAAGAATAATTAAACAGATGAAAAGACAAACAGTGAAGGGGATGACAGACGAGCAGCATTTCTCCGCCACCCGACCGGTCTGACGGTAACCTGCTGTGTGTGAGGTGGGCGTGCCCGTCAGCTCACTGGATTTATTTAGTTACAGCAGGTCAGCTACAGGCAGGAAATACCAACGAATGTGATGCATCAATATAAAACTATAGTGCATAAAAAAATGTTCTTTAGAGACAGAGAATTTGTTGGCACTATTGTGCTAGTAGCATAATAGTACAGCACAGTGGAACAGCGGGTAGCACTGTTGCCTCACAGCAAGAAGGTCCTGAGTTCAACTCCACCATCAGGCCGGGGTCTGTGTGCAGTTTGTGTTTGCATGTCTACGTGGGTTCTCTCTCTGGCTTCCTCCCACAGTCCGACGACCTGCACTAATTATAACTAACTTTAACTTTGCCTGAAACCACGCAGGTAAAATAAATGCAGCACAAGCTCTAAAACCAGTGAAGAGTGAAGGTCCTGCAGGTAATGTGAGCCCTTGGCCATCAGCTGTTTGTATTGTAAGTGAAAGGTTGTTGTCGTTTACAGTCGATTGGTTTGGTGGTTTCACTGAGTCAGCAGTTCCTCTTAACATCCTGGTATTTCCCTGAAATCTCATCGACTTTGAGATCTGCTGAAATAAATAAACTTAGTCAGATTATGGTCAAGCAAACGCCAGCGACGTGCATGGGCAGCACTGTTAGAAAACTGTTGTTTAACCGGTTTTCATGACAAGCATTAAAAGCTCAGTTACAGCTGTACCCACCTCTGGGTAAAACGACTGCACCGCCTAAAGTATAGCGGCGTGGGCGCCGGCTCAGCCATGTCTCCCCCTCCCTCTGCTTTCCTGTCTCTCCTCACTGCGCTGTCTAACAGGCCAAAACTAGTCTTCAATAAAGGAGGAAGTCTCTTCCACCATGGGGCTGTTTGTTTGTTTGTTTGTTTGTTTGTTTGTTTGTTTGTTTGTTTGTTTTCACCTTTAAAGTCCTCCATAAAATGTAAGAAGCTTCGTCCTAACTTTTATTATCTGCTGCAGTCAAAACTACAAACTCTACAATAAGACTTTAAACTAACAGTCTGTGACTACGGCTCTAATTACCGTGTAATTAAATCGACTTTCAGTGTGTTTTTTATCTGAAATTATATTATTTAGATTTTGTTATGTCCTTATGTTAAATTAGAGTGTAATTATATTTATCTACATATAAAATATATGTAAATATATGTAAATTATAAATAGATAAATTGAAAGAATTGGCTGAATTAATGGTTTCTGAAATGGAAAAACTAAAAAAATGGTTTGATGTAAACAAATCATCTTTGAACGTGACAAAAACGAAATTTATGATTTTTGGAAATCGGGTAAAAGAGGATGAAGTAATTCTGTCCATTGATGGAGTTTTGATTGAGAGAGTTACTGAACTCCGTTTTTTGGGGGTAGTATTGGATGATAAATTAAAATGGAAATCTCATATTGAACATGTTAGAAAAAAGATGGTTAAAAATATTTATATTCTGGGTAATGTCAGAGATACTAGATTATAAGGCAATGCGTATTTTATATTTCTCACTAATTTTCCCCTATCTCAGTTATTGTGCTGAGGTGTGGGGGATACATATGCGACTTATATACATCCTCTATACTTGTTACAGAAGAAAGTGGTGCGAATGGTTCATAATGTTAAATATAGAGAACAAACAAATAATTTGTTTATAAAATCTAAATTGTTGAAATTTGAAGACTTAGTGAAATTACAGACATTATTATTCTTGTGCAAGGCAAAAAATAACACATTACCTCTTAAGTTACAAAGTTTGTTTGTATTGTGTTCAGGAAGTGGGGACAGTAGGAGGAAGTTTGACTTTAAGCATCAGTTTGCTAAGACCACACAAAGGCAAATGTGTCCGACAGTCAAAGGTATAAGAATGTGGAATTCTCTCGAAGATAATCTCAAGAGTTGCACAAACATGCACCGTTTTAAAATGTGTTACATATTTAAAAGGATAAATCAATATGAAGAACATGAAAGTAATTTGGGCTAAATGTGGAAGAAAAAATTTTCATTGCCATTTAATGCTGTATATTACTGATTATATTGATTTGTTGTTTAGTTTTGCATTGTTTTTGGGGGGTATTGGCGCCCTCTTGTAAGAGTATTTGGATTGCAGATAGGGGGCAGGTGCTAACAAGAATTTATTCTTCTTCCTGCTCCTTTCCACCCATGGGTGCAGAGTTATATTAATGGGAAGGAGGTTTTGTATGTAGGAAAAGAAACACTGTTGAACCATGTGTGAAATAAATAAATGAAATGAAATGAAATGAAATATAAAAGTGTGTACACTGGAACAAGGGGAAACAAGTGAGGTTTTTACAGGAAACTAAAAGTAATTATATCATAAGTAACTTTAGATACTGCTTGAGTAATCGTAAGTACACTGTAAAATGTAATTCTAGCTGTTTGTTATTTCAACATATTATTCTATATCAGTTTGACGATAGATGACTGAAGTTGTTGTTATAACATAGAATTACAAGTTAAAAACGTCCCAATTACACCAAAAAAAGCTAACTTGAAAACTCATGTCCAGCTAAATCAGAAACTTATGTGAACTTGACAATGCGGGTAAGTTGAGCACAGCAGGATTCAAAACTGCCTCACGTGACTGCTACCGAGGTGCATCATGGGGAATTGGCGGTTAACGACATGCTCACTTTACTTGGACGTTTTCTAATCGTCTTCTTTGGAATATGCTTTCAAGGTGAGTAACATTGGTTATAACTATAAGGAAAGACAGGTACAAAAGTTGGAACATGTTTTGAATTTATGGCATGATGTGTGTTTTTCTCTTTTACCAAAATGTTTGCTTTAGCTAATGTAACTTTAGCCGACAAGGTCCAGCTTGTGTGTCATGACCAAACTTGACCTAATAAACTGACACATGGCCTTTTTTATGGGTTTAATGTGGCGCTGAGCAAATCACAAGTATTGTGCCGCTAGCTTTAAGGTTGTGCACTCAACCACTGTTGCGATATTAGCAAGCTAACTCAGCTAATTAATAAAGCTTATTTCATATTGTCTCTGTGCTTGTAAATTTCTTTCAAGTTCACAGGCTGTTGTATTTTGGTGGAAGTTCATTTTGGCAATATTTCCAATAACTGACTGGGTTCAAAAAGAACTTTTTGGCAGGACTCGGATGCTTGTTGTCATCTGTTTATCCCTATGTAATCACTTAAGTTGTTATTAACTGCTGCATGCTAAGCTGCAAGAGTGCACTGAGGACTGAGACAAAATATGGTCTACAAACCAGCATTATATTAGTTTTTATCAGATAGTCCTCCAGTGTGCTTATTTTTTGCTTTAATTATATTGTGCAGTTATTTGTTACCCTGAAATGCTTTATGCTTAACAACAGCTCACTATTTTGACTTATTTTTGAACTCTTGTGATCAGTATGACTAGATTGTGTGAGTTTCCATACTAAACGAGCTGTAGTGATAAATAATTGGCATCAGAGACACTGATTTTTGGCATGGTATACTGCAGAAGTTTTTTTTTTTTTGCATAATTTACCTTTTAATTAAACTGCATTCTCTGTATTGTAACAAAACTAACATTGTTTATATGTCAGAAAATTAGCAAACATGAATAAATGGCGAAAACAATATAATTATAACATATATTTTTATTTTACTTATTTTAGGTCTGTGAAGCCAAACTTGATGCTGGGGATTTATTTTTGTCAGTGGAGTCAAATGGTAAGTTACAATTTGTGCATTTTGTCATACTGGAAACACCACAGATTATATTGTAACTTAATAGCTCTGTAGAACAAATGATATAAAGATTGTAGTGTCAGGGTACTTCTTAAGAAGTAATATGGCACTGTTGATGATCACATGCAGGTGGCATAAACTAAATATTCAGACGTGTTACCAACAAATGATTCATTAACAAAAGCAATGGAGCAGACTGTTTAGGTTCTTGTGGTTGTAATAACATCCATAACTGCAAGTTTGTCATTAATTTATTTTCACAGGTCTAGATGATCACATTTGACTTTGTCATTTAAATGAGGTGGACTTGCAAACTTTGCGCTCTTTGGGGTAAATTGCTGTCCACTACATATACACAGAATGTGCACAGTATTTCAGATCTAAAAAGGGAGTATGTAATGGACTTGCTGGCTTTAATGTAAAAAGCCTGTTGTGTAACTTTAATGAGGCAGTTGGACTAAAACAGTATTGCTCATCAAGGTAAACATCTGAGGAATAAGGAAATTGTTACTTGTCCTTTTACTCAGTGTTCTTTTAATCGCACGTTTACTAAAGTTTTACATCACATAAGTCATTTTCACAATCATTCTACTTTAAAAGATTTCAAGAGAGAGCTTATTGTTCTCTGAACTTCCTTGTTTGCTGAACGGCAGGTAAAGTGCATCTTTTTGTTTGTTTGCTTTTGTGTGTTTGTGTTTTCTCTAATGGGCCTCAGATGACCATTTGCTTAAATTTGGGTCTCAAAGAATCTTTTTTTTATTCTGCCTGTACTCTCCACCCCTCTTCTTCTATTGCTCAGGTTGAAGCAGAATTTGCCCGTCTTACATCTGTTGACCTGAAAGGGTTCCTTTTTGCTGTGCTTGACCATTATGGAGAGGTTCGTGGAGCTGTACAAAATCAAGAGCGGCATAGAAAGGCTAACTAGGCTCATAAGATGCTTCGGAGATGATGTAAGTGTTCAACTGCGAAATCTAATCCTTTGTTTAAGTTTTAGGTTATCCAGTTCAACTGATGAACTCATTGAAAGAAAGCTGATAAGTAAAGTCTGTCATCATATTTCACAACTGGACATTTAGTGTGGTAACTTTTACAGAATCTGTATATTGGTGGTAGGTTGGATATCATATTCTACTTGAATGTCCTGATAAGCCTGATTCAAAATCTCCAATGATAATCATATATTGATGGAATTATGTATCAAAAAGCTGTGAATTTGGAGCTGTCTACATGCTTCATAAACACTGTTTAAAAAGTGTTTTTGTTTTCTTTTTGACTTCTTTGACCAGAGCCCTACACAAAGGAAGAGGACAGAGGACCTCATTTTCTAAAGGAAGATCCCTCACACACTTTCAAGACTGTGAAGGTTAGCATTGTTTCTTTTAGTAAATTTAATAATGACAGCACCACAGTGGATTTTAAATTAAAAAGTACATGTGTACTTTTTCCTCACCAAATGTATTATTACAAGATCTTTGACACTGGATTTGGTCTGGGTTTCAGAGAAACTAACTGGCAAGCTAGCATTGATATTATTAGTGTCTTGTGTTTATTCATGTCTTCACCAGGGTCTTTGACATTTCGCTGCTGTACTGTTCACTTCAGCTTTACGTTTGATTTCTCACATTGTATATTGTAATGGCAGAGATATTAGGATATTTAAGGGGCTGCAGTGGCTGCTACAGCTGTGGGGGGCAATACTTTGGTGAAATGTCCTGGACCCTGGAAAAGAGACTGTGTAGACTGGGTAATCAATTAAAGGTTACTGGCCGAGAGTCATTGGGCAGCTGGGTAAAGGTGGATGTTGATATTCAGTGCCAATTATGCAACCTGTTCAGCCATGTCTATATGCTCTTTTTTCATGCTGTTAATATAGGGGGAAAAAATAAACTTTAATCAATAAACTGATTAAAGAAGCATTGTCTATGGAGCCATAATCTGATCCTGTAGTGTAGCTGCAGTTTGCACATTTCATGTATTCTCAGCCAGATTTGGTTTAGAGCACAGCCAATATTTAGCATAAGTAGATTTAAATTCACACACTGGTGATGGCAAGCTACATTGTAGCCACAGCCACCCTGGGGCGCACTGACAGAGGCGAGGCTGCCGGACACTGGCACCACCGGGCCCTCTGACCACCACCAGTAGGCAACAGGTGAAGTGTCTTGCCCAAGGACACAACGACTGAAACTGTCGGAGCCAGGGCTCGAACCGGCAACCTTCCAATTATAAGACGAACTGTCAACTCTTGAGTCACGATTCAGTCATCCACCCATGTGTGTGAATGACTGAATGTGTAAAGCACTTTGGAGTCCTTAGGGGACTAGTAAAGCACTATACAAATACAGGCCATTTACCATTTAAATTGAAAATTTTGTTTGAATTCTGCAATTGAAGACATGCTCAGTTATTTATGAACATGGTCTTTGTTTAAAGCAAGAAATGGATTTGTAACATGGGGGTGCATATCTCATTCTGAAAAAACTTTAACAACTAATAAGTGTTACCCAAAGCCAATCACCATCATCCAAAGCATCAGTATGGCTCTTCTTTGGAAAGACATGAATTGTTAAGCACAAGGGATATTGTGTAATTGTAATTGTGTAATTTTATTTTATCTTTTGTCTTTGAACCCTTTTATAGCCGACAGGTATTGAAGACGCGTTTTCTAAGAGGATGAAAGTTGGCATTGCGATGGTGAAAGAAGAAGACATCATCGATGTGTTGGTTGTCCTTGAGGCGGCAGTAATCCTGTCTAATCTGAGGGATGTCTCAAGTGCCATTTCCATGCTGATGGGCCTTCTTTTTGCCCTCAACATAGACTATCCAAAGGAACTTAAGGACATCTTTGAAGTCATTCAGAACATCCTAATGAACATTGGTGGAAGGCAGTGCATCTCACTAGTGCATGGTCTAAGAAACAGACTCTTGCAGAAAGCCATGCAGAACTGTAATTGTATGATCCTTAGTGTTAAGGACAGTTTTTATTTTACTGTTTGTTTTTTTATTCTTGCAAGTTCTCATTCTCACTTTTGTATGTCACTAAATGACTACACTTTACATTCCAGATTAGACAATTACTCATTTGTTCATGGTTTAAGAAACTTATGTGAACAACAATATAATGCTGGACTTTGCAGATGCTTATCTCATGCAAGTCAGTAGTTTTTCCTTTGTTTTGCAATTGAGCAGACTCAAACTAATGTTTCTGAAATATCCATATTATCAAATGTTTCAGAAGCATGCAGTCATTTTCAGAGATATTGGTTCTGTGGAATTTGTTGCAATTGTAAACGAAGACAAATACAAGAGTTTGATGTCTTAGTTATTATAAACTGATCTTTACTGTCACTTATCAAAGGTTTTGTACTATTTTAATATTTCAAGTTTTATGCTAACAGGTGTGACTGAGCACAATGAAGTTTAAAAATTTTGTAAATGTAAAGAATAACTTTTCTAAAATAGCAAGTGTCCCGTTGATACATTACATTAATGCAGACTTTATGTTGTTACTTCACAAGAATCACTACTGCTCCTAGAGTATTGGTCAGAATTTCATCTTCACCCAAACTGGGCTCAAGACCAAGTTCAAATTTATTGTTTCACAGGGAGCAGCCTTTGAGTTTTGATGGATTGTGAGCCTGATGAGCTACGTCACTGATTTTTCTGTTTCTCAGATGACTAAGATGGCACAATAAATGGTGAATGTTGGGTGCTCATGAGTAATTGTCTTGTCATGTTCTTAAAACAAACTTTCTGTATGAAATGATCAGATAGACTTTAATGGAATCTGTGGGGTTTTATTTTTTTTCTGTAAACAACAGAAAATTAATTTAAAGGAATGTAGATATTTAAACCTGAGATCTAAGATAAACCTAACAGGTAGTTTTGCTGAAATGGATGTTAGAAAGCCAAAAAAAACAAAACAAAACTTAAGATGTTTAATACACATTTTTCTTTACATCCAGTCAATCAACTCTGATAATTAAAATGAAACTGATTTACAAGTTCACTCAGCTACCTTAAGGAGCTCAGTTAATTAATAAACTTAAATCAACTTAGCTAACAGATTATGTTAGTTAAGCTAAAATAGATTCCTAAGTTAAAAGAACTACTAAAGTATTTGAATTAACTAAAAAACCCAAGTCAACTGAACTAGGACAAGAGTTTAAACAATAGATTATTTTAATTTAGCTGAAAGGGTTTTCCCAAGTAAAGATGACAATTAAAGGAGTTGAACTGACTAATAAATCTCAGTCAACTAAACTAAGATGAAAGTTTAGACAACATGTGATTTTTCATTAAGATAACAATTGGTTGTGTTATAAGAACAAACTCTATTTCTTGACTTAACTTAAAATTTTAAGGCAGCCCTTTACCTCATATTTTTAAGTTGAAACAACAAGTTATATTTTACAGTGTAGGTGATTTTACAGAGAAACAAACAATATCTCCTTAAGTTACACTGTAACTATGCTGTACATGTCAGGGTGCAGCCGATATTAATCCTGCATTGTTACATCTTTATTTATTGATTTATTATTAAATCTTTAATTTTTTTTATATCTGCTTTTAAATTTCTTTATGTCGATGTGAATGAACAACATAATGTGATAAAGACTGTTCTCCCTTATCAACTTACAAGGAAACTATAAATACCATCATTGTTTGCAGGCCAAGACAAACTCATTTGTTTCTTTCATAATCACTGTTCAAACATAACTTTCAGAAAGAGCGTCTCCGTTCATCTAAACTACCTGGAAGCTCGACAAGGTTGAGCCACTTCATAATGCGGCCATTGTCTTGAAAAAGTACAGCGTGCTTATGATGTAAGACGGGGAAATATTGTTTGTTTTTCCACAAAATTACCATGAAATGATTCAGATCTTGAAAGTACTTTAAATACTTGTAGGTAAATATAAGTACACTGTAATTATAAAAAACAATTAATTAAACCCTCACTCAGGCGCCACATAATTAATACCGTCTATACCTAATGTACATCTCAGTGTCAACCGGTCGCAGCAGATGGCCCCGCCCCTCCCTGAGCCTGGTTCTGCTGGAGGCTTCTTCCTATTAAAAGGGAGTTTTTCCTTCCCACTGTCACTCATATGATTGTTGGAGTTTCTCTGTATGATTGTCGGGTCGTTACCTTAGCAGATGAAGCACGCTGAGGCGACTGATGTTGTGATTTGGCGCTGAATGAATAAAACTGAATTGAGGTCAAAGGATATTTTCATGGTTTAGGGTCAAATGATCAACCTCGAGATATAAAGTAATATTCTAATTAATAATCCCATCTTCACTGGGTCAACAGCTCCTGTCATCCATCTGTCTATAGACGTTTGTATAGGATCAATCTGTGGCACAGTGAGAGTTTGACTAACAGGAAGTCTCGTGTAAATGTGCTGACTGGGACTAAAATAAGTGTAAAGTTCAAACGTCTTCAAGTATTTCAGAGTTGTTAAACCACCCTGAGAGAAAACCACACACAAATCTTCTCTTATTGAGTTCTTTATTGTTTGTCGTTATTTCAGTGGTTTACATGTTCACACACACACACACACACACACACACACACACACACACACACACACACTGGACGGCTGAGGGAAACGCAGACGCAGCAGGTCAGAGCGACGTCTGCCTCGAGTGTTGGTGGAGGGATGAGAACAGCTTCACAGTAGTGTTTATGCACAAAGAGAAGAGCAGCAGCTGCAGATGGTTCATGAAACATAAATAACATGGTGTAATAAATAGAGTATGTACAGAGCGTGTCACACGCTGCTGCGCAGCACTGAGTCCACGTGTGAAACAAAGGCCCAGAGTCCAGCACCGAGCCTCTGCGTGGCTCTATGTTTGGGGCCTGATGTGCTCTGGATTGATGTAGACGTAAGGGGACCAGGAGTCCATCCACCTGCCGGGGTCCTCCTCCTCCAGGCTGTGCTCCGCCTCCTCTTCCTCGCTGTAGCATTCCAGCTCGTCTTCGTCCGACTTCCCGCCGCTGTCCCACCTCTGACGGGTCAGCTCGGGGACCTCGACCCCCAGACTCAAGTAACACGTTTTACAGACTCTCAGCTGCTTAGTGGAGTCGATGTGTGCGATGACCGCTCGCTTCCTGGAGCACGGGCCGCACACCAGGAAGCCGCATTTTCTGCAGTGGTGTCGGCGGTGGGTCCTGGTGAACTTGCTGGAGCAGCGCATGCAGACGGCGGAGGCCTGGTCTGGGATCCAGGTATTGGCAAAGTCCAACCTCCGGTCACTGCCCTGCGTCACTCTGCCCTTGCACTCCTCGATGTGCTCGATCCAGGCTCGCTTCTCCTCGTAGGAGGCAGCGGAAACATAGAAAGACTTCCTGGGTGTGCGGATCAGCCACTGGTTCTTCATCCTGACGCCGTCCTCCAGGTCCTCCAGCAGGATGTCCTCTGAAGAAGAAGAAGAAGAAGAAGAACGGTACGTTAGTGCGGGAAACAAAGGTGTGCACACTTTGAACGAAAAGAAAAGTGTGTTTACTGCAGCGGTTAGAGACAGACTGCAGGCGGTGCAGCACCTCCTGCTCCACCTGCAGCATCTACCTGTCTCTGCCCGCCACCCTGTCTGCTTTTCACACAGCTGGATTCAGCGATGTGCAGAGGAGGATCGGTTGCTCACCTAGAGGGATGACCTTGAGCTTTTTGTGCCAGCGGCCGTTCAGGACGATGCTGCCGTACACCAGCACGTCGTTGAAGAGGAAGAAGGCTTTGGCCTGCCGCTTTTTGCGGCTCTGCTTTACCAGCTTGCCCTCTCCGACCAGAACCCGACCTGACTGAAGCAAGAACTTCCCCGCTGGCCCAAAGGAGTTGGCCACAGCCTGGACCCGGTCCCAGTTCTCCTGATCGAACAGTTGATCCATGTCAGCAGTCGCTGTTATATCCAGCAGTCAGAGTGCTCGTGCCGGCAGCTCCACGCCTCTGTAGGTGTGAGCTCGAAGGGCTTCTCGTTTTTCTGATGAGGCCAGGAGCCCAGAGGCTGCTTTTGAATGCTCTGGTGACGTCACGGGGCTTTCCAAAACAAGACTTTTGTAAGAAGCAAAGGGGGCAGAGCTTCACTTGAATTTGGAGAAAAACAAGAATTCGTACAAGAGGAAGTGAGTGTGGACTGTTTGCAGAAATGTATTGTAAAACTGCTGCGATCACTGCAGTAACGTGTAAACAGAGTTTAAAGGTTGCAGCTCTGAGGTTTGTCTGTACAAAGTGAGGACGTGCTGCTGTTGGTTCATAGCTCAGACCCACAGAGCACATGGAGCGCGCTCGAACACACTGATGCCTCCGTGGGCCTGTGCTCCTCAGCAACAACTTTTTCTCTTTGCTGCAACCCTCATTCAGCCATTCACAGACACACACACACACACACATAGTTTCTAATATGCTCGTTAAATATTTGGGGGAAATGTGAGGTGGGTGAAACCTGCGTGTTATCCCGCTGTCAGGTTATTCCCGGAGAGCTCTGTGTTTGGTTTTTCACCCAGATGCGGGTAATCTAAACAGCTCTCACGCCACAACAAAGCCTTCACTCATTGTAAGAACCGGTTAAACAAAGCGTTACAGATGCGGAACAGTGACTTTTGCCAAAACAGCTCCAGGCGTGTCTGTGGGCTGAAAGGTGCGTAACATTCATGCACTCTGGGGACTTTTCTGAACCTGGGCACATCTGAAGGAAATACCAGTTTATGCCAATAACCTACTTTAATGGTTCCAGTGAAACTATCCAGTCTAACCTCCCTGCCTACCTCAGACGGCCCCGATTCTCTCTGTACGAGTGTAGAACTTGACCTTATAAACTAAATGCCCTTGAGGTGACTGTTGTTGTCATTGTGCACAATATTAATCAAACTGAATATAACACCATTTCCCAGCTTCATGGCACAGCTGACATTTATCAGCTGTTTTTAGGAAAATGAGAAACTCGACCGACCGTCTGAAAACTGTGGAGCAGACGATCCTCAGTTTTAATAGCACTGAATTTGGATCTATAAGCAGTGAAAATATGCATTTCTGCAACATTTGTGCAATAAAAGTGCAAAACTTTATGATACAGTCTCTGTAGTGAAACTGAATTATAGTGTTTTTTTATTTCAATTAGAATTAATTATTTACCTACAAATACTTAAATGTAGAATTTTGATGGCATTTTTTTTATTTATCACATTTAGATCAGTGAAATAAAAGGACATTTGGATTAAGGAACATCCATCATAAAACATAATGAACGATGTAAAATAATAATGAAAAATATGTTAAAAGTTATAATCCACATAATACGCCCAAAACATACGGCGTACTCCCAACGTGAGACGGGGAAATATTGATTTTCCATGAAATTAAAAAATAACATTTTTAAAATGACTTACAAACTACTTCAGTATACTGACAATATAATTATCAGTTTCTATAATAATCTGATTTATTCCACTGTGTCTCCCTTTAAGTGTTTGTAGGTGAATTTATCAAATACACTGAAGTTCTATTTGATAAGGAGGCTTTACTGAAACTAAGAGGCTCCATGATACTAACGTGTGAATAATGTCAACAGAGACGACTCTGATATGTGGTTAATATTACAGTTTATAAAAATGCAGAAACACTAAAACAGCCGTACACGTAACATGAACTCTGACCTCCTGCAGAGTCAGACTTCCACTGATCCTCCCCATGTGGACTCCTTCAGTCTGCAAAGATGGTTTCACTGGAATCATCAAAATAGATCTTTGTTACAAACTGGTATTCCCCTGAGACTTCGTAGTGAGAAATAAAAGTAGTTCCTGGGCTGAGTCTGCACTGACGAGCGGTAAAATCGGAGCTGAGACTGCGATCGAACCCACAAACCGGTTTGTCTGTTTCTGGAACAGCTGGAAGACTAAACGGTGCAAAGCTGGAAGGAACCCAACAGTCTAACTGTGCTTTAATTAAACCTATTAAACCTTTCACACAGTTAAACTGGGCCAAACTGGGAGCCAGGGGTGTCAAACATAAGGCCCGGGGACCAAAACTGACCACCAAGTAATCAACTAACTGATAAACAATTCAGTTAATTTGACTGATCAAAGTCTGCTGAACGTGGCTCTGTGCCGCTCTGTGCCGCTGTAAACATGCAGATGATGATATTACAAAAAAAGAAAAATAATTCCTGCATGTGGGAAACGGACGACACGGCAACACGCCATCAGAGGTAACGGGAGTGGGTTTACTGCCGTGGACAACTTTAAAACAGGAAATGATGGATATTCATCCTCAGCTTATAAAGTTTACATGAATATAGTTTTTATAGCAGTTACGCGTGTGGTTTGTTTGTTTCCTCTGTAAATATTTACACGTTTTATTAACTCAGAGTTATGTTATTGCTCTCATTGCACTGTGTGTGTGTGTGTGTGTGATGGATGAACGGGCACCAGTGAGGCGTCCTGTGCAGCACCAAAGGTGACTCCTTTCCTTCGGTGAACAGCGGCTCTGTGCACGCAGCTGAAAACACGAGCACATACAATAAGCACTGAGATTTCTGATAAACAAGAAGGAAATGATGACAGAGACGGTTTTACAAACATGTGGTCAGCAGCTCTCACACTCCTTCACTTCTTCTTTCCCAAAGAAGATTTCAGCAGAAAGGAACTCAAACGTGTAACTTTGTTCCAGAGAAAAACGAGCTTTTCCTTCATTCCAGTGTTGCTTTCTTTCTTTTGAATGAGTTATAGGTTGCATATTTGCAGCAATATATATTTATCAGAATCGCTGCCATTGCTGCAGACGGCAGCAGCAGTGCAGACTTTACTGACGACCATCATCAGTAAACTTCTGTCAACAAAATTCTGCTTGTTTTTTAAATGAATCAGGGATTTTATTCTGAAAGGCAGGGACAGGAAGAAAGATGCGTGGAAGGGTGTAAAGCGTCGAGGGTCACATGCAGCCCACTGTGATCTGAAGTGGGCCGAACAGTGAAAGCGGCCTGCTGTCAGTGTGACAGTTTCACCACACGTTTGATTCCTGAGGTGTGTCAGTATAAGAAGAACAAGTTCCCAACATTTCCACACAGCACAGAAATCTGTCAGCATGACTGTAGGAAACGAAGCTGGCAGCTGATTGGCCGGGCTGTCCTCTAAACATAAAGTTTATTTTCTTTCTTTACGTATGTTTGGATGTTTCTTTAAAATGTGGATAAATTGTGGAAAAACAGACATTTCTTATGTGACCTATGTGTGAAGTACGCTTCGTCGTGACCTGACGTGCACCTCCCGATCAAGCTGTAACTACATGATGGGTCGACGGAGCCGCAACGATTGACGGGGCGGTTCCTCCTCAGGGCGTCACTGTAAATAAAACTATATGATCCAGAGTCCTGTAATAATCCTGCCCTGAAAACTAATGAGGGGGGTAATATATACAGTTGGTTCACTGCCATGTTACTTCAAATTAGATGTGAGCCGCTGTTTATTCGTACTACACGTAATGTTTCAGAGCAGCCTCACCTCCTAATGTCAGTCTGTGCTTTGGTTTTTATTTCTGGGAGAACTTTCGGACTGAAACCTCCTGCTGAGCAGCCCGAGGACGTCCTGGTGTCTGAGGCCGAGAAGCTGCAGAGAGAGGCTGACAGTAAGAACAGAGGGTCGGTGAAGTTTTGCAGCTGCACCGAGTGACGTGCAGATCACTACTGGATGCAGTCGCGCCTTTGAAGCAATCCTGCAGGGATGTTGCACCAACAGGCTGATGAAGTTTCTGCCTGATTCTTTGGAAAGTGGAGCAATGCCGTGTGCGAATATGATTTCAGCAGGTGGCATTTACAATAACGGCTCTCCAGCTGGTGCTTTTAGGAATTTCTGGTCCTTGATTTATTTCAGTGACGTCCTGGTCTCTGCTGTGCGACCGAGGCCACAAAGTCTCAGAACAAACACTCGGCCTCTGTGAGTCTCTGCAGATGGATGGACGTCTAAACGCTGCTGTTGTTGCTTCTGCGCTCTGTCAGTGTCTGATCCTCCCGTTAATCTCACTGTAAACAGGCTGTGACTCATCCACGGGTGAAGGACGTCCTGCCCTAAAGGAACTATGATAACAAGCCCTTCTATGTGTGTGAATGTGTGTGTGAATGGGTGAATGACTGGATATGTAAAGCGCTTTGGGGTCCTTAGGGACTAGAAAGCGCTATAGAAATACAGGCCATTTACCATTCTATCAAAAACACGTTGAACGTTTTCAGGAGAAAAGTGTTCACATCCTGAAATGTAGTTTTGTTCTTTGTTCATTCATTCTGGGTGAGCTCGAGGGCGCCCCCTATGATGCAACACTCGCCCTGTGTTCCTCCTCTGCGCTGTTTTAACAGTTTTAACAGCAGGGGTAAAACCCACGTCGCATCATGTGTGAAAATGCTGCTGTAGGTCAGATTGGTTATGTTTGCTAATGCTAATAATCACTGAGATTTATATCAGCTGAGTGCAGAGTGAAGCAGCAGGGCTGAGATGCAGTAAACAGCACCACCTGTGGGTGGTGTCAGGAAACAACACACTCCATAAACATGCTCTCTATAATCTGACTGTGACGTGGAGCACACTTCCATGAATCACTATGATTTAAGCAGCATGTTTCCATCTCAGGGAACTCTTATTCCACTGTGGGTGGTCTCAGAGTGGACACCTCCCACGGCGGCTCCTGTGCTGGATGATCACAGCTCAGGCTGATCGGACACTCAGTTTGGAGTCTGGGGGCCACTGTGGCAAAAGCTCCGCCTCTTGTAGTTTTCAGACTCCTGTGATGTACAGTAAGCAGGCCCTGATCACATGACCTCAGGGGCCTGCTGGGGGAACATATGATCGCAGATGTTTCTCAGGGTGGGAATGAGCCGGGCGAGGCTGCGTTCTCTGGCCACACCTACTCAAAAACAATGTTTGCACTGTGCTCGTTTCAGCAGCAGCTTCTAACGAGGCCGGTCTTATAAGAACCATCCAAACAACTTCTGTTAATGCACAGTATTTATTGACACAGTTTAGAAACATCCATGCATTTGTTCGTTGATGGTTTACAAACCAACGAACCAATCAGCAATCGTTGTTAATCTTCATTTCAGATACAGGAGTTAAAGTATTCACTTCAGTTTTATTAGTTTGCCTTTTATTAACAGTTATTGTTAGAAAATGTTCCTAAACATGAAATCGTCACGTCTACATTTTGACCCTCAGTGCTTCCCTTTCACTGTGACAAACTCAACTCACACCTCTGCTGTGAAAAGCAGAAGTTGCAGAAATCGGTGAGTGAACAGCGCGTGATCCGCTCACAGTGCGTGATCCGCTCACAGTGCGTGATCCGCTCACAGCGCGTGATCCGCTCACAGCTTTCTGACAAAGTCATCCCGACAGCCGCCGCCCACGGAAACAAGTCAGGCTAAACTAAACCGAATCCTCCTTTAACTCACCTGCCAGAACGCACCTGTGAGACATCGTTGGAGTCTGAAGATCTGACCTCTGACCTTTGGATTAAAAAAATAATGAGTGAGCGGTGGCCTGCAGGTCTTCAACGGTGTGTTCACAACAAACGTGGAGTGTGATTACATACAAAGTTCATGCAATGAGGCAAGTTCATGCTGGGCAATACAAATGGGGGCGAATCTGCCTTCACACGGGCCAAAATCCTCCAGCAGGAACTGCAGAGCCGGGCTTCTCCTCCAGCGCCACATGGATGCTGACTGAACCATCAGCATCACAGGGGCGAATGCTCCGGTTTCCACGGTGACTGCAGTCACGCGAGGTGAAACCTTCATGTTTGATGTGAACACACCCTAAAAGGTACACGTGTGCATCAGTATTTACAACGGTAAGTGAACGCATCGTCAAACAAAGCTAAACTCTACGAGCACGTAACGTGAACACGTCCAAGCGCGTGGAGTCGGACTCTGATGTGTTAAAGTCCGTGTCGCTGCCGGAAAACACGCGAGCTTCCCGTCAGACTCTCTGTGGCTGAGCCAACACAAACACACAGCTCCGGGTCGCTATCGCCTTCCTGGAAGTCGGTCGCAGTCACATAACGAGTTCGGTCAACTTCGTCTTGGTCCCGAGGTCAAACGCTGAGCCTAGAAGGATCCGTCTGCGAAGTCTCGTTTGCCGAATCCTTTCTGAAAAAAGACACAAACAGAAACTCACCCAGTGTCCCCACAGAGCGACTCACCATCATCATCATCGTTTGTAATACAAAAAACATCCCAGTTTTACTTGTTTACACGATTTCACTTATTTTACATTTCCAGGCTCAGCATTTTCAGCCCTGCTGGACACCAGCCTGCAGATGTTTGTCTCACACTCTGCTCAGTTTTATTTACACAGCGCCAAATCACAACAACAGCCGCCTCAAGGCGCTTTATATTGTAAGGTAGACCCTACAATAATACATACAGAGAAAACCCAACAATCATGTGACCCCCTATGAGCAAGCACTTTGGCGACAGTGGGAAGGAAAAACTTTTAACAGGAAGAAACCTCCGGCAGAACCAGGCTCAGGGAGGGGCGGGGCCATCGGTTGGGGTGAGCGTCTTCACGTCCACGGATTATCAGCGGGATTCAACTCTCTGCAGGACCCTCAGTGAAGCTCACTTTGGTTTTTGGAGGTCGTTCCTCACCAGGAGCAGCGCATGTTCGGTCGTGTTGGTGGTGATGCTGGTGTTTGGGTCGCAGCCTCGGCCTCCTTTCTTTGAACCTAAGCAGCGTCACCAGCGTCTCCACTCCAAGAGCTCCAGGTTCGTTTCACCTGACCACAGGATGCTCCCAGTCTGCAGGATCTTCCTCAGGCTGTCCTCAGCATACTTCAGTCTGGTTTGAAGGTGTCTGTGTTCCAGTCTCGTGCTTCCTGGTGTGCAGCCTCTGTGCAGGGCTCCAGTGATGACACTACATCGGCTCAGTGAAGTTAGTGTTTAGACTCTCACTGGTTTTCTCTCCAAGTCCCTGAAATCTTTGCTTGCCGTCTCTGCGGGCTTCTTCTGTGAGCACCAACAATCGTTTCTCTCAAGTCTGAACTGATTTCGTTTTTAGCCTGATGTTTTCTCAGTGACAGCTCGAACCCTGCTGAAGTCTTTTATTCTGAAGATGACCCTCAGCTTTAACTGGAGCATTACAGAGTGAAAGCACATCGCTGCACAGCAGTGGTTTGAGCTGTGCTCCAATAAAAGCTCAGTGTTTCAGAGGATAATAGTAATAATAAAACTGACTCTGGTCATTTTTAGAAATCATTCTGTAATTTGTGCTAAAAGAAATGATTTATGTTTTATAAAGAAATGCTGTGATTAAAAGAACAATGTTTGTAGGAGGGTAATAATTTCGTCCTCGTCTGTATTAAAACTCAGTCCTGCTCTGCCCTCTAGTGGGCGACTATGTGCCCACACCTACCCACCCAACACAGCTGATGTCACAACAGAGACAGCATCGCCCACAGTTTACAGCACGAATTCCTCTTTTTAACTGCATACGAGTACAAATACTTCAAGTACTTCAGTGTAGGCTGAGCAGAACACGCGAGTACTACAGGAGCTTTTAGAGGAAATGAAGAATAAGTAGCAGGTCCAGAGTAGAGTACGACTAACACTGAGCCGATCAGGCAGTAAGAAATCATCAAAGATTTGGTTTTAGCAACGATGAGCTGTGAATCGTTAAAGGATGAAGTGTCTGAAGACGCAGCTCAGTGGAATTACAGCCTGTGCTTCACTCAGGATCCACGGGCAGCAACAGGCCGTCGCTCCACTGCTGCACCGCCATGTAGGACAGGTTCCTGCGTCCTACACAGAGAGACGCCCACATGAAGCCTCGCTGTGTGATGGTGAAATGACCCTCGGACCTCGCAGACCTACAAACGTCAGCCCACAGCAGCTTCAGCCCACAGCAGCTTCAGCCCACAGCAGCACTATTATAAGCGATGTGGAGAGGAGCAGCTTCTGAAGGCTCTGTGATCCATCAGGAATTCTGAGCGTTGTCCTGATGTGGACATCGGCTCCAGCAGCTGCAGGAATGCCACGCAGCCGTGCACGGTGTACTTAGGAAGTACTGGAAGGTGAGCATGTGAAGGGGAGAGCAGATTTTCTGTCATTATAAACTAAAGAGTCTGTGTGTGTCACTGAACTTTAGCTGTGCTCCAGGTTCCTCTGCAGCCTTCTCCTGGTTGCCTGCTGCAGGCTCAGAAGAATGAAGGAGCCCATCTATCTGCCAGCCTTCCTCAGGCGCTCGGAGCCGTTTCCACAGCACAGCACCATAAACTGAGAGAAGTTGCACAATAAACGGAGCCTCGGCTATAAAAGCTGGGCCGTCACACTCGGCGTTACCTAACAAAGCTGTTTGTCGACAGTTTGACTGCAGAGAAAAAGTTTCACCATCTGTAAACCAGAAATATTCAGCCTGTCATTTTGTTTCTGCACAGTTGTGTTCCAGATGTGTTATCTGCACAACTGGGTTTGTGTGAAAGTGCAGGGAGATAAAGGTCTGGGTTTGTTTGTGCTGTGGGTGGGCGGATTTACGGGAGGAGGACCGCCAAGCTCACCTCAGCAGAGACACAGAGGCAAACCCAAAATGTCTGAGCCAGATTCCCCACATTCCTGCTGCAGCTCAGCGGACACGAGGAAAGGATTCTCACAGCAGGAGGGGGTTGGGGGGTCTGCTAATGCCACCACAGAAGGAGGGAAGGCTACAAACAGGCTCTAATTTGGCTTTTCATCATCATCATCATCATCATCATGTGGTTTTCTGGGGCAAAGTGAGCCCCTGCCAGCCGAATCAGTTTTATTTCATTTTTAGTGGTTTTAAACCCACGTGCACGAGGACAGAGGACAGCGCGAGCAGCTACAACCTTAAAGCTGCTCGAACGAGTCTTTCCCTGGTACGAACCCTCGGGGACTGTTCTGGTTTAAACGCTGAACCCCGATCGGCCCTCGTCACATTCATCGTAGTAACGACGTCCCTGACTCGATCCTTCGACTCTGCTGTTTAAGACTTTTTCACATGCACAGAAAGACAAACGTAGAGCCGCAGAGATGAAGTTTAGCAAGTCTCCAGTCTGACTGCTGGTTGCCTCAGAGAAAATATTTGCTTTTGCAGAACTTCCAGATAAGCACGTCCACAGAGTAATGAGGGCCAGGCTCGGGTGCAGAACAGAGGAGGGAGGCAGCGAGGAAGAGGAGTTACGAGAAGTGGAGGTCAAGTGAGATAAAAAGCAGATGCAGCCAGATGCAGACGAGAAAACCATCTGGTGGAAACAAACGGAGCACAATGACAGCCCACGCCCACAGCTTCTCCCCAGCTCAGGCTGCAGGAAATAAAATCTGGCTTGAACAGCAGGACGGGTTCAGGCTCTTTGACTTAAACATAGCTGCAACCAAAAATGTTACAAAGGCTCCCAAAGTGACCACAAGCACGCCACCCTCTGTCTTCACCTCGACGTTTGAGTTTGAGGATGAAGTCGCAGAGAGAGAAATCTGGTGAATGTGGTGGTGGTTTGTTTTTGGCACAGCGACTCGCTGTTTGTGCCAAAGCGAGTCCCGCTGCAGCGTCCTCACAGACACACACATGATCCTGATGCGTTATCGTCACACTTGTAAACGGTGCGCGCTTGATGTCTCTGCATAATCGCTCAATCATCCAGGTAAGGAAATCCCAACAGGTTGATTCTGTTCATCTGGATGTTTGCAGTGGGAGAAACGTTTGGTCATCATCAGCTGACTGCAGGTTTCCAACCTTATAAACAGGACATTTACACAATGACTGAAACTATAGGCTGTGAGGTCAGTTCATGATCATTAACATGTAAATTGACCACTGATCAATGTCCATGAGTCCCATTCACAGAGAGCTGGGGAATGGCTGCAATCACAGCATTGTAAGATGGTGACAGATGTTGACATTCAGAGATGGTCTTTCCCTTTTCATGTAAATGGCCTCCTTGACTCCGCGCTCAAACCAGCGTTCCTCCCTGTCCAGGATGTGTACATCCTCATCACTGAGTCCTGATACTCCTGACACATAAGGGCTCACTAAAGGTTTTCAGGCAGCAGTTGTCCTTCTTCTCTCCTGGATCTCCTGCAGCCGTCTTTGGGAGGCTTCAGGCTGTTGATCAACAGCCTCTGGTTGCTGATCAATGGTGAGGACTGTTTGTCAGCCTGGCTACAGTGCTGAAGAGAAACCTGGGGTTGTTCTTATGTTCTTCAATCAGTGATGAATAGTAAGATGTTCTGGCTTTGCGGAGGGCTTTCTTATAAAGCAGCAAACTATTTCTCCAGGCTAAATGATGATCCTCTAAATTTGTGACACGCCATTTCCTCTCCAGCTTACGAGTTATCTGCTTTAGGCTACGTGTTTGAGAATTATACCACGGAGTCAGGTACTTCTGATTTGTCACAGGAGCTACAGTCATACGCAGTGAGGAGGTCAAATGATTAACAAGATAAGATGATAACAGTGGGTGACTTATATCCTTAAACTCAGTTGCAGCACTTTCAGAAAAACATCTACTGTGACGAAATCTACTCCCTGCTGCTGGAAATAATTAGCGTGTGAATCAACAGAGAGCGTGTTCTGGATGAAGCATGTGAAGATTACACATGAAACTCACCAGTCTGTAGTCTCTGTGCAGCTTCTTGTACTGGAACATGTTGCAGAGGACGGTCGAGGCTGCTCGGGCAGCTTTTTGACTCCCGGAGCTAAAAGTGAAGGACAGCAGAGAGTGAGAGAGGACAGGAGGACTAATGAGGCGGAAATACCAGAGCAGCAGGGACGAGTTTCATCACAAACATGACCCGCAAGGTTATAACAGACATGTGAAGTCCTAAACAGGAAACAAAGGTCGCAGAGGGGTCACAGCTTTGTTTCAGCAGAAACATGAAAATACGAAGTCTGAAGAGAAACGGCGGCAGAGCCAGCGGCAGCGACCATCAGCGCGACTACACGTACCTGCTGTCGTGGGACGTCTTGATGCCCACAAGTTTGGGGATGCCGTTGAAGTGACAGACGTCGCGGGCTGCTGAGGAGCTGCAGGTGACCAGGTGGTTGAGGGCTCCGCAGAGGTTGACCACCACGTCGCTGGATGGCGTTTTCTGCAGGCCGTCTGCAGGCAGCTTGGACACCAGAAGCCCCACCATGTTCTTAGCTGCCACGACACAGAAGAAGGACTTGAATAAGAAAGACCCTGGAGCGGACCTGGACCTTGGGATCCAGAGGTGGAACTGGAAAAAGGTGGAAGCACTGAAAACCCTTGAAAGCAGAGCTGCACCTGTCCCAGCAGGGCGCTTACCCATGTGCTGTTTGTCGTTGGCGTGTCGGGTCAGATTCCTCAGCAGGCCGCTCAGAGGCCTGAGCTCCGTGTCGCTGTTGGTGTCCAGCAGGTCCAGGAGGACGGGAAGCATCCGCTCCTTCTCTATAATCACCATGCACAGCACGGACGCCCACTAACAGAGAGGAGCAGAGGTCACGTGAGCCTGCAGAGACCGCACCGTGCATTAAAACTGACGTTCGGGACGAGGCGTTACCCTGGCATCTCCCACGGTGATGTTCTGCAGGGCTCCGATGGCGGCCTCGCGGCTGCAGGAACTGTAGTCGCTGTTCTGCAGGATGAGCTTGTAGAGCCCCACAACCTTCGGGTGCCACAGCCACTCGGACCCTTTAGGCTGAGAGAGGGTGGGCAGGTTCTGGTGATGCTGCTGTGGATGAAGAGAGAAATCACCTGAAACTGTTAGACTGGAGATAAAGCGTCCGAGAGAGAGGCCCACAGGAGGCAGCTCGAGGCGGAGCTTCCACAGGAAACTAGAGAACACAAAGTCTAAGGTCAAATGTGGGGAGACTCCTAATCCCAGAGGAATGTTCAGAGTATCCCACCTGAAAAACATTCCTCACAGCTCCACCGGGACTCTTCACCCAGACTCACTCAGAGAAAAGTCTCAACAGACATGAAGCAAGAATTTTGGGGAAAAAGCAGCAAAAACATATAAAACAAAAAGTTTATTTATTCAAATAATTCATCATTGAGGAAAATCTGCTGAGTGTAAACTCAACGCAAAACTAAACCAAACCAAGCTAAACCAAAAAAAAAGCTAAACTAAACTAAACTAAACTAAACCAAGCTAAACCAAACCAAGCTAAACCAAAAAAAAACCTAAACTAAACTAAACCAAGCTAAACTAAACCAAGCTAAACCAAACAAAGCTAAACTAAACTAAACCAAAAAAAGCTAAGCTAAACCAAACCAAGCTAAACCAAGCCACGCTAAACTAAACTAAACTAAACCAAACCAAGCTAAACTAAACTAAACAGAGCTAAACCAAAAAAAGCTGAGCTAAACCAAGCTAAACCAACCCAAGCTAAACTAAACCAAACCAAACCAAGCTAAACTAAACTAAACTAAACTAAACCAAGCGAAACTAAACCAAGCTAAACCAAACCAAGCTAAACCAAAAAAAAGCTAAGCTAAACTAAACGAAGCTAAACCAAACCAAGCTAAACTAAACCAAACCAAGCTAAACTAAACCAAGCTAAACCAAAAAAAGCTAAGCTAAACCAAACCAACTTAAGCTATACTAAACTAAACCAAGCTAAACCAAACCAAGCTAAACCAAAAAAAGCTAAGCTAAACCAAACCAAGCCAAACTAAACCAAGCTAAGCCAAACCAAGCTAAACTAAACTAAACCAAACTAAACTAAACTAAACCAAGCTAAACTAAACTAAACCAAACCAAGCTAAACTATACTAAACCAAGCTAAACCAAACCAAACTAAAACTAAACCAAGCTAAACCAAAAAAAGGTAAGCTAAACCAAACCAAGCTAAACTAAACCAAGCTAAACTAAACTAAACCAAGCTAAACCAAACTAAACCAAGCTAAACTAAACCAAACTAAACTAAACTAAACTAAACGAAGCTAAGCTAAACCAAGCTAAACTAAACTAAACTAAACCAAGCTAAACCAAAAAAAGCTAAGCTAAACCAAACCAAGCTAAACCAAACCCAACCAAGCAAAACCAAGCTAAATTAAACTAAACCAAACCAAGCTAAACTAAACTAAGCTAAACTAAACTAAACCAAACTAAACCAAGCTAAACCAAACCCAACCAAGCTAAACTAAACTAAACCAAGCTAAACCAAACAAAGCTAAACTAAACTAAACCAAACTAAACCAAACCAAGCTAAACCAAACCCAACCAAGCTAAACTAAACTAAACCAAGCTAAACCAAACAAAGCTAAACTAAACTAAACTAAACTAAACTAAAACTAAACCAAGCTAAACCAAACTAAAGTAAGCTAAACCAAACCAAGCTAAACCAAAAAAAAGCTAAACTAAACTAAACGAAGCTAAACTAAACGAAGCTAAACCAAACCAAGCTAAACTAAACCAAACCAAGCCAAGCTAAACCAAACCAAGCTAAGCTATACTAAACTAAACCAAGCTAAACCAAACCAAGCTAAACAAAAAAAAGCTAAGCTAAACCAAACCAAGCCAAACTAAACCAAGCTAAGCCAAACCAAGCTAAAATAAACTAAACCAAACTAAAATAAACTAAACCAAGCTAAACCAAACTAAACTAAATCAAACCAAACCAAACCAAGCTAAACTAAACTAAACCAAGCTAAACCAAAAAAAGGTAAGCTAAACCAAAAAAAGGTAAGCTAAACCAAACCAAGCTAAACCAAGCTAAACTAAACTAAACCAAACCAAGCTAAACAAAAAAAAAAGGTAAGCTAAACCAAACCAAGCTAAACCAAGCTAAGCCAAACCAAGCTAAACTAAACTAAACCAAACTAAAATAAACTAAACCAAGCTAAACCAAACTAAACTAAACCAAACCAAACCAAGCTAAACTAAACCAAGCTAAACTAAACTAAACTAAACCAAGCTAAATTAAACTAAACCAAACCAAGCTAAGCTAAACCAAACCAAGCTAAACTAAACTAAACAAAGCTAAATTAAACTAAACCAAACCAAGCTAAGCTAAACCAAACCAAGCTAAACCAAGCTAAACTAAACTAAACAAAGCTAAGTTAAACCAAACCAAAGTTGAGTCATTCAATACAAAGAAAGATTGTTATGAATTTATCTTTCAGTGGTTTTTACAGGCGGTCGTGTGATTAAACTGCTTACGTCTGTCTGCTGCTTAGTTTTCCAGTTTGAGGGATTTCAGGAGTTTTCACATTTAAGATTTTAAATGAACACATTACTATGAAATCTAGCGGACCATAACTACTCTAGCATGCAGAAGCAGAAGGTCTTTGGAGGTGATGGAGGGGGTGGAGGTGATGGGGATCCAGACAAGCACAGAGCACCACACGGGTGGATAACACCAGCACCCTCTCCTCCTGCTCGTACCTCCACGTTCTTCTTGCTGTGCAGAGTGAAGCAGCCGATGGTCTCGATCTCTCTGTTGGCAGAAGCTCTCGATGGGCCTTCGAGGCGGAGCTGGACTGAGGGGGGAAGCTCCGAGTACAGCTGATAGGACAGATTTCTCATCACGCACAGGGAGTTCTCCAAACCCTGAACACGCAGACAGGAAATAAAAGATCGATATCAGTTAAAAGCGACCGAAACAAACGGGCTCAAAGCAGCGAGTCTTAGTCTCGGTGCCGACTCTGATGAGCGTCAGACACTAAAAGCACATTACAGTGAAGATCTGCATCCACGCAGAAAGAAGTCTGAACCCTTTTCACACGATACCCAAACCACTGCACCGTTATTAACATGGAGAGTCGGCCACCATCGAAAACCGGGAATGACTGAGGACTCTGTCGCCCCCATCCTTTAAGCTCTCACATCACGATTCCTGCCCGCTCTGACCCGAGGACAGATAAAATCAATGTTTATTAACCAGCTGTTTTCTTTCTCCCAGCCTTCTTTATGATGCACTGCTGCAGTTTCACATTATTGACATGAAACACGACTTTTTAATAACAGCACAGAGATTATTTCAGAGAAATAACTGAGCAGACCTGGAATACGGGCCACACTAAAAATAGAACAAAGACATACAGGAAATGTCTTCAGTTTGAAGCTTTATTCATTTAGTGACACATTCCAGCACAAGCCCCCCGAGGAGACTTTGGGAAATCCGTTGAGTGGGACGGCGGTGAGTCAGCGACTTCCTGACAAACACAAACACTGAAACCGGTCCAGACTGCACCAGACCCACTCGTCACTGTGCACCACTTCATCCATGTTGAGAAGAGTTCACTTTAAAGAAAACCTGCTAAAGAAACTAAGAGCTGAGACTAAAGTATCAACCCGATACTAACGCAGCAGCAAACACGATGAAGACGAGCAGATGATCTGGAAGATCGGCCAAAGTGAACTCTGGTTTTGGTTTCTGTCGACCAGGTCTCAGATCTGCGGGATCACTCCTCGTTTATACAAGTTTAGAAGTAAAGCCTCCACAGTCATACAGACTGATGCTGAAACTGTGACATGAGGCAGTGATGAATCAGAGCGACCGCTCTCAAATGTGCGTTCACTTTCTCTTTGTCACGTCACTCTTTACACTCCGAGGTTAACCTCAGTGAGACCTGAGCCGGTTACTGTTCTGCTGTAAAATGACAAACGTTGTCTCGGCGTCTGTGGTTTGTGCTCACGGCTCCAGACGCCTGCGCTGCGGTGCCCTCAGACATCATTATCCACTCGCCTCTGTGGCTCACCTTCTCGTCGGCCTGTTCTTCCTGCTGGATGTAGGTCACCAGAGAGTCCACGAGGCCGGGCATTTCTCTCATCTTCTGCCTCGTTCTCTCGTTCACGGAGCTCAGGTTCCTGTCGGAGCAACACAGACGGAGACATTCAACCCGACCAAATCCTTCACTTACATCAAACAGCTGCTGCTCTGTGAGACTGCATTATGTGACGTTACTTTATTTAAACATCCATTCAATTAATGTTTTATTCCTGGAAATGATGCGTCAGAGCCTAATTGAGGTTAAAATCCTTCTAGGAGCCAGTCTCACTGTCATTAAACAGCTCTGGGCAGTTATTTTGAAGCATTATCTAAATTTACTTTAATTTCCATGTGCACAAAACTGTCCAGTCTGAGTGAAACCTCTGAAACGTTTGCAGACTTTGTACTAAAAGGATGAAGGAAGCAGCTTTCTCCCTCCAGTGAAACTTCTTCCACCTTCTTTGCTGTTGCTGATCTCTTCACTCTGAGTGAAAGAGCGTCTCTCGGTCCACGCCTGGACGACATTATACTGACCGAGTGCTTTCCTGAGTCACACTGAGGCTGTGCTCACTCTGCATGCTGAGACGGCCCAAATCCTGGCATGCCTGAGCTCTGCAGCAGGGTTTGTGGTTATTAAGGTAAAACCAGGTCAAAGCCTGTGTGTCAGAGTTATGAAGGTGGTTCACATCTTATATCAGAGCAGATTATGTTCCAGATGAGAGATCACCCCACGCTAAACCTTTTATTATTGACCCATCAGTTCCTGGAAAAGCCTCTGAATTTTTTCTCTGATGAGCCCAAAAAATTCAAAGATTCTATTTTACTCCAAGTTTAAAGCAATTTTATTGCCTTAACATATGATCCTAAAACAGGGCCTTGTAGTCACTGACCTTGTGTAAAATTTGAAACTAAGACTACTTATTGGTTTAAATTATGTTGTTTTTTATGTTATTCAGTCTTTACAAGCTATCAGACACCGAGTACAATAACCTCAGTTTGATCTGAATTAAGAAGCAGAAAGTTAGCGGCCATCCAGGTCTTTATGTCTTTAAGACATTCCTGCAGTTTAACTAATTGGTGTGTGTTACCTGGCTTCATGGATAGATAGAGCTGCGTGTCATCTGCATAGCAGTGAAAATTTATGCTATGTCTTCTAATGATGCTGCCTAAGGGAAGCATGTATAATGTAAATAGAATTGGTCCTAGCACTGAACCCTGTGGAACACCATAATTAACCTCAGTGTGTGAAGAGGACTCTCCATTTACATGTACACATTGGAGTCTATTAGATAGATATGATACAAACCTGTAATACCTGTGTACTGATTTATCAAGCTGATAATCAGCTGATGATGGTAGATTAAGAGAAGCCAGAGAAATAAAAGATATCCTGGACATGTTGAGCTTCTTTTCTATTCTCCATCAGATGATTTAGTTTTTTAAACCTGATGGCACAGAGCAGCCCATCACTGGTACCTGAGGCAGCCGGTGGTGCTGTTAAAGATGTCTCTCTCTGATGGACTTAGCGGGATGCTCCTGCACAGAGGAATCAGAACTTTCTGTGTCAGCACAGGTAACGCCTCCCGGGACAGCTTCTCCTTCAGGTTATCTCTGGAGGACAGATTCCACAGGACGCCTGCGGACGGCCACAGTGAGCTTGTAAGACGGGTTCACATCGCTAACATCTCACACTGGTCCAGAGAGCAGAGGGTTCCCACCTGTGATGGTCTTTCGCAGCTCCTCGTCAGGTTCGTTCAGGAGGCTAACGAGAGGTGTCAGCCCGCCGGCGTCGATGAGAGCCACCTTGTTCTCGGCGCTCTCGTAGATGAGGTTCCTCGTGGCGGCAGTAGCGTAACGCTTCACTTCCTGGTTGTCGCTGGAGAAAAGTTGCACCAGAGCTGGAACACCTTGCAGAACTCGGACCTGAGAAAGAGAGTGAGAGTCACCAACCACCTTCACCTCACCACGTTCTCTTCCTCTTACCCCCGCAAACACGGGGAGAACACCCAAACGCCACAGGGAAAGGCCCCGCCTGCATGGTGGAGTCAAACTCACTGTTGTTGTGAGGTAACAGTGCTAACCGTCATGCCACCATGCTGCCCTTTATGTGTCTTTATGCTTTTGTTTCCATTCATTTGGAACGAGAAAGCTGATGAAGAGTTCCTTTAAGCTGCTTCCTGCAGATCGTCCATCACAGACACGCTGACGTCACCGTTTATCTGCCTGTCGCAGCTTCTTTGTCTCTTTGTTGTGTCTGTGTGTGTTTCTGTGTGTGTTTCTGTGTGTTTCAGTGTCATGCCATTTTCTGTAGTCACTTCCTGTTTTATTTCAGTAATTCATTTGTTTCCCCGCCCTGTGACCGCTTGCTCCACGCTAACTGTTTCCATGTGTTCCCAAACAGCCTCCTGTCAGCACGTACCTGGTTTTTGGCGTCCCTGCTGTGGTAGCACTGATGCTGAATGAACGCAGCTCCAACAACCTGCAAGTGAGCGTCTGACTCGGACAGATACTTGACAGCCGTGGGCATGTCCAGATTTTGCATCCTGTACACACACACACACACAGACACACACACACACACACACACACTTGCATTAAAAGGGTTCCTACCAGCGGTGCAGCTCAGCCTGCATCAACTGAATAATCCAATACTGCTCTCTTTATTCTTTTTTCTGCTTCATCACAATTTTTACTGATTTGTTTTTTATAAGATCAAATAAAGATTCTCTACACTCGCAGTCTTTGGGCATTGGACAGTGAAATTTATGATTGCTGAAAGATTTTCAGATATTGATGTCAAACCCCTCCCACGCCCCGGGTGACCCGTACGTGACTCTAATGAAGCTCAATGATCCCGCCCACTTTAACACTTTGCTGCAGCAAGTCAGGAAGCAGTATGCGCCTCATGTTATTTCCAGGTTACCCCCTCGGCGTAACAGCAGCTAGCTACGCTCAGCCAATCAAAATTCACCTTGCACATGATTGGTTGTTTCTATGACGACGGTGTATTGCCCTGACCACATATGAAGTGATCGTCACGTGTCCTCTGAGGCTGATGGTCGGTCACGAGTAGTAGTAGGGCTGGGCTCTGGTTGCCTAGGTAACCCTTTAATTACTGCCCCTCACATGTGAATCAGTTGTGTCCTGTGCTCCTATTGGTAGTCACCTCTATTAACCTTAACTCTGGCCCCGCCCACTTAATATCTCTAAAGCTGCGTACATACTGGCAGCGATTCGCTCACACTGACGGCTGGTGGCTCTGGTTGCCTAGTAACCCTCTAAGGTATGTACTACCAGGTCATCTGTCAGTCATGGTATTCTTTACTCGATCGTCGCACACTTAAAAATTGAGAGAGGTTCATCTCGAGTCCGCGCACTTCCTGTCGCCCGCAGTGTCACAGAATGCCGTTCACCTACTGCGGTCTCTGGTCGCCACTTCCTGTGTGTAGTTTAATGGTTATTTGCCCGTCTGTTTCGTTTAAGTGAGCTAAAGATAAATCTGATGAAAGCTAAGCTAACTAGCTAAATAAATGAAGGTGTCTCACTCTCCCAGCGGGTCGTTGCTGTGGATCGACGCTCCATCGAAGACGTCCACTCCTTTCCCGACACTCCTCAGGCTGCGCAGCGAGGCGGCACGGTGCATGGTCCCGGAGCTCCTGGACACGTGTTGCTGCTGTTGTTGCTGCTGGTGGTGCCACTGTGTTCCCCAGGCGTCCCCCCCAGTGGGGATGCCCCTGCCGTTCCCCACCCAGCCCTCCTGGCCTAGGCTGGAGCTCTGCTGCTGCTGCTGGTAGTGCTGCTGTCTGTTGGTGATGCGGCTGATGGTGCGGTGGGAGGGCCTTTATAGGTGTACTGCTGTGGAAGCTCCTCCTCCTGCCAGTAGCCTTTCTCCTGGGCCAGAATACCACTGAGGCTGCGCCTCAGGGTACCTGGTGGAGGCGCAGGGAGAGTAAGCGAAGGGTTCTCCAGACGGCCGGAGGAAGTGACCGGAAGTGCCTCGTGCTCGCCCTGGGTCAGCGACTTAGAGCGTCTGCTTCTGCTGTACACCTGGGAGGTCTGAGAGCTGCTGTGGACCACGGCCCCACCTTTGTGGGTCAGCCGGGAAGTGGTGTCCACAGCAGAGCGAGACGAGAACCCCGAGGCAGGAAGAGGCACAGTGGGCACCTGGAGACAGGAGGTGTGGGGAGAAAGAAAGGTTAGAGGACGAACTGCTTTCTTAGAGTCTCAGTCAGATCAATAATTTGTTAAAGGTTCACTGAATCCCAAAATGAAAAGTGTTCAGTGAGATTTGTTCCCGGTTGGTTTTGGACTCTGCCCGGTCCTTCCGCTTCACTTCTCTTCATTTGATGGACTGAATTTCTCAGCACAGTCTGGAGGAGGAGCAAAGATCATGGCTGCTTGTTGTGGACGATGTCCTCCTGTTGGCAATGGAGCTGATTGCAGCTCGCTGAGAGCTGTGAGGTCTGAGGCCTTGTTCTCAGTCAGAAAAGGGCAGAGTTCCTTCTCTGGAGTTCAGAGGAGCCTCAAGTTTAAGTATCTCAGGGTCTTACTGCCGGGGGAGGCGTGAGAGGAAGGCGTGATTGATTGGCGTGACACCAAAGCTGTTGATTTACTGGTTGATCTACATTCCTACCCCCACCTATGACCACGAGCTGTGAGTGGGACTGAAAGAATGTGACTGAGGATGCGAGCAGCTTCCTCTGAAGGATGTCTGTGCTCTTCCTTAGAGATAAGGTGAAGATCTCGGTCGTTCAGGAGGAACTCGGAGCAGAGCCGCTCGTCCAGATATAAAGGAACCAGCTGATGTGCTTCAGGATGGGACCTGGATGCTTTTCAGGTGCGTCCAACTAGGAGGAGACTCTGAGCAGACGTAGGACAGGCTGGAGGAGGTGGCCTGGAGATGGAGCGAGTTTGGCTGTAGAGATGTGTGACAGTGTGCAACACAGCTAAAAGGAATGTGTCGCATTTAATAATAATACAAATGTCTCGTTCCAGAAATCCAAACTCTGCCGCGAGCAGCTTAAAGTCGGAACTATTTTCGTTCCCCAGAGTCGTATCAATGTGCAGACGAAGGCGTACTGCTACCTGCGAAGGTTCGTGCTCATAACAGGATGTAAACATTAACAGCATCCTCCCTCAGGTGAGCTGGAAGGTTAGCCAGCGGCGCGCTCGTTTTGGCCGCTGGTTTTAGAAAGTTGACTGAAAAATTGTTCCTTCATAAAACTGCTCACAGCAACCAAGGTTTGTGCAGATATCACTGCCGCCACTGCACGCCAGAGCGAGGGAGTGAAACGGAGCTGTACTGGGGCTCGGGCGCAGGGAGGAGCATTTTACGGCTCTTCCTCTCCTTCATTATAATCTACAGGAAACGCCGTGCAGCCTCTGTATTGTTAAGCTGCAGAGGTAAAGCAGCGGGTCGATGTCCTGTTTGTGTTTTTCTTTTCTTTACATTGTTCTGAACTCTGACAGACACACAGAGGAAACGCTCCAACACAATGGCTGCTCGGTGTGAGCGCCTTGCTCTCAGGCACACGTAGGTCGAGTAACAAACACTTCTTCTGTCGCACATTTAGGGGAAAACGATACAGGGCAGATGTAACCCGCTGCTTTTTTATGAAGGTGAGTGAATGATAAATCATTTCTTCAGAACGTTTCTCTTCACTGTTTCATGAGTTCTCAGCCAACAATAACAGGACAGCTCCTCCGAGTCCCGCCCCCGTGAACTTTGAAAGGTCGCCTGAGCCGCTGGTGACGTCCTGCAGAACAATGCTCTTTGCTTCTGTTGGAGTTCAGAGGGAGAAACGCCGCGGGGCACTGCTGTGGGCGGGGTTGATGAAGATGTTTGGACCTCTTCCTCACTTGTTACTCATGAACAATAAAAAGGATCCGAGCTGAATTTGAACGAAATCAGCATGAAAAGATCAAACAGAAATCATCGTCAGTCTCATCTTTACGCTGCTTTGTGCCTGACGTGGTCAGCCACCGACCTCCTTTTACAGTCTTTTTTCTCACTTTTGTTTTCACCCTCTGCTCCTGTTTCGCCACTAAAAGTTACTCAGCGATGCAAAAGATGGCGGCTTTGGCTAAAATACACACTGCACACCTGTGGTCCTGTTTTTAAATAATAATGGGCGAGGACCGACAGCACCGTCTCATTAACACTGAGCGTCACGCTCCAAACGACAGCTTGTGTATAACTGAGAATTATTTCAAATCCCAGGAATGAGGAGAAGCCCGGCACAGCTCGCCAGCTCAGCTGAAGCTTTGTGCTGGTTCAGGATTCCTAAAAGATCAAATTTAGTCAAATGTAATAATAACAAAAACATTTTATTATTATTATTTTCCTCTGAGCACGAGGCTCATTTCCTCATAGACTTCTATCCAATCGGACGTCTTTTCAAAGTCGCCCCCTGCTGGATGTTACAGAAATGTCAGCTTGAGGGAGCTTTCCTTTACTCGTACATCCCCACCCACCCCCACCCACCCACATGTCACAAAGAGGAAAACATCATCTTTTATATTTATTTATACATTTAAATTCTAATTATTGAGTTCCTTTCTGTGTCGCAGTGAAGCTGCTCCCACCACAGTGACTCACGCTGTGTGTTTAAAGCTCTTCGTCGTGTGTGTGGCGTGTACTCACAGCCATGACGCGGCTCGGCGTGTTTATCATGGATCTGGAGCTGAAACCGTGAGCGTGGCCGTAGCTCTTCATCTCAGGAGGGTCTGCACGGAGAGAAGGAAGACAGTCACACTCATTACAACTTCACGTTCTCGCCATCAGTCTAACCTTCACACACAAGCACCAGCCACTTTATTAGGAACACATGTGCATCTGCTCATCCAATCAGCCAATCAAGTGGCAGTGCATAATATCAGGTGCAGGTTACCGAGCACCAATCACAGTCAGAGGAACCGCCTCTGTGACCAGTTCAGTCCAGAGCTCATGAAACGCTGGAGAGGCTGAGAAGAATAACAGACAAAGACGTGTTAGAAAGAGGAGAGCCAGGAGGCGCTCAGGCCACAAATACACTCAGTGTGTCGTCATTTAACAAGAGGAAGAAGCACCGCGCACCGGGAATGTCCCCGACTCGGGCCAAAGGTGGACCAGCGTCGCCACTGAATACTCCGTCCAACAAACACACTGCACGCCTTCAACAGAAGCTTCAGCCGCCGCCACACGAGACCCGAGCAAAGCCCATTTATCCTAACACGTGATGCAAGCTGCTGGACGCAGTGAGAAAGCGAACAGAAAAACATCACACACCATCGAGCCGAGCAGGAAGGAGGGAGGAAATGCTGCTGGGCGGGCCGCGGGGCATGCAAGCATCAACACGTCAGAGATGAGGGAACGACGGTCACGCACGGCGTACAAACGGGTCTCAAACCAGACCAGATCAAACCAGAAAGCATCGACCTGCAGGTCAGTGAAGGTCGTCTGTACCCGACACACACACGACGCCTGCAAAGACCGAAAGTTTTTATGGGTTTGTGTAAATGTCATAAATGATGACACAGCAACAGACACATGAAACTGAGGTGGGCTCATACACCTGCAGAAGATCATCTTCTAAGCAAAATGATGAAAATAACTCAAACTTCCAACCAACACCATAAACCGACCAGCTGAGACTTCAGGATTAAAGCTTCTTAATCCCAAAATGAATCTTATTCACTTTTTGGCAGCAGCAGCACAGCCTGAACTGGGACTCACTTTAATTCTGTTATTTTTGAGTTGAAAGTACAAATTCCTGCAAAATAAACCTTTCTGCAGATTAAATGTAGTTTAGTTATTTCATAAAGCTAACAAACAGAAAGATATGACATCGTATGTGTGGTGACTGCGGCTCAGCAGGTGGAGGATCGATTCCCCCACAGACTGCATGTCCAAGATGCTGAAGCCTGAGTTGCGCTCGATGCATCCATGCGTGAATGCGTGTGATTGGCTGAAAAAGGCTTGCAATTAAAAAAGTGCTTTGAGTGTTCAGAGTAGAAAAACACTCCATCGGTACCAGAAACACCATGAAAACGAGGAGCTGGGGTGGAGGTGGGTTACAAAGCAGCTTGCAGAATGCAGCAACTGTATGGAGGCAAAAGCAGCGTCAATAATTTATACTGTGAGAGGTTTGAGCCATCAGCTGATTGGCTGCAATCTGCAGGCTTCTTGAGCTGATGACAGAAATAAAAACGTGGTGCACTTTGGATTTATGCTACAACTCAAATTACAAACTCAAACTGAAGATGAATTTCCTGAATAAAAACAGGCAAAACTAAGAGAAAATCAGGCCTTGCTGTTGTGTTGGTTTGAAGGTGTGCTGCAGCCGTCACCCCGTAACGTTCACACAGTGAGAAATACCAGCCTCACTGTGGAAGAGCAGCAGCCCGACCAACAGTCTAAAATAGGCTGTGATAACATGCTGTGAAGAGCAGATTGGAGAGGAATGTTCCACACAGGAGGTGGTCTATGAGCTTACACAGGGACCTTTACTTTCATTTTCTTTGGGCTGCACTGCGTGAAGGTCGTGTGCGTTTTACCCCAAACCGTCCGGATCGCTGCATTCCACGTCGCTCAGACTGAATCTGGCAACACGTTCACCTGTTAGAGACACAGCTGTGCCTCCAGTTTCCAGCAGAACATTGCTGACTAAGCAGCACAGTGATAATGGGAAACATGACATCAGTGCTCAGAGCTTTCTCACAGCCTGAGTAAAGCTGCTCTGCACGTTTCTAATGAGCGTGCTCGACATTTAGTGGACTGTGAAGCATCTGAATCAGGATTCAGATCCGGATGATCGATACGTCAGAAAAGGCCGGAGATCAGGAGAATCGAGGACCAACCCTCGACGCGGGCTCAACACTGCTATCTTTGTGTACAGTCTATTTACCACCGAATGCTGCTTGTGTGTGAACCTGCTTTTTTGGAAGTCTTCACCTGATGTTTGTGGACACCAGGACTGACCACATTTCAATAAGAGCTCATTCTTGGACGGTCACATGATGTCATTAAAATGCTCCAAAAAGCTCCAACAGCAAAAACACGGCGCAGCGGTCCAGCTCAGGTGAAGCTAGCAGCTACAGCCGCCTGTGTCACCATCCACCTGTCAGTCATACAGCGGGTCATCTGTGAGTCTAAACATGAGTCCATGCCCTCTGTTTAAATCTAGATTATAATCAGAGGTCCAGTTCTCTCCCCCATGTCTGCTGTCCTTCACGAACGCAGGGTTCATGTTTTTCCATATTCACCACCTCTGACATCACAGATGTCCACATGGAAACTGAAGCGGGATCACCTCCGACTTACTTTTCTCGCTAACATTGAAGGATCACATCCTTCTTTTCTTTAAGAGCAGCGGGAATGTTTCCAAGCAGATCCAGAGGTGGATTTGCTGAAACCTGCTGCTGCACTAACACTTCAACACGCTGCACAACGCTTGAATTTGAACCTTGTGGTGAAATTCCCACCCTGTAGATCTGTAGAGGACTCAACTCTTTATACCTGTTGCATGTTTAAATTATGGAAGGCAGACTCGTAAAAAATTCAAGGTTCAAGCTTAAGAACGGAGTTTGGATAAAGAGGACGTGACTCGGTTGGGATTTCTTCCCAGTTATGCACAAAGGACTCACTGATCTGTAAATATCTGCTGAATGCTTTATTTGATATGTCGCACTGAGCTTCCAGTGAATCAGATGCTTTAAATCTCAAATTCTCAAACAGGTCAGAGACTCTAACAACACCAGCTCCTTGCCAAAGTGTAAGGTTTGTCCTGCTCCCTGCAGTAAGAGCTCTGGGTCATGTGTCAGTGTTATTATAGGACAGAGAGGGCGAGTAGAACTGAATATTGAATATAACACAAGTTTTTCTCCAAGCCCGCAAACATAAAGTCATGTGGCTCCTCGCTGTCGAAGGGCTCAGACCCCCGTGCTGATGCAGTTAATCCAAAATGCTGCAGCAAGAGTCCTGACAGGGACTAGAAAGAGAGAGCAGATTTCTCCTGTTTTGGCTTCCCTTCATTGGCTTCCTGTTAAATCCAGAATTCAAAATCCTGCTCCTCACATACAAGGTCTTAAATAATCAGGCCCCATCTTATCTTAATGACCTTGTAGTACCATATCACCCTATTAGAGCACTTCGCTCTCACACTGCAGGCCTACTTGCTGTTCCTAGAGTATTTAAAAGTAGAATGGGAGGCAGAGCCTTCAGTTTTCAGGCCCCTCTTCTGTGGAACCAGCTTCCAGTTTGGATTCGGGAGACAGACACTATCTCTACTTTCAAGATTAGGCTTCAAACTTTCCTTTTTGCTAAAGCATATAGTTAGGGCTGGACCAGGTGACCCTGAATCCTCCCTTAGTTATGCTGCAATAGACGTAGGCTGCCGGGGATTCCCATGATGCATTGAGTTTTTCCTTTCAGTCACCTTTCTCACTCACTATGTGTTAATAGACCTCTCTGCATCGAATCATATCTGTTATTAATCTCTGTCTCTCTTCCACAGCATGTCTTTATCCTGTCTTCCTTCTCTCACCCCAACCAATCACAGCAGATGGCCCCGCCCCTCCCTGAGCCTGGTTCTGCTGGAGGTTTCTTCCTGTTAAAAGGGAGTTTTTCCTTCCCACTGTCGCCAAAGTGCTTGCTCATAGGGGGTCATATGATTGTTGGGTTTTTCTCTGTATGTATTATTGTAGGGTCTACCTTACAGTATAAAGTGCCTTGAGGCGACTGTTGCTGTGATTTGGCGCTGTGTAAATAAAACTGAATTTCTTTTAAACAAAGCAGGAAGTTTTAACACAATTTTTCCAAACATCCACTTTTATTTTGGATACTTTCATTATTTTACTTTTGCACACAGACACAAAATAATGAGCGCTCCCATTCTTCTTTAGTGAATCTCTCAGCCAGTCGGGGTTTTGTGCTCGAGGTCATTCTGGCTCGCTGTGGTCTTTTAAATGTTCCTTCTTTATTCCCGAGTCCTTCCACCTTGATGGAATTCCCAGTTCCAGACACACTGAAGCGTCCCCACAGCACAATACTGCCACCACCATGCTTCACTGTGGGGACGCCCGTCTCTGTGGACAAAGAGCAGCTTCATTTCATCTGACCAAAGGAGGCTTCAGCTGCAGAATCTGCAGAGACACACCTCTCGCTCGTTTTTAGGGGACTAAAAATATTGACTTTGGTCATTTTTGTTTATCCTGAAATGATTTTACTATCGTGTACAAACTGAAATAACTGATATTTACAGTGAGGAAAATTCCTCCCTTTAAAAAAGCACTTGGGAGAATTTAGACAAAACTTTGAATTTCATTGGTGGGCTAATAATTGTTTCCTCATCTGTGGCCTTTGCAGCATTAGCTTTAGCTTCCTTTTTCTTGTTTCCTCTTCCTGATCAACCCAGGGTGTGCAACAAATATGCTGAGTGAGGTTAATTACACCGAAGGGTTTTTCCCAGAGTTTGAAGCTTGTTGATGAATCTTGGTTCGAGAGTGGCTGCAGGGAGAAGCGAGAGAACCATCAGTCCAGCCTCCAGTTTGATCTTTGTGCAGAAGGAAACTGAAGCAAAGCAAACACACCTCAATATCTGAAGAACACAGAGGACTTTCCAGCACAGACCCCTGACCTGAACCCCACAGAGCTTTTCTCCGAAACAAAAACAGAGGCTCTGTGAACGCCGTCAGATCACGTCGGGGTCAGGTGAGAAAGAGGCGATGAATCGCACATTAGTGCGCTCGCGCTGGTCGTGTACGAGGCCCGCTGTGTTCACATGCTCTGGAAGCAGTGCTCAAAATACCAACGGAGCAGGGAGGGGCTCCGTCATCAGTGGCTCCTCCTGAAAAACAAGCTCTTCACTCAATATTAAGCACTTGAGCCCCGTAAGCTCGGACCAGGTGCAGCTACTTCATTGTTGATATTAAATACGAGCAGTTTCACCTCTATGGCTCTGTCGGGCATTTTACTAATAATTCCATGCAGACAACATCCTGACTCCTCTGTGGGTCAGACCGAGGGCCTCTTTCATCAGCCAAGAGACGGAGCAGCCGTCAGGAGGGGGGGGGTGTCTCCTTCCTCTCCCAGACGTTCTTTGTGAAAACAGATGTGGATCATCACAGCTCCCCTCCTCACCGACTGCTTATGTCCAAACAGAGACCACCTCTCTTCTTCTTTCTGCATTATTAACGTTCTGGGGTCGAACGTCCATGTTTAACATTTTATCCGGTCGGGAATTTGTGATGTCACACTGCACTTTTCCGTAAAGAGGGAAAAAAACAGGAAATGGTGGAAATAACACCCACACGGCTTCACACAAATTCACATCTGTGTGAACAATAAACAGACAGCTGCCCTGATGTCGCCTGTGTTTGGCTCACAGTGCAAATTACAGCCGCTTAGCATTTAGCTTTGTTTTCATCGTGCAGGGTTGCTGCTGTATTTGACCACAACACACCATCGAGCTTCTTCTTCTTCTCGTTTTTACCCGAACCAAAGCAGAGAGTCAAAAACGAAAAACATCCAACTTGACAGACGCGAGCTTCGCCCACCTCCACCCCTGTGAACACCCAGCCAGCATCTAAGACTGGTGTTACAGCAGAGCATCGGTTTCCCATCACGGCTGGTGTTTCTTTCTTAGAAAGATGCACAAAACTTCTGACTTCATGTTAAACTTTCCTTTGTTCACTGCAAACTGTCAGATTAGCTTCAATCTGTCTGCGCAGGTTTGACTAAATCCTGAAAGTTCCTGAGAAAAACTGTCAAAGAAGAAATGTTCAATTTCCTAAAAGCCAGCTGGATCCCGTCTTTCATTAGTCCCTCTGTGCATCCTAAACATCACTTCTGTCCCACTTTTAAACTCCAGTTGTGACATTTTCTGCTGATGACCCTGATAAGAAGGTCGAGTCTGTTAAAGCTCTGCGCTCTCTTCTAACACACAGCACAGCTCGTTCATACAAACATGCAGCTCATCGTTTCTGGATACAAAGTGAAAGCTGAGCTCGTGCTGTGACTCAGATCTCAGACGAACTCAGTAAAACTGGCTTATGTGAACATCTGGACCTCCCCCGGGTCCAGTGCTGGAATAAAGCTCCAGCAGACACACGGAGGAGACGATTAGAGGCTGAAGGAGCCGCTTCACTGATTGGCACAAAGATTCCAACACGTCGGGAAGAGCTCAGAGATGCAGGAGGAGACATGATTTCTAAAGAAACGCCACTGCCTCTGCTGGGTTTGGATCCAGAACGACACCGTTAGAAGCAAAAGTCACTGATTTGTTGGGAAATGAGCTCACAGTCCAGATGTTTCACACTGGATTAAACAAACCTGCCAAACCTTCAACTCGAAAGAAGAACATGAACATTCACCATGTTTATTTGCATCATACGGAGGGTACGGCTTAACTATAGTTTGTTGCTGACAGAGATTTATTTATTTGGGGGGGGGGGGGGTATTAATACTTGTGGGGTCTGGGGTTAGTTATATTAATATTATCGTGCTCATCAATATAAGCTGCGGTGTAACTGAAAGTGGGCGGGTACTGACTCAGAGTACTGCTCCACTACAGGCCACATTCAGACTCGGTGCTCTGTGGCTGAGTTTTGTGTCTGCTGGTATCGGGGGTTCAGCACCTCACCCAGATACAGCGTACGGACCGGGCTATCAAACCACGACCTTCTGATTAGCAGATCACCCGCTCTACTTCCTGAGCCACAGCTGCCCCAAAGGCAGATTTCTGCCTCCGTTTCTTTGAACACGTGCAGATACTGTGGTGGGGAAACGATCCTTCCACACTGAACGAGCTTCTGGTGTCTCAGCTTTTGCAGAATGATGATCTACAGCCCAAAGTATTTAGACAGTCACACCTTCTTTAGGGCTGAAGCTTTAGTGCTGCCATGTTTTATATGCTTGATATTCACTTCTTGGTAGCGATGACGATAAGCACTGTGTGCGCCATATGCTCTGTACTGATGTAACAAAGGGAAGGAGTTGGAAGAGTTTAAAGAGAGCTGAGAGGAGTTTCAGGCTCTGTACAAACATTTCACAGCCTCGCTCAGGAGGTCCAAACTGTCCATCACATCATCAACTAACCTTTCATTTCACCGCACACTTCTCTCAGAGAAACTACACATGACGGTTGTTTCACCAGGCTCCGCCCAGAGGTCGAGTGCCAGGGTGGCATCAGCCCACCTTGAGACATGATTTACCCCCAAAGCTACTGGATTAGAGCCCTGGAGGATTTGAGCACAGAGCCAGTGGTAATTTATTCCCACAGATCAGATAATGGAGGAAATCCCACAATCACAGGTGTGGAGCGATCAGCTGGACGCCGTGACGTACACTGACCTCTGACCTGGACAACAACTGGAGCTCTCTCTGACGTTTCAGCACGTCTCCTTGCAAAGACAGAGGGCAACAAAGATGTGAGACGTGGACTGGCAGCTGATGAGAAACACGCTCCAGGTGATTTGTAAGGTGAAGCAGCGGTACGAGGATGAGTGTGAGGCTGACTCAGAGTATGTTGAGCTTCTGATGGTGAAACGGGAAGAATGAGATTTATCCCCCACGGAGGATAAAGCACCCCTGTGGGGGGAATTCACCTCAAACTCAAAGTATGGAAGTCAAGACCTGTCCACTTCATGCAAATACGGTACTAATATATGGTAATGTCTTATTGTACATACAGCATCGGCACATGCATCACTAAAACCAGCTGTAACGTTAAAGCGACTGCCCATAAATAATGAAGGATAAACCCACAGAGATAAATGTGTGTAACAAGAAACGAGTTCTTTGGTATCAGTCTGATAATCACTCTCAGGGGGAAGTCATTATCTTTGAACTCAAACCACATTTTCCTTCCTTAAGTTTGGAAAAGTTCAAAATAAAAGTAAGAACAAAAGTGAGCAGAGTGAGACTCACATGATAGTTAAAGCCTGACAATCATCATGACTCTGATGAGGGAGGTTACTGTGAAGCTAACAACAACTATTTTCCAGTGAGTGCACATTTTTAACCCCTTAGCACCAAGCGTGTCATAGCTCAGACATCAGATTCCCCCAGAAGAACCTGACTAAAGGGTTAATGATCCGTTTACTGTTAGTCAGCAGCTGATCACTACATCCCTGTTTTTATTTCGTTGCATTCGTTTAAGTAACGGACGGGACCGTGGACAGAAGGACGTGAAGCATTACATCTGTGGCTTGTTGTGCTGCGATCGTTGTTTCAGTGTCTGTGCTGTGTATTAATATCAATAACAGACAGACTTTAAATGACTCTCTGTGTGAACACATGCTGGAATATTGTGTTTATTATCATCACCTCTGCTTTCATACTCGCTGCTCTTTTTAAAACTAAAGCCAACTGCGGGGCCCCCTGTGGCCCCAGTAAAAAGAAATCCTGGAAACGCCCCTGATCGCTACTTTCGGTGGGGGGAAACAGATACTCCACCGTCCACTGTGGACTTTACTGAGACTTTATTTTCCCCTCGGCCCCACCTGAGGCTCTCCCGCCCGTTACTCTCCTCCTCTGCGCTCATTTCAAGCTCTCACCTGTTGATCCTTCCAGCCTGCTCAGGGAGGACGACTTCCTCTCAGCCAGCCGCATCCGGACCTGCTCCCGGACCCTCCGAGCTTTCGCCACCGGGTCCGGAGACGGGCCGTCCGAGGGGACCACGTAGGCGGTGCAGGAGGAGTTGGGCTGCAGGGCGGACAGAAAGCAGCCCTCCGGGATCCCGACATTCATCCTGACGCTTCACCGGGCGAACAAAGAAAAAAGGCTCCAGGCAAACTCCGGCGAACAGCGGACCGTCCGGTGCGCAGCGCAGCTACGAGTGTTCGCCAAGAAACGGCGCTCCGTCAGCCCTGCCTCTGTGGGCGGGGCCTGAGAGTGGGGGGCGGGGGTCTAAAAATCCACCTGCTGTCAAGACAACCGGTACACAGGAGGTCTGACCTCACACGCTTACGTCACAGCAGCCCCCGTGACCTCTGCGTTCCCACAAATATTAATAAACATGATTACAAATAAAAACAGATTAGTGTTCAGCTGTGTGGAGACCACATACCTGCTTCACGTCAAACTCAGGTGAAGACGTCGCCATCCACCTACCAGTCAAAGAGGCCACGCCCCTCATAATAATGATGGACTGGTTCTTATATAAGGCTTTCCTACTCTGAGGCTTTATACAGCTTGAACATTTTATTCACACAAGCATATTTTTCTGTGCTGCTTCTAACATTCACACGCATTCACTCTCCAATGGATGCATCAGACAGCAGCTTGGGGTTAATACCTTGCCCAAGGACACTTGGCATGCAGACTGGGATTGAACAACAAACCTTCCAGTTAGGTGACCTGCTCTACCACCTGCTCATAGCCCACCCCACAGGTGTTATGAAGGACTAAATTACCTATAGAGACCAAACAGTTTGTGTATCAGGCTGTAAAAATATTTGTTTTAACATTGGAGTCTATGGGGACTGACTCACTGCTGCCTCTGCTGGACGCCAGGGGAACTGCAGGCTTCGAGTTTCAGAGTTGGCTTCATCTCTCAGATCCAGGAGTGGAAACAACCTGATAAACTGAGTGCTTCAGCTCACAGGGATGACTGATGTCGTTTAATATGAACATCCACCAGTGGAACAGGAGATACGTGAGTGGAAACAAAGAGTAGGTTTGAGTTTAACCGCCTTCAAGAGCGGCTGTAAATGATTCATGAAGAAAAATGGTCACTTTGAACTTTGGTGCTGTGAACATGAGTAGAAGTTAGAAAACGTGTCAGTCATCAGTTTTGGTGAAGCATGATGTCAGGGTTACACATCTGTACGTTATGCAAGCCGATGAAAATAACCCTTCTTACCCAATCCTGATAAATGAGTGGAGTCAACAGAAGGGCCGAGCCGGGGTCAGACGTTTAGCTCCAAACTCGACTGTCGATTCACAAAAACAACATGTGCTCACACTCAGACATGTGTTTCTAATGTATACGCCGACAGAAAGTTAGCTGGCCCCTGTGCTTCTTTTAGCAACTTTTGAACAGGGGTACGAGCGGGATTGTGAAATAAGCCGAGAGACTGTGATTGTTTAAGGGTCCAGGAATGTGGAAATAGTTGGGGGAGGTCTGGGAAGGCGAGAGTGAGGAGCAGCAATACGTCAGGAGGGAACAGGGAGGGATCCTGCAGCAGAAACCACGGACTTTCACACAAACCACTCCATCTGGTTTTGGATGCACACAGGAGTGCATTTAGCAACACACACACAGGTCACGACCTCTTTGTGTGACTTCACAAACCCAGAAATATGTGCAGAAAGATCTGCGGTGTGCAGCTGAGAACACGCTCTTCTGATTTTGTTTAGAGGCAACAAAGCTACAGACAAGCTGAGGTTTCAGCCCAGAAGAAGTTTCACTCCTTAGATTCTTTCGTGTTTGTTTTTTTACTGTTTGTGATGAATCTCCACTAAAAAAAACAAATAAAGAGCGAGACCGCCTCCCTAAAAAGAACGCTTTGGACAGGACTGGATCACAGAGCATCTCAGGACAGGAAATTGGAAAATCAGCAGGAATATGAGGACAGCCTCAGCTCATGGTCTGACAGTCCTCGTGGTTAGTAAACGACCTTTGTGGGAACTCCTCACACATCCTGTGGAAACAAATGAAGGTGGTGTGGGGGGAAAGAACAAAAAGGATGGTGGGGAAGGAGGAGGAGGGCGCCTCCCAGCCAAGCGAGTGTAGGAGAGAAGCCGTTTGTCAGCGCTGCCCAAAGATCTCGACTCCTGTAACAGGGAAATGGGAAATGTCTCCGTTGTGATCAGAGACGGGATCCTGATTCTTTAACACGATTGTCTATCGACTGAAATAGTTAAAAACCTATTTTAAAGTTCTGTAACTTTAAACACTGAAATGAAAAATAAATGGTGGAGAAAGGGAGGAGGGGGGGCACGGGGCCATCCTGTAGGGCGTCAGGCCCGGGCTGGACCATAAAGCGTGTTTGGCGAGCGTTTCAGCGCTCCCTGCTGATCTGCAGCATCCATCACAGGATGTCTACAACAAGCAGGCTGCACGACGAAGAGCCAGCAGCCCAACACCCCCCACCCCCCCAGGGCCTTTATTAGCTTTGATTCTTCTGCAGCGAATCCAGTCATGAGAAAGGGTATTTAGGGTGGCCAATTGCATCTTCTCTCGAGAGTGGCTACATGGGAGCCTCAAAACAACTCTCAAATGACCTGGAAACAAAGATTGCTCAACATCATGGTTTAGGGGAAGGATACAAAAAGCTGTCTCAGAGATTTCAGCTGTCAGTTTCCACTGTGAGGAACATAGTGAGGAAATGGAAGACCACAGGGACATGTCTAGTTAAGGCCGGAAGTGACAGGTCAAGAAAAATCTTAGATAAGCAGAGGCAAAGGATGGTGAGAACACTCAGAGTCAACCCACAGACCAGCTCCAAAGACCCACAACATCATCTTGCTGCAGATGGAGTCACTGTGCATCGTTCAACTATTCAGCGCACTTTGCACAAGGAGACGCTGTATGCGAGAGTGAAGCAGAGGAAGCCTTTTCTGCGAAACTAAAATGGAGTTATTTGGGCTTAACAAGGGGCGTTATGCATGGAGGAAAAGAACACAGCATTCCAAGAACAACACCTGCTACCTACAGTAAAATATGGTGGTGGTTCCATCATGCTGTGGGGCTGTGTGGCCAGTGCAGGGACTGGGAATCTTGTTAAAGTTGAGGGACACATGAATTGCAGTCAGTATCAGCAGATTCTGGAGACCAATGTTCAAGAATCAGTCACAAAGCTGAAGTTGCGCCAGGGCTGGATCTTTTAGCAAGACAACGACCCGAAACACTGCTCAAAATCCACTAAGGCGTTCATGCAGAGGATCAAGTACAACGTTCTGGAACGGCCATCTCAGTCCCAGACCTGAATATTATTGAAAATCTGTGGTGGGAGTTAGAGAGAGCTGTCCATGCTCAGAGGCCATCAAACCTGAATGAACTAGAGATGTTTTGTAAAGAGGAATGGTCCAAAATACCTTCAACCACAATCCAGACTCTCATTGGAAGCTATAAGAAGTGTTTGGAGGCTGTAATTTCTGCAAAAGGAGGATCTACTAGATATTGATGTAATTTTTCTGTTGGGTTGCCCAAATTTATGCACCTGCATAATTTAGTTTAAGTAACTTTTGCACACTTTCTGTAAATCCTATAAACTTAATTTCACTTGTCAAATATCATTGTGTTCACCTGCTATATGATATATTTAAATGAAATTGCTGATCCAAACAACCAATGATTTATGAAGGAAAATCATGAAGATTATCAGGGGTGCCCAAACTTTAGCATACAACTGTAACACAGGAGGATTTATAACATGAAACATTTGATTCAAAATAAAGAAAATGTTATTCTAGTTTAGCTTTCATGTTGTGTTGATCAAATACTGCAGACACGTGTTTCACACACACAAATCATACAAACCATTCAAAAATAGTGACTAGTTGTCTTTTGCAATATGAAGTTTTTTCTTAGTGCGTCCTCAAATATGGGAGTTTAGCTGAGTGCTGACTAACACTGACTGCACCAGTTTACACACCCTGACCTACTTTTATGGTAAAGATCAGTGAAACCTCCAGACTTTAATATTCAAACATTGCCTCAGTGTGTAAAAAAGGTCCCGAAAGGGGTCAAAACACCATTTTTCAAAACGATTTATGTTCAAAAGTATTTGATATCTGAAGCCAAAAACTTCCAGCAATAATTCGATGTGTTCAAACTTTGTACCATGTTTACACTGGTGGAGCAGAAACTATTGTAAAAACTGCTGATGTGAGATGGAATGTGTGACTTTCTCTATGTTGAAGTATAAAAGTGCAAGTTTGACTTTAAAACGAGGCTCAAAGAGTGAAACAGAACACGCAGCAATCATTTCAGTTTACTTACTGTTTCTAAAGCAGCAGCTCGGGACACATCTCACTGTGTGACTACATGTGACAAATAAAGAACCTTGAATCTTTAGACAAGGCGCCACGATAACTCTGTTTCTCTGAAAAACAGGATTTCTGATTTTGTGATATTGAGATGAAGAAGAATTGGTGCCATCCGACATCTTTAATATCGCTGAGACGTTTAAAGCAGCTGCTGGTCTTCTACGGTCGCCAGGAATCATCAGCAGGTCCATCTGTGTGTCAGCGTGGCCGTGACACTTTAAGCGGGAGGAAAAGTGACAGAAAATAAAACAGGACCTACCAAAAAATCCTGCAGGAGGCCACAGGTAATGCAGGCTGCACACCAAAAAGGTTATAAAACAGTTTCCATGCGTCCCTGCTGCAACACACCTGAATAAAACTGACTCCATGCTGAGGTGCCCACTCCCAACCTGCTCACGTACATTTAAATAAGTGGTTAGAAAAATGTACTTCTTCTAAAAGTACTTTTATTGCACCGTGTTCATTCACTCCTGAGCTGCTGTAACATCGATCAAGTGGCTGAATCGCCTCCTCAGCATGCAGTCAAGTCCTGCTGATGACCTAATAATTTTATTCAGCTGTGTTGCAGCAGGAACACATGGAAAAGTTTCAGGACAGCAGCCCTCGAGGACTGGAGTTTGACACCTGTGTTCTCAAATATATGAAAGCAACAAGTGCAGCATCCTTGATGCCAACCAAAGCTCGACTAAAGAGCTCACACTGCTGCACTCACTAACATATTACTGGTAAAGGTAACCAACCCCTGGACTGAAGGTAAAAGCGACCCCCTCTTACAACAGTCACCGTTCCTCAAATAAAAGACAAGAAGAGCTGAAAGGTTATTTGTAAAATACATTTAATCCCTTTATATTTGGGCAAACCAAAGTCTACAGAGCAGAGAGGAGATTTATGCGGCAGTTATTCAAAAGGCAGCATCAACGCTTCATCCCATCGGCGCTGTCACAAAATCTTCCCCTCCCCTTCCAGACTCCTGTGATGACGTACCAGACACAGATATCACGATACAAAGAGAAGAAAGGCATACATTGTTTCTACAGCCTTCATTATTTTCATTAGTACGATACATCAGAGCTGTACGTCGCACTGTCGAGCGCGACTTAGTTAACAAGGCAAGGTTTTAATTGGTTGAGAAAAGCTACGGTTATACGGAGGGTTACACGAGGCGCTATGATTTAAAGTGAGGAGTTAGAGGGCCGCGGTGCCGTGCAGTTAGCGGTCGGCCGATGAGGCGGGAACAGTTGGGACGAAGGCGGTGAAATAAAACAGCTCCTGGAGCCGCTCTGCACGCGCACAGGTCAGCTCGGACGGGCCGATAGAGCCACGCTCGCTACGACAATGACGACACAACAGATGAGCTGCACGCTGCTAACGACGGCGGGGGGATGACGACCACATAAACATGTCAGATTAGACCAACAAGGCTCAACCGGACGAGGCAACCAGGATCGGAAACTCCAAACCGAGGCTGCTGCACTCTCTGAAGCCCGTAAGTACGGGGATTTCAAAATAAAGGCAAAATACACAAAATGACTCAAATATGCCAAATATAACATGAATTTAAGATGCAACATTAATTATTATTTCTGGGTTTTTATAGTTCTGCTTTTAATCATTTTTAGCAGCCCATTGTTTTATTTGTGAGCAAACACAACCAGCTCCCTACCAGGACAACCAGTTTGCTGGGAAACGCACGTGACCAGTACACGACTGCAGGAATGAGCCAGACATTAAACTTTGAGGCGTGTTCCAATTCTGAAATGATGATCATAGTTTAACACCGCTCCGATAAGAGCGCAGAAAGTTTGGACCAACAAAGGAAAGCAAACGGGGTCAGAGGTCACTGACTTTGGTTCCAGCTTCAGATTAAACATTTCAGTTCCTGACAACATCCCACAGTATGACCAGAGGGGTGTGTGTGTGTGTGTGTGTGTGTGTGTGAGTGAGAGAGCGCCGGTCACGTACACCATCTGTCTGGATCCATCCACAGACAAACAAGCAGAGTGTTCGGGAACAAAGCTCATGATATACAACATCCGTGCTCAGGCAGACATGAAGCACTGTCCACATATATTTATATACAGTTTATACAGAAAACAGTGGGATAACATCCAGAAAACCCCGATATGAGAGCATGGACGTAGGCAGGAAAGCAGTAAACTAATCAGATTACAGCACCTCGACGGTGTGTGACAGTGTGATAGCATATCTACATAAAACACTGCTCTAATATGCATAACAGCATCTGTGACTAACAAAAATAACAATAAAAAATGATCTTTGACAGTGTAAGAAAAACAGGATATTGTCTTTAAGAGCTGACTAAAATCCAGCAAGCAATACATGTGGCATTTCCTGGTTATAAAAAACAAACAAACAAAGGAGACGGCGAGGTCGTCCTCTCCTCGTTCATTGGCCGGAGCCCTGGCACTTTAGTACACGGGGCTGTTGCGGATCCCGCAGCACAACACCATGCTGAAGATCATCTCGAAGATCTGAGAAACAGGAGGAAGCTGTCAGGGCTGCGTCACAACATTACATCATTACAGCATCTACGATTTCCACTCGGCGATAGCATTTGTACGCTCGCTCCGCCGTCCGCCTCCTGATTATCACTGAGATTCTTTTTGACATGAGAAGGTGGGATGGTCCTCTTTGACAAACAGAGGGAGGAGCAGTGCCTCAGCTTCACTAACGCACCAGTAAAGACTCTGTTTTCTCTGCATTTCACAGACTTCAGTGGTCAGGGGTCACCTTCATCTTCAAAGCGGGTCTATCCCGCTCATTTGTAGTTTGTAATAATCTTTACTTTACACTGAGCTCAGTTCATCTAAAATAAGCTTCTTTTTTTAGCTCCTCCCTTTTTCATTCATCCTTCTGATTGGCTGCCCCTCACACACGGAGGTTTAAAGAGCTAGTGGGTGGGGCTTCTACGTGGCTGAGGATGACTGCATAAGGACGTATCCTCTCTCATGTATGCATGCAATAAGCAGAAACAATCAAATCTGCCCCTCAGCCTTCAGCACATTTACCAACAGTTTGCAGCACTGTGCGATGTTCATGTTCTCACCATAATAACGGCGACCACCAGCGCGGCGATGCCGATCAGGTAAATCTTATCGTGGAACAGCTCGTTGATTCTCTGGTGGCAGCTCTGCAAAGCAAACATCACAAAACATTCAAACACCGCCATCTACTGGAGATCAGAGAGAATAAGATAAGATAAGATGACCTTTATTAGTCCCACAGGTGGGAAATTTGTTTCGTTACAGCAAAAGTGCAAAGTTATGTGGCAGAAATTAGAAAACACTGGAATGCAATAAAATAAAATACTATATACAATAGAATAAAATAGAATACAAATGCTATATACAACTGAGTAAGAAGATACAAAAGTACAACTTTGTCAGAAAAAGAATTGCACATGTAGCAGTCTTACTGCACATCCTGCTCTCCTGCTGCTTGTTCACATTTTTACAAACACCACGTGTCGACATTTCTTTATTCTCTTAAACCACGATTTCATTTGAGGATTCTTTTGTTTTGAAGTTTTGGATAGATGGAGGTTGTCAACATGGAGAAAAAAACCCATATTTTTTTTAACTGGTCCAGTCTTAGAGACAGCTGATCACCAACACACATCGTCTGTGAGCTTCTCTCTTACAGCCACCTCAGCTCACACACACTCATTTATTTATCAGTCATTAATATTTCAGCTCATTCACTCTGTAACACTGCTTTTATTTATTCATGCTAACGCTACTTTAGCTTCCTGCTGTGTCCACATGTTCAGTGCGTTAGCTTTACCTCCTCCTCCTCCTCCTGATGAGTTTCCTCTCACAGAAATCAGCAACAGACAAAGTAAAAAGTGCTTCTTTTAAACACTTCTGTCTTGTGGCAGCCGCGCAGCTCTGCACTGACCTCGGGTCACTTCAGTAATGTGACTGCGCTGCCAACAAGTGGAGCTAAGACTCGTGTGAAGCTGCAGGCTGCATACAGATCAGCCTCCTGCAGATCTTTGGACTCCTGAAACTTTTCCTCAGTCTGAGGTTTTTGGTGTCTCGATGTTCTCTAAATCTTTTATCCGGCCTCTGAGCTGCCGTGTGAGAACGTCCGAGGTTTCAACGCAGACACTGCTCAAGAGGAAATGTGTATTCCTCGACGGGCTGGCAGTGGCTGCAGAGCTCAGACTACCACAAGTTTTTACTTATACTGCTGGCTGCGTGGTAAAAAAAACGTGTGACACAAACTGAAAATGGAGAAGGTTTACCTTCAAAGTAAAAGTCTCAAAAGATGTGACTTTTACTTTGAAGTGAAATGTTCTCAGTTTGTGGAGAGCAGCTGCACAGACTCAACCACTTCCATTCATTTAACTGAAACTAAAATATACGTTTTTATCTCAGTCTAGCTCCATTCACTTCTGTTCAGTGAACTAAAAGCGCCCCCTGCTGTGCCCTCGGGTGAACTGCAACTACTTTCGATACCACGGTTTAACAGGAAGTGGAACAGCCCCCCGTGACTGCATCAGGTCACCAAGAGCAGATTATTTTACAGCAGCACAGGAGAACCCGCCAACACTATCAATGACATGAATGACCCCGCCCCTCGCACACCTTTGTTTGCCTGGTGCATGTATACAGCAGAGAGAAAATGTCTCACGGCAAAGTTTGTGGAGCTTTTTTGACTAACTTCATGATTTCTGCAGAGAACTAAATGATGGTCCTGCTTTTTCTCCCCGTGAGCCAGAAGTACGCGAGCAAAGATTGAACCACTGAAAAAAATATTGTGCTTACCGTGAATGCACCACTGGGGCAAATATTGGTCAATCCCAAACTGTCTGTGAACTTTGTCCCGATGTTAGTGGCTGTGCCTTTACCGCAGCAGCTCAGCTGAAACACAAAGACAACACAGTGAAGACCTGGAAACCTCCTGACAGCTGCATTTCCTCTGACGTCCAGCAGAGGCAGCAGTGAGTCTGTCCCCATAAGCCCCTTTTCCATTTGACCTACTCGGGTCGACTTGGATCGACTGGTTTTCCATTATAACCCAGTAGTACCTTGTTTGTACGCTTGTCATCATAGCAATGCGTCTGCACATCTGATTGTTCCAACAAAGGTGGACATCGAAGCTAATATTTACCTGCTGCTCGGTCTGTAGGTGTTCGTCACACTCGGGGGATCACGGTGTTGTTTTGTAGCTGAGTTTCAAAAATGTCAGTTTTGATTTTCGTGAACGAGACGCTCTCGTGACTCGTCGAGTGACACTACTGACCAGCCAATCGGTTGCACGCAGTCTGACGACGTCACATTTTAGTACCTGTCTGGATCACTTAGAACCCCGGCTGAGCAGGTACTAAAAAAGTACCTGGTACCAGGACTACGACCTAATGGAAAACCCTGGAAAACTGTGTCGAGTCAGTCCAAGTAGGTACTCTAGGAAAAGGGGCCGTAGACTCCCATGTTAGAACTTTACAGCAGAAACAAACATGTTTACAGCCTGATACACAAACTGTTTGGTCTCTGTGGATCATTTCCTCCTTTCCTCCCTGTACAGGGGAGGATGTTTCTATAACTCACCTGTTTAAATCCTATTAAAGTTTAAAGTTTGCATTATTAGGGGCGTGGCCTCTTTGACGGACAGGTGGATGTAGCCGCTAGGTGTCTGCTAGCTGCACCTCAGCTAACTGCAGCGTGTTTGTGCTGTTGGAGCCTTTTGGAGCATTTTTAATGACATCATGTGACCAATAACACGGCTGCTGTGAGGTCACTGTACTAACAGGCCGTCACAGAGGGCGGAGCTCCAGGTTTGCTGAGTGAAGTTTGAAGATTCTGACTTAATGTTTGTGATCAGTGATTATTAGCAGGTTTCTGCCTTAGTGAGGGTCTCGTGTTAGCTAGCATTAGCCGATAACTCAGGGCTTCACCGTCTCATGAAAACGCGGTGACAGACAAGACGCTCCAACAGAGGACGTGGTGCAGACCTGACGTCTACCTGCATCTCTCTGATTTGGAGTTTAGTTTCTGCTAATTCCAAAGTCAGCTCACCTGGTATTCCCAACTTTTATTCCCAAATTCAACACGTCAGAATTTGTACGTGAACTTCAAAGCATGCGTTCATGCATTACACCGTGTTCTTAGTGTTTGCTGTACTTTAAGGAGACGAGGTTCCTGGAAAAGCTCAGGACCCCTCTTTCTCCAAAAGTCAGAAAAACATTCCCTTTACTTTATAAGAAAATATTCACATGATCATTTTGTAATATATCTGCGTTGTACCGTCTCATGGAAGGCCTTGAGGACAACGGAGGCGGCATTGTTCTTTTCCTGCGTATTGACGGTAGTCTGCATTGCGCTGTCGTAGGCGCTGTCATAGAAGTTTTTCATCTCCTCTGTAACCTGCAAAAGTTTAAATAAAGTTATTAGTTGTTGCCTGGTGACAGAAGCACGCTGATTCAAAGGTCCTGCAGTATAACTACTAACTCACACAAGGTTGGTGTCCTAAGTACATTTTTCTTTTTGCAGTTTTGTATTTCCACCTTAAATGATATTCATGCAGTTATTCCATGAAAAAAACCCCCAATCAGCTTCTCTCACCTGACCCAGCTGACCCCTCAGAATCAGAATCATCACAGATCTCAGTACAGTCTGCTGTTGCTTTCATAATTTTTTCTTATTAAAGTTCAAACCTGAGGTTTTGCGTGTGCTGCTGACTGTATGAACCACGTTTAATCCCAGGTGTCAACCAGGACCAAACGCTTCCCGATCCGATCCTGTACTTTGGAACCTGCAGTGTCCGTGCGCACACTCACCGTGTCCCTGTTCATGTAGCCCCAGATTCCAGCTGCAACCTCACAGGCGAACAGGATGACGAGGCAGGCGAAGAACTGCGGGACGGGCCAGAAACACAGCAGGTGAGTGCAAGCATCCTTCTACCTGAGCTCTGACTCAGAGAACACGTGCAGCTGCTGCTTTTATGACGTCAGAGCAGATTCACAGATTAAAACCAGACAAAGACAAGATGCATTCTGGGTAGTGATGTAAAATGGCTGGTCCCGGTCTGCGGACCTCACAGCGAGATAAATGTGTTCAACCTTTACATAATGTAACCACGGAGACGATTGCAGACATTACATCACTACGGCAACAACCCCACAGGTGAGAGTGGCGACTGGACGCCACCCAATGTGGAGACAGTTCCACTTCCTGTCATCATGAAGTACGATTAAGCATCTTCCACTAAGAGGCGTCTCACAGATGAATCGTCTGCATCAGTCTGAGCGCGTGCAGGCTGCTGAGCTCACTGAACAGCTGATGCTTCATATGTAAACACCGTGGAGGTTCTAACGGCGCCGGAAGCTCGAGCCATTCAGTCTGAAACTCATCTTTGGACTTTCCCATTTCTGTGCGTGAGGATGCTGAGGACTCACGCCGCCGTCCTCAGTGGGTGCAGATCTGTGTCCGGCCCCGCCGTGAGGGTACGAGCGCCCTCTGCGGTTTCAGGGGTGAGTCCACCTCTGGTCAGCTCAGCACTATGGTTCTACACTGATGAGATACTGTGAGGTTCAGTGGGGATGTGTGTGGATGGGTTTACGTTTCTCTTGCTTATGTTTTTGGATCTTACAGTTTCCCAAAAAATTGATTCTGTTCATCAGGACGTAGCAGTTTTTCTTTGAAAATGTCCAGATGAACAGAATCAACTTTTGATCAACTTTGGGACCAGGATGCTTGAGCATGCATCCAGATATCTTACAGTTTATTTCATGCTGTGTGGACCTGCAGATGGAAATTAGCCGGGAGCTAAACCTGGTGCGAAGCATCTTTTCACATCATTATTCGTGCACCGTCTCAGACAAAGAAATATTAAAACTAGAAGCAGGTCGAAGTCCACAGGGAAGCTTCAGTGTGACTCACAGTTCCCAGCAGGCACTGCGACTCCTGGATGGCGCCGTAACAGCCGAGGAAGCCGACCACCATCATCACCGCACCGACAGCGATCAGAATGTGGACACCTAGACAGAAACACAGACGGATGGACGTTACGAGAGGGGTGGAAATCATCCTGGACCACAGACTCACAACTTCTCATTTTATAACACCTGCAGTGACGTGTGGCGGACAGCAGATGGCGCACTTTTGTTTTCGTGCCAGGGTGGTGAGTCATGTTCCTGTTATGTTCACACTTTTCTCAGTTTCTGACACAAAGCTCCAGCTCTGTAATGTAACACGGCATCCATCATCGGGGCACCAAACAGATTTTTCCTAAAGCTTCCACAGAATTCCTGGTAAAGATGGAAGACGGTGGAAACTAAAGCGTGAACGTGCCCCAGTCTGTGTGTGTGTGTGTCTGTGAGTGTGTGTGTGTCTGTGAGTGTGTGTGTGTGTGTGTGTGTGAGTGTGTGTGAGAGTGTGTGTGTCTGTGTGAGTGTGTGTCTGTGAGTGTGTGTGTGTGTCTGAGTGTGTGTGTGTGAGTGTGTGTGTCTGTGAGTGTGTGTCACTTCTCAGTGAAACTACTTTAAACAGAAATGAAAAGTTTTTAAAGCATCAGAGAAAGTTTGCATGTTAGAATCAACATGTTAAAGGTTTTACTGAAGAACAGTATGATCCCAGTTTACAGGAACAATTTCACTGGAAAAATCTGGAAACACACAAATCTGCCATCATCACTTATTTCCTGCAGATTCTCACTTTCATGCTTTAAGGCCAACAAATACATTTGACATCATTGAGCTTCAGAATAAACACAAAGAAAAAGGAAGAATCGCTGAAGCGAATGTGGAGACAACAGACGAGCAGACACTCGGAGCAGCTTCTGACACAAACAGGAAGTCGAACCCAAACAGATTCCAAATTGTCGTCCCGGCAAATATAATCAAAGATCGAGCAAGACCGCCCCAGCGGAGACGGCGGTGTCCCCAAGAACGAAAGGCCGATGAATCACTGCAGTGGCAGCAAAGTTCAAGATGACGGCCGCGCCAACAGCTCGCCTTTATAAACACGCACACCATTTACAGTGACACAACATAAACGCTGCTTTTCACAATAAAAGCCTAAGGAACTACATGAATGTTTCTTCTAAACAGCTGTGGAAACCACAGACTGTACATAGAAGATGGCACCATGAAATCGCCTGCTGGTCCTGCTTTGAAACCAGCGACAGGCGGAGCGCTACATTTAGACCCACCTCACAGTTATTGACATCAAAGATAAATAAGTAAATAAAAAAACAGAAAACTCTGAACTAAAATGTAAAAAAGGAGAAACTTTCTGAATAATTAGCTGAGCTTCAAAAAATTTCCTTTGAGTTTAGTTTCAGTCGTTTCCTTTTTTATTAAAATAACACCGGCGCTCGTTCGCGCACGCACAACTCGGATGCTTTTATTTTGGGAGGCGTTCGGCCCGCCCTCCTTCCTGCTTGTCAGATCACACATTATTGAATAATTGGACCACTAACTGGTGCTCTACGCCCCCCTCCCTTTTCTTTCTCTTTCTTTTTTTCTTTTTTTTAACTCGGAGCCACAAAACTACGGGTAATTTATAAATCGATATCTTGGCAAGTGCTCCCTCCATCTCTTCCATTACGGCTCTCCGGTGTCAAACTCCTCCTGGCGGTTTGGCGCTCTTCATCCCTCGCTCTCCTGGCGCTGGGCCATCCGTCCGTCCTCTCTGCGTAATGCATTCTCTCATTCAGAATTATGCTCTCAACCATCCATTTACTTAAATGTCTCTTCCTGTCTCTCCTTATTTAATCTTCTTATGGCTTTGCTTCCATTACAGCCTCTCTGCTTCCATCCTTCAGCCTGCTGCTCCGCGGGAAGAGGAGCTGATGGAATGTGAGATTCTCGGCTTTGTGCCGAGATCTTCTCAGATGTTACAGAAGAACGTCCGCAGGAAGAATTCGAACACATGGTTTCTCATTTTTATTTGTCTGGAGAAAACGTATAAAACTGCATCTGTACAGGCCCCTCGCTCTCAGCTCCACTCCTTCCTCGCCAATCAGATCACCGTTATCCTCGACGTCATTCGGCTGTCTCGGACAGACGCCGCCTCCTCCATGTTCGACTGCAGTTGGTGATGGCGGTCCTGGTTCTGGAGAGCCTGTGCGAGCTGCAGCAGGTGGAGAGATGGTTGTTGAGCCACTACGCCAAGCAGAACCAGAACCTGGACCAGGTCCACCAGAACGACGTGGAGCACGCCAAAGAGGGACCGCTGTCTCTAATCCCACGAGAATGACTCATGGCTGGTCAGAGTGTGAAAGCCAAACCCGACACTAGGGCAATAAGACATTTCTCATCCCGATAACGATATAAATCACACAATAGCGCATTTTCTGTAAATTCTGTGAATCTCAGGCAGCTCGACTGGTGTGAAGTGTTTTCAGCTGGGCGTCAGTTTCAGCCGGAGACGAGTGTGTGACCGATGCTTAAACGATACATTTTTAGACATAAGTTGTAGCGGCCGCCATTTTCTTTGTGAGTATTTATTACACGGCGTGCTGCGTGAAAAGCCCGTTCTAACGTTTGAGCCGGAGGTTTATTTGGAGCACCTGACGGCTCTTTTTGCTTCTCATCCGTAAACTCTCTCCATACTCTGTCATGTGATTCTTGCGTAGGTGGTTGAAGAGGTTTGCCGTGTTTGAGTCTGTGGTGGGGGCCGGTTTGCAGCATAATTTGCATAGTATCAGTTTTCTGGTCCGTGTCAGACGTTTCATTACGAAACCACGTCCAGAACCAGAACAGCGTGTGGACGCTGGACTCTGTCTCAGGATGTTGGCCTTTATGGAGCTTCAGGACTTTGGTTTGGAACCAAAAGTACATTCATACCATTCCTCTATCCAGTTAAAAATGTAACTGTGGTTCAACGTTCAGACTGATGGATTCCTCTTCTAGAAGTCTGACTTCAAAGTCACCCCACAGGCTTCTGCTGGAAACCTTTACTTAGTCTGCTCCAACAACTTTGATTCAACTGTCCAGAAAACAGACGGAAAATACTTTTGTTTTCGAGTCCACAGACGTCCCCCTTACAGTCATTATCTGTCAGTAGAGCCTAAAAGCTCTGCCCTTTGCCTCTGCGTCAGTTTGATTACAGCAGCAGTCACGACCGGCTGTTCCCCTGTGAGCAGGACTTGGTGGCGGTGGGTGGAGATCTGCCTCCACCAGGCTCTCTGTGGGTTAGCCTTAGATTTATTATCATTTGTCTTTTCTGATGAGCACAGAGTCGCTGCTTCCTCCGCTCGCTGCTGAAAATAACCTTGGAATTTCCCTCTGACGATCAAGACTTTATAACCCAACCTTCAAATATTTTACCCATGTGTGAAGTCATCTGGGTATTGTTCATCGTACGGTGGAAACCTTCCCTTCTGCTGCTTCCTGTTACTTTTTTTCTTTTATTACAGTTATTGTTAATACAGTAGTCCAGCCTCGGGAGGAAACTCTGAATCCACAATGGAACAAGCGATAAAGACCTTTAAGGTGGAACTTCAAGGTTGATGCTAAAAACGTTGCCCACGGCCTCAACTCTTTGTTTTGGTTCAGTTAGTGAGCATCAGCCTCAGACACAGCGGTGCCCGCAGTGTTGCCAACTCCTCAGTAAGGAAAATCGCTATTGGCTGTCTTAAAAGTCGCTAGAAGTCGCTAAATGACGTCATCACCTAATTTGCATAATTGGTCACGCTAATGTAATTGTAACCTATGTTGTTGGAGAGAGAAATAACATCGTGGAAGAGACATAAAGTGAGTAAAAAAACGTCCTAAATGCATTTAGAGTTTATTCAGAACTAAAAATTTAATTTCTTTTAGCTATTATTGTTTTTTTTAATGTCACAATTCCAACCCTGCTCCTTTACCCAGGCTTGGACCGGCAAAAGTGATCTGAAATAGGCACTCTGGTGGAGTTACTTTGTGTGTGTGTGTTTATAAGTAGTTTTAAACCTTGTGATCCACAAAACAGCATAAGAGTAAAAGAAGAACTGCCTGCGTTACAGCACCCGCTGCTTGTTGAGAGTAAAAGCGATATGCGCTTTCACGTCTTTTTTTAGCGACTTTCTTTAGAAACAAAGTCGCTAGGGGGTCTGAAAACTCGCTAAATATAGCGAGAAAGTCGCTAAGTTGGCAACACTGGGTGCCCGTGCTTCCTGCCTGAACCCTTTCCCCCATAAAGATGACCTCAATGACAAGCTGTGAAACCTCAGCATGCATCAATAAAGTCATGCTTTGGCGACCATTAGAGTAGTTTGTGTGTTTTTCCCAGGGTATCTGCAGAGAGCACCCTCGCTCGCTCCTGAAGCACAGCCAGTCGTTTTGGTCTAAGCAGCCTCAGGAAAGAGCTTCAAGGGTTACTGAAGCAAGTCTTCAAGAGGTGAAGAGTCTATGACAGTCGATGGGACAGCATTTTAAAATCTGTGACAGCATCAGTAACCAGCTATAGGAAGCGCTTTCACTCACTCAGTGACACCGAAATTACACAACCGGCCGTGACAAGCAGAGGTGGTTTCTATGTTTGGAAAGGGAAGTAGAATAAAAAACCAAAAGGGGAATTTCTGATGTAATATTTGATTTCGTGTCATTTAAGAAAACTTCTGTATTCCCAAGAACAAAAATAACCAACATTTTTAAAATCCTTTTTAAAGAGCGATGACGTGATGCGTGGGTGTCAGTGAGTGACGCCTCTGCAGCGTTTCCAAAAATAAATCTGCACGTCTTTGGATGTGTGTTCCCGGGAACGTTTAATCTGGAGGTTTCTGCATCAGAGCGAAGCGTCTCCTGCAGATCGACCTGGAAAGGTTGGAGGTTCTCTAATAAGGATTAGCCACATATGACGCAGTCACATGACTAACCGGGTGGTGGTTTCATTTCTTTACTGGACATTATTCCCAGTTCATGATGCACCATTTTTGTACCTCTGAGCATGAACCCAGAAATGCACTAAAATAAAACTACAGAGCAAAGTCAGTGTATGTGACGCAGGCTGTTGTTAGGGGAGTTTTTCAGTAAATGAATTCCCCACGTAGTGGATTATTTAACACCGCTCCATATTGGTCCCTCCTGTGAATGTGGCCGAGGGTCGAGACTCTTTGGGATGTCCTGACTAGGGATGGGTATTGATAAGATTTTCACGATTCCGATTCCATTTTCGATTCTGTTTAACGATTCGATTCTTTATCGATTCTTTTTAAAAAGGAGAACACTAAGGTCGATTAGCTTAGAACTTTGTTTTATATCTTCTCTTTGAACAAGATAGAAATTTAGGAGTAACATGGCCTTACAAACCCAACAGTGGGATCTTAAGAGATCCACAGCCTACAGCTCTTCAATGGGGTGTCACAGGGTCCCAGGAAAAAAAATTGTCAATGTAAAATAATAAAATAAATATTCTTCTGTAGCAACAACAAAGTATAACATAAATTATTCTGTAGCAATTACACAAGAATATCCAGTAATGTCCCTGCCTACAATTAAACACATTCACTTATGGAAAATCGGGGGCATCTGCTGTGGCAAATGGGTGCAAGCCTTTGACCACAAACTTAGTCACTGCTCGGTGACATTCGTCTATCCTGGCCTGAAAGGAGACGCTAACGGTAGACTGCAGCGAGAACTGCCAGCCAGACTCTGTCTGTCTCATCATGGTCACCTAAATGCACAGTAATGGCAGGTTTTGTAATAAGGCAGATCGCGCTAACATAATATGCACTGTTAGCTGATTATTTACCTGCCGCATTAACGGGAGAGGACGTGCAAACGTTACCGCTGCTGCTGGGTTGAGATTCACGAGTCCGGAGCGGAATTAAAAACACGACATTCATTTAAGGTCATCGCGTGTTTTGTGAGCAAATGCTTTTGCATATTCGTAGTGTTTCCTCCTTTAAATGAAATATCTACTTTGCAAGTATTGCAAGTTGTCCTGTTGTCATCCGTTCTCGTAAAGTATAACCAAACTTTTGAGCGTTTAAGCCGCCATGTTTCCTGCCAGGTAAATGGCGCTCCGCAACGGGGTGATGTCATTCGGGGCGACTGGGATCGATAAGGGAATCGTTTGCAAAAATGGCAAACAATTCCAAGGAATTGAAACCGTGGGAACCGGCTCTCAACAAGAACTGGTTTTCGATACCCATCCCTATTCCTGACAAACGGTCCAGTGTCAGGTCGGTGTCATTTCAACTCTTCTGGGAGTCAACGTGAAACCAGGGGGTAGGACTGGGCGATATGACCCAAAATTCATATCTCGATATTTTTTAGCTGGAAGGCGATATACGATATATATCTCGATATATTTTTTTTTTTAAGCCATAAGGTAAGAACAAAAAGAGAGTTCTTAGTCAAAGCTGTGTCCCAGATGTCACACAGGCACTTTTATTAACATACAGTGTAGATGTACATGAAGACATTACTCAAAAATAAATGATCAGCATTTATTAAGTAATAATGCTCCATAAATAAAAGAAAACAATGTTGTTTTTGTGCATAACAAAGAGCTCACAATTGTGCAGTCAAAATGTAAACTAACAGACACTGAGCATAATAACAAAGACAGATTGCACAGCTGCTCTGTTCCCAACTTCTACTGCGTGACTGACAGCCTGGAGTTTGAAATCCGCTTCGTAACCATGTCTCTGAACAGGAGCCATTTATGGTCCTTATACACACACAGTACAGTAATATTACCTTGAAGCACAGTACGTATCACTCCGCGAGGCTCCTCGGTAGCCGTAATGCTCCGACAATCCATCAAGCGGTGCAGCTCCGTAGCTTAGCAAAGTCGAACTCAAACATTTATTGACAGATTGCTGAGCGCTGTGTATCACATAAAATCGGTTCGCGGTCATCAAGCACAACCAGAATTCATATAAAAGGCGCACAGTCAACTTTTGAGAAAATGAAAGGATTTCAGGCCGTGCATGGCGTTAGCGCGGTTAGCTCGCTAACAAGTTGATGCCGTCCAGCCCCACGCACGGGGCGATCCGCGGTAACTCGTTAACTGAGATTTGCTGTGTCCATCTTGTCGTTGCCTGCAGGTGAAGCGATGGGGGAGGAGGGGGAGTTGTGTTCAGTGAAGGAGAGGCGAGGCAGAGTAACGTTGCATAGAGACAAAAGTGGACGAAAGAGAGGCAAACTTGAGGCTCCAGTATAATTATAACGTAACATAGACTATATTGATATAAATGATATTGTCACATCTTATATCTCGTATAAAAATATATCGATATTTTTAAAAAACTCGACCCCAGTCCTACCAGGGGGCTCAGTTTACTCCTCTGGGTGTTGGAGGTGTCGCTGTGTGAGTGACTTACTGCTGAACAGGAAACTGAGTCAAGTGGAGTCAAGTGATCTGAGAGCACAAGAACTTCCTGAAGCCCCAGTGTCCTCAGACATTTACTGGAGATTTAAAAAAAAAAAAAAAAGCCTTCCCGCAATCGCTTTCCATGTGGGCGGGGTTTAGAGGCTTTTACTGTGAAAAACCTGCAGGGACATGTGGAGCTCAAACTGGCAGCAGATACTCTCATTGTTCATTTGTTGAGTCATTGCTGAGGCTCAGTGAGTTTTCCTCTGACATCTGGTCCCATCACACGCACGCACTCTTTACCCCCCCTCTGTGTCAGGACACCCAGGGCAGAGCTGGCTACACTATTGATAAATGCACATGTCACTATTAAAGGTGCATTTCAGCAAATGTTCTCCACATTTACCTGGGTACAGCTCAACTAGGCCCCGCCCCACACGTTCAGCATTTTTAAATGCAGGTGTCCATTCATAAAGATTACTGCAAATATGAAATGTTATGTTTAAGATAAAGGAGAATATTTGGTTCCCAGTCATAATTTAAACGTTAAACTTTTGATATAAACAAATGATCTATCTGCGCGACTGTCATCAGGCATCTGTTTCCACAGGACGTAATCAGAGTGCGTCAGAGTCACCTGTCGACAGGTCTTTTATCGTGTTCACGCCTCGTTTCTGCGAGACTGCAGTACTCACAGAGGGCTGCTCATCCTAGTGAAAGGTAACCAGACAGATCACCGACCTCAGCTTCCACATCAGCATCTCGTAAGAGTTGCAGAGACCGAGAGGAAGTTTGTGCTGAATGAAGATCAAAGTGTGAAGATCTACGAGAGCTTCAAAGCTGACGATGGAGTCACTGAGAGAGAAGTTCAGACCAAAACTTCAGCCGTCCCTGACCGAACGTGCGCCACGAGCTCATGAATAAACGAAGACTGATTATCTGTTCTGATGAACGTGAGCCTCTGCCACTAACAGTTTTCACTCACACTGAGAGTTATTATAATGATTATGACATCATATATGGGCCTTGCAGATTAACTTGGAGTAAGTAAGTAAGTAGCTCTCTCTTGAATTGAAGTATATTCATACCATTCTTCTACATGTGCGTCACAGCGCCAGGGCTCGCAAAATCGCTAGCCCGACGTCCCGGGGCTAGCGAATTTTCCAGTCAGGCTACCAAAATCTATCTCAGCCCTGCCCGTCGGGCTATGATAGGAAGGAAAAATATGTGTCAATGCTTTTGCATTCTTTCGGAAATGTAGCTGAGTAATTATGTCATTGGCATCGGGGAGCCACTGTCAATATGTGACATATTGAAATCGCGTTTGAATTTGCGCTTGTTTTTTGCTTTCACTTTGCGATCGCGCGAACTGTGTGTAGAGAGCGGCAGCACTGATTGGTGAGTGACGATTAATTGCGCACCAATTCCTCTGACATCGTCTTATCACTCATTAGCTACTATTCAAACGTGAAAGTGAAATCTCCCACAGCAAGCTTAAACATGTGAGAGGTTGATTGCGCAGAGAATCGCTGACCGTTATGTGAGTACGTGTGTAAAGGCAGCAGGATATATATTTTAGCTCTGCTGAGCCAAATAAGACCGGTCAGGGTGAAGAAGACAGCCAAAGAAAAGCCGACCACAAAACGGAAAAGTTATGACAAATCAGACTATGAGGCAAAAAGAAAGCTCAGCTTTATAGTTTCATGGACAAAAGAATTTCTGTGGCTGGAATATGACAAGCTAAATAACCAGGGCTGCACATAAGTGGTCCGCAGGTGCGCATTCGCTGTCAAAATAAAAGACACACACCAGATAAGTAGTTGCAACGCGCGTTTGAGTACATAAGATTTTCTGGAGGAGGACAGACATTTGTTTAGAACTCTTAAAGATGTCGAAGAAGCTCCTTTAAGCAATTACTTTGGTGTTCCTCCACCTCCAAAGAAATGTCATAAGGAGTCCGAACCGCAAAAGAAGCGCGTACTCTCGGAAAAGTGGTTGCAGGAGGTGAGCTGGCTTCAACAAATGATGAACGCACAGAGATGTGGTGCAGAATATGCTGTGAAAATCCCACTCTAGCGGACAAAAACAGCGCCTTTTATATGTACGCAAACGCGCGTTGCAACTTCTTATCCAGTGCGCGTCTTTTATTTTGACAGCAAATGCGCACCTGCGGACCACTTATGTGCACCCCTGTAAATAACATAATGTTCTGCCGGGTGTGTTGTTGGTTTTCCTTCGATTTCTGAGTCGACAAGCGCCTTTGTTACTGGGACCAGTAATTTTCAGAAAGACCCCCATTAGAACCCATGAGAAATGCAAGAAATGCATTACTGCTCAGTCTGCAATGTCTTTCCCAGAACAAACACCAACTGCAAAGAACATACTAAAAATAAACCTGAAAAATCTGTTTAGAACAGCGTGCTATGTTGCAAAGAGTGAAGTACCACTGGCAAAATTTAGCAGTCTTTGCAAACTTAAAAAAAAATGGCCCAGATCTTGGTTCCACTTACCTCTTACCTGTGACTTCAGTGGAAATGTCAAATTCAGGATCTGACACAGACTGATTCACAGTTCTTACAAGTTCATAGAAATTTCTGTTCAATTAGAACCAAGTATTTGAGTTGATGATTGTAATTTTTATACAATGTTGTAATTTGTGTTTCAACAATTTTTTGATTAATGTTTCGTTTCCGTTACAATATTAAACAAGTATAATATTGTAACGGAAACAAAACAGGAAACAAAACGTCAATCAAAAAATTGCTCTCTTTTTTATTCGGGCTACTTAAATTTATTTTGGGCTACACAAACTGAAGAGTCGCTGCCCGAAGGGCTACCAGGGATTTTGAAATTTTGCGAGCACTGAGCGCCATTAATGCCTCGCTCCAGAGCTCCGAGCGAGCGCCATGCTAACTTTCCATCAGCAGCAGCTGAGCTCTCACGGACAACTTATGCAAAGAGGATTTATTCTGATCCATCTTCTTACTCTTGGACTCTTACAGAGCAGCTTTGCATGATTAACAGTTTGAAATATTCAAAATAATCCTCTGACACTGGGCCTCAGCCCATCTTCCGAAACAAGCCATTTTAGCTCCTCTCTCTTTGAGACAACTTTCTTTTAATTGGCTACCACTCACAAAGAAAAAAGGGTGTGGCTTCTATCCTGTTTCTGTGACATCATTCAGATCCAAGAGTAGAAAAAACACTATCAGAAACTTTGTTTAGTTGGAACATCCGCCACTGGAACAGGATGTACATGACAGGAAGTCATTTCAAAATAAAATTCTCAACGTTCCACTTTGTGACAAAGACAGAGGAGATGTTGGGGATGATCCAATACGAGGTTTACAAAATGAATCTACAGTCGTTATAAACGTCTCAGTCATCAGGTTACACTTCTTTGTTTGCTGAGTGGATTCAGTCCAACATCTCAGCAACGTTTCTCCGATCAAACTCGGACAAATTCAACCGTGGAGATGTTCCTCTTATTCTTTCCAGTAAGCCTGATTTTTAAAAAAAGGCATTTGTAACTAAAGGTCAGATAAAATTCTTACTAACTGTGCAACAAAAGATTATGCAACCTGCAGGAAACCAAACCCCTGACTCCTCAATCACTGAGAAATCTACAGTAACGGCAGCGGAGGAAGTGAGAAATCTGGTTTGAGCAACATTTGTTTCTCCGGAATTCAAGAAAAGCTCGTTTTTAGAATCATGAGTACATTTCAAACAGATTATTCAGCCGTCTGTCGCTGCTTCAGAACACAGTTTAAAGTGTGTGCGTGTGTTTAATCGTGTAGAAAGGCGAGAGGAGGGTCATTGTGTCTGTGAGCGCCGGGAGAAAGGAGAGAAACAGATGTAGGGGGAAAGATGGCGATGGAGCCGCAGAAAAATAAGTCGAGTTGAACGCTAAACACAACCAGATGGGGACGGAAAGCAGGAGCGAGCGAAGGAGAAGAAACTCTCACAGAGGAGGGGAGAGGAGGGGTGGGGCCACTGAGGAGGAGGAGGAGCAGGAGCGAGTGAGGAATTTTTTCCTATCCCGACAGTGTTTTTTCCTCCCCTCCTCGGGAATGAGAGGGAGGCTTTATGTAATGTGAGGGTGCAATCATCGAGGCCGCTGCAGAGAAAGTCCCTGAGTGGATCCTCTCTAATGAACGAAGCTTTTCCCCTTTAACAACCGCAGCCCGACAGCGCCGTCCAAACAGCCACGCCTTTACTTTCCCTGCGAGACTCTTCCTCACTTTTATTTTACTAAATCACACCAGTTCTGCTTTTCCTGTAATCCCAGCTTTCATCTCTCTACTCACAGACGGGGGAACGATTTGGATCTCGTCACAGCCGTTTTGAAACAGGATCACGTGACGGCCTGTGTGCGCTCCGTCAGTGCTGATCACAAGTAGCTGTCGGTTTGGGCGCGGCGGGCTGAGCTCTCAAAACAGCCCCTGACCTTCAAGTCATGAATACCGTAAGAAGTTGAGAGCGTTCAGCTTCACTTCCACCTGACTGTGTCACATGACAACCGCATTCATGCTGAGAATCCCACGCTCCACCCGAGTTGCAACATGGCGGCGTTACAAAACCTATTCGTGTCTTCCTCTGGTGGTTTTGTCAGACAGCAGCACGGCCCCAGGACCTGCCATGATACCTGCACCGGCACACACCTGGCCTCCTCCTCTGTATGACCACACTGACCAAGTTACAATGAAAAGGAGGAGCTGTTGGCAGCGTGGGTTGCAAAGCAGCTTGCAGAGGAAGCAGCAGCAACTGTAGGGAGGCTAAAGCAGCTTAAAAAGTGGGCTCTGAATGCTCCACCAACAGGAGTAGCTTTCATACAGTGCTTGTGACTGAACCGCACAGCACGCGTGGGCCCGCCTCGCCTCTCTGCACTGGACTCACTGGGATGTTCAAAAACCAGTCTGACTTTTGCAGCGTGAGCATTTTCCTGCAGCCATTAGAGAACGGAAAGCCGTGTCCATAAAGTGATGCACATCATGGTGAGCAGCAACACTCTGCCTCTCCCTGTGGTATTCAAACCATGATTGATTGGTACAAAGAGGCCTGCAGTGGGCCAAGAACACCCCCCTCCCCCCATCACTGCAGCAGCTGCAGGCGGGATCGACACGCTCTGGCTTCACGGTTCAGGAACGCCAAACCCTGAATCTGTGTGACTCGGCAGGAAATAACATTCATCATATCAACTTTTTCCATCCTCGAACTGTCCAGCGTTTCCTGAGCCCGTTCCCAGCTGACGCCCGACACGATCCAGTCATCCTCGTGCTGCAGCGCGTCGAGCCTGAGCGGCTTTGCTGCTCTGCAGCAGCCTCTCATCTAAAAGGGGTGGCGGCCGCTCAGAGCGGCCGCCGCTCGCCGGACGCGTTTTTATTCCCGGTGACTTAAACTCACACCAGCAGCCTCAGAAACACTCAGAGCCGCTCGTCTCTCGCCAACAATCCCATTCCTTATTAATCCGAGTGAACAGGTGTTCAAATAACGCCGCTGTATGTGTGAGAAGGCTTAGAAGCCATGCGGTCAGGATTCATGATTTCAGTAAGAGAAAACTGAGCTGCAAAAATCCACGACTGCAATTAAAGAAGCCCAACATTTGGAGGACGAGGACGTTTTAGTCGTGTGTTGGGAGGACTTAAAGTTCTGGTCAGGTTCCTTTGTTGGTTCTTGGTCCAAGAAGGAACCACTGGAGTTGATCCAGGAATCTTTGGAAGCACATGGAGAACTCCACACAGCGGGACCCCGCCGGGGTTCAAACCCAGGCCCCTCCTACCACGCTACAACCTCATCTGGACGTTCTTCAGAACATCTGTTGGACTGCTCTGGTTGAGCCATCCAATGTTTTAAACACATTTGATTTCATCTCACCTTTAATAAGAGTGAGGAGGACGACGGTGAGCTTCATCGCAGCGAGCTGATGTGTTTCCTCTGATAGATCCACATAAACTATTTATGCCCTGATAAGTGGAACTACTTCAGTCTGAGGCAGATGCATGATTGATTCATTATTAATGTTAAAATAACAACGTTAAACTTTGATAGTGTCTAATAAATAGTCATAAACTAAGGGTTAGGAACACGAAGGCTTCACTCACTAATATATTTAATCATGAGCTCAATAAACACTGGCACAAAACTGACCAGGTGAGCAGGTGCTCACAGAGGACAGTCCTAACCAGGAGGACGTCTCCTTTTTAACGTCCAGCAGGGGCAGCAGTGAGTCAGTCCCCATAAACATGTTTACAGCCTGAAACACAAACTGTTTGGTCTCTGTGGATCATGTGACCAATTATATGGCTGCTGTGAGGTCACTGTACTAACAGGCCAATTTTGACTGGAAGTTACTGAGCTGCTGGCCTAAACACCGAGGGCATTTTCACACCTGTAGTTGGTTCACTCTGGCTTGAGTCCCGTGAACTCCAAGCGAACCAAAAATGCATCGCTACAAACCATGTGACCATGTTCAGTCTGCTCACTGGCCAGCAAAAGTAAATACAGGAGGAAGGTTCTGTGTACGGAGAATTATCCTTCATCTCAAGGCTAGCTGCTAGCCCACACTGAACTTTGCACATCTGTAGTTCACACGGGACGTTTTTCAGCTCTAAGGGGCGATCGTGGCTCAAGAGTTGGCCGTTCGTCTTGTAATCGGAAGGTTGCCTGTTCGAGCCCCGGCTCGGACAGTCTCGGTCGTTGTGTCCTTCACCCGTTGCCTACTGGTGGTGGTCAGAGGGCCCGGTGGCGCCAGTGTCCGGCAGCCTCGCCTCTGTCAGTGCGCCCCAGAGCGGCTGTGGCTACAACGTAGCTTGCCATCACCAGTGTGTGAATGGGTGGATGACTGAATGTGTAAAGCGCTTTGGGGTCCTTAGGGACTAAGTAAAGCGCTATACAAATACAGGCCATTTACCATTTCTAATGTCTAGCATGCACCTGGTTCAGATCGGTGCGAATCACATTCACACCTGTTTCACATACATCCTATGATTGTAGCACACACTAAATAAATCCTTCTGGTTTCAAATCTGCGGGCTGAGAATATGTAACAATGAACGACGGCAGGAAAGTACGCTGGATTTGTTTTGAACTGTTTTGACTTTTGCTGCCATGAACCAGGGCTCTGGAAATGGAAATGAGATCTGAATCTCAGTGAGATTTTACCTGGATAAATAAAAGATTCATAAACAGACAGGAGCATAACGTGGTGAGCACACACGTGACATGAAGCAGAAACAGATGAGTACGTACTAATGTAGAAGGTGCTGGGGGCGTGGTTTCCATCATATTCGAGACCCAGCAGGGTGGAGATCTTGGGGTCGTGTCTCAACCACAGGGCCACTCCCAGGATTACACCTCCGGTAAGCTGCAACACAGAACACGGCACATGTAGTCATCGACATTAAAGCTGTGGGATTAAACAAGTTTGTATGCATCCACACTGAAACACCAAAGTCACACAGCTGCACAAACCAAGGTGGAAGAGCAACAAGTTGAAGTTCTGTGAGATTCAATTCCTGCTTTTTTCAACAGAGTCTGGTGGACAGTAATGGCTTCACTTCCTGTCTGACTGCAGGTGAAGCACTAAAAGTTCTCAATACAGCATCCACTTAAACTCCAACTAATTCTTTCAGGTGTGTAAAATCCACAGTAGTCTACTCAGGGGGCGTGACCTACCGCCACCTGTTGTAGGTAAAACACAGACTGTAGATATGAGGCTCAAATAAGGCCACCTCAGAGAAACTGAACCATCAAAAACTGAAGTTGAACACATCTTCATTCAGCCCATCACCTTTGAGATTCTGGTGTACACTCCACCATCGGTCTGAGAAACAAGACCAAACATCTGCAACCGATCTGAACCGACACGTTCCCCCAGTCACATGGTCACATGGTTCCCCCAGTCAGAGGAAATCTCTGTGAGGGCCTGATAACAACAAGCCATCAGCGGCAGCAGCGGCACACGCTGCAACTGCTGCTGCCGCCTCAGAGGCAAAACACACGTTTGCCTCCGAGTACAGTCAGAGTAAGGAGGAAAGTTCAATGCCTGGTTTTCTTCCTGTATCCATGACAGTATGTTGGACTGATGTAATCTCCAAAATCATCAAAACAATATCAAATGTTCCTGTTGGTCTGATTTTTATAAACGCAGCTGTGGTCTAAAAGAGGAAAATAAGACCAATCTGAGGAAAGCTGTGAAGCTGAAAAATGACGCTCATCATTTCCATTTTAAACTCAAGCTTCACTGAAACCAAAACAACCCCCCATCCTCCTCCTCCTCCTCCTCCATTATCGAGGTCCATTCCAGCTCTACAGCATGCTGCTGCCTAGCAACCAGATCAACACCACAACACACACGCACTTGGAGCATGACTCAGGGAGGCTAAACGGTCTCTCGGAGCTGTTTCCTAAGAAGCACTTAACTCTTTACCCCCGACAGCCGACGGCAGTAACCCCACTCATACAACAAGACCAGTTTACATAATGGGTCAGCATCAGAAGTGAACGAGGGTGGTCTGAGGGTACGAGCACGCCGTCATTGCGGGGGCAGAGTTAAAGTGTTTTTATTTGTTTCAAACTCAAAAACCTGACAGACGTTTTTATGGGTTGTTTAAAATCGGCTGCGTCGGATGGGAGACGATATGGCGGTCGGATTCGTAACTTCATTTTTCTGCTGCTGTTCCTTTTCTGATGCTGATGTTCCTCATCTTTCACAACACGGGAGTGAAAATGTGCAGAACGTTCACATATTTACAGCCGTTTTTAGATGTTGAGCAGCTGTTTGAGTCATTCACTGTTTAGTGGAAACTGTCGGTGTGACGTTTGCAAAGACAGCAGACGCTCTGAATGTGGAAACAGTTACGGATATTGATGACAGTCACTGGACGCGCCCACCACATCCTCATCACAGTGTCACAAGTGCTTGTTGCTAGGTTACAAAAACTATCACTTCTGCATTTCTTTCCTTTTCCAAGTCTGACCCCCATCACTTATCTAGGAAGTCAGGGAGAAAACAAAAACATGTCCGCCAGAGATGCCAAACGTCTCTGAGGAAGCAGAGATCAGGTAAAGATAAACCGAAAACATGAGCAGGCTTCAGGTTTGAGACTGAACAGGATCCAGAAAGTCCTGCTCTGCTGACCGACGCGGCCTCTGACTGACAGGATAGAAGAAAAGCAGAATTCAAGCCACCGTGTTTGAGTCGATTTGGTTACGCAGCCTCGTCCAGAATAAACCAACAGAGCCCGACGGGAACCACGCCACGCGTAGGCCGGGTCGCCTCCACAGATTTAAAGCTGGATCAGGGTAACCCTTCAGCAGCCATGTTCACGTCTGCAAAGTTCTTCAGTCTGGTTAAAGTCCAGACTAGATCGTCACGCGTTCCCGTGAGGCTGACATGACGCACACCTGTCAAACTGATGATCTAACCCACCTGTCCTGATTGGAGGAACACAACCAGATTCTTGGCACGTTTACACAAAGCATTTTTATCCCAGTCAGGCTTTGAGTCCATGTGTCCATGTAAACACGGACTGTGTCATAAGTCCCGCCCCTTTTAAAGCGCAGCAGATTTCCAAAAATTGAACATTTATTAACGAGCAGAGCTGGGAGAGCACCGAGGACTCGGACTGTGCTCAGGACGTCTCTCTGCTCTTTCTTAAATTCTGACTCCTGCAGTCATTAGTTTAACCGACAGTCCAGCCTCTTGTTGCCAAGTAACCTTTTAAGGTGTTTACTACATTTGTCGTTTAAAAGTACGAACGCAGCTTGATACTCTTGGCGAGACGTGCGATCCTGGAGGAAACGACGGGGTGTTCCAGCGATCATCATGCAGAACGTGAGCTAAATGCACAATAATGTGGAGTCTCAAAGAGCTGGATGGGCTCAGAGGGAGCACACCGAGTGGACGTGTTTCACGGAGCGTGGCGGTGAGATGTGGACACCCTCCCACTGTGACTGCACCGAGCTTCAGCACTTTCAGGTTGACAGGGACGTGAATCCGAGCTAGGATGGAGGAAAGCGGCGTAATCCTGCGGCCGGGATGTTTAATGCGTCCGTATTGGTCGCTGATTGATTTCCTCATTGTAGCCGTTTGAATCAACACTGTGTGGATTCCTCCATCAGCTGACACAGAGCTCATCCTCTGACTGCAGCTGTGGTGGATGGATGTGGTCAATTAATGAATTCTGCCTTCATCACTTACTGGACAAACAGAAAATCATGAGCACACCTGCACTCGTCTTATATTTAAGCTCCTTTTTTTATTTATGTCTTCCTTTGCTGGGACATCAACTAGAGGACTTCCTTTGGACACAGTATACGATGAACCGTCATCTTCTACTGTTTGGACACATATTTCATAAACAGACAAAATTCACCTAATGCTCAACATTTCCTGGTAGTTGACCTCAAAGCTTTAAGGTCCCAGTCTCATGCTGTTTACGCAGGTTTAAGGCGATGAAGGTCAGCACAGCCTGGAGGAGTCATCCTCTCAGGGCAGACACACAACAGGGTTTAAACCAGCTCGACCAGGTGCTGGTGTGCACAGGGAAGTAATAAACGAGTTAATCACAGATTCGAAGGACGTGAACCATGATTATGGTACCTGGGATCATTTCAGGACAGGCTGAAGGTAGAAATTTACAGCTCGATGCTCAACAAGCACTAAAATCAAAAAAAGAATGCAAAAGTCACAGCTCAGTAAGCCGTTTGCTTCTTGCAGTGAGAGTCTCAGCAGCAGAAGAAACTCTTTCCTGTCACATGTACTTTCAAAAACAAGCTTTATCTGGCATCCTTGCTGCAGCCGCTCAGGCCTCACGTGCACTTTCACTGAGCAGAGCAGAAGGTAACGCCGCCTTCGCCTCTCTCTCTTTATCACACTACACAATTGTTTAGAGAAAAAACATTATTCTAATAGCAGATCGGAGGCTTTTATAAAATATATAATTTCAGCCAGTCCTGCTGAGACATTCCACTTCCTGTTGGTCCCATTGTGCAGACACTGGAACTCTGCCAGGAAAAACACTTCGTGGGACAGATAAAATGTTAGCTGCAAAGCACTGAATCAACCGTACTTCATAATAAATAAATGATCCGAGTCAGACTTCCTTCCAAAGATCAAAGTTTGCTTAAACAGATTCTTCCCGTTTGAAGCTCTGAAACAAGCAGATTTGGACTCTGTGAGCAGATAACGGTCGGTGGGCTCAGGTCACACAGAGATGCACCGAGCCAGACCCAGTTCAGACCTTATCGGTCTGCAGGTTACCGTTTAACGCAGGGAGGGCTGCATGTTGATTCTAAATTCAGTTCAACTTTATTTATACAGCATCAAAGCACAACAACAGTCGCATTAAGGTGCTTTATATTGTCAGCTAGACCCTACAGTAATATCACTAAGTGACGCGGCTGTTTCAGTATCACTGGAGCTCAACGAGCTGGAGGCGTGGCCTCATAGACGACACCTACACGATCACAAACACAGCCGGACTCTGAGCTCTTACCTGCAGCAGCTCCTCGAGGCTGACAGCAAACCAGATGAATATGGAAATGACCGACGGTTATTCATTTACATTTTAATTTGTATTTATGAGGTGATCTCGTTGATGTTATCACCGTTTACAGGTCTGCGGGTTAAAGTGTTCGCCTTAAACTTTACACTGGCTTTTTTTTAAAACTGCTTTATGTTTTTATTTCTGGAACTATTGCTCATTTACACAAACAGGCCTTCGCAGCAGCTGCAGAGCCACAATCAGGGCTCGCTAACACGCTAACATACATTTTTCTTCTTGCATACTTGCTCCACATTGCAAATAAGAGTAACACCATAATTACTTTAGTTGCATAATTCAGCAACACATGGAAAGGCAAAGCACCAAATATGCACTGCAGGGGAATCACATGTGGTGAAATGTGCTGAGAGACTCAGATTTGCAGGTGCATGCAGACGGTTTAAAGTGCGATGATGGCAGTGCAGCTCGTGGAACAGACTTCACTTATTCCAGCACCGAGTTACACCACCCAGACTCCACCCACCTGGTCAGACATGAACACTAACTGCTCCCGGCTGTTTCAGTATCAGCGCTGAACAAGCTGCGTGTCCACAGTGCGGTGGTTTACACGCCTCGATCCCACTGTGGCGAGGCCTTCATGGATAACACTTAGCAACATTTGTTTGGTTCTTTATTCGTTTCCTTAAACTTGTGTAGAAACCGATTCGTAGCTTTTCTTAAATGTCAAACGCCATCAGTGCTGAAGGATAATAAAAGGCAGTCACTGGCAAACCGTTACTGGTTTGGTGCTCTGGTCAGTTGGCCTGCTGGGATTATGAAATTGCTTGCCTGTGTTTATTTAATCCCATTACAGTTTAATCAAACCCAAAGTGACTCACAGCAGCTGCCGGAGGATCCTGATCCTCTTTGTTGTCCAAAAACATTTAAAGGCGTTAATGGGCCACAGAACCAAGCATCGTTTTGCTAATCACGTTTTTCCCCGTTAGGAGCGACGATTTAACACAAAATCAGGCGGGACTTGAGCTCGCCAGTGAAGACGATTCCAGTTTGAGACCAACCTGGGGAAAACAACGTTCATCGCTTTCAAACATGCTCTGGTTGCCTAGGTAACCCTCTAATGTTTTTATAAGTTCAACATTATTTATATAGCACCAATTAACAACATGACAGTGGGAAGGAAAAACGCCCTTTTAACGTTAAGAAACCTGCAGCAGAACCATGCTCAGGGAGGGGCGGGGCCATCTGAGAGACCAGTTGGGGGGGGGGCGCCCACTTTGCTTCCATTTTTTTCCACCCACAGTTGTCTGACATCATCGACTTTCTGTGGTCACTTCCTGTGTTGACGCAGCTCTACGATAATTCCCCAAACCTCTGTTCGGTCAACCAACCACACCTTGCACACAGGTACATCTTAGACCTCTGAAGGATCTGATCTATATCAGATATCATGATGTCATGTTACCTAGCAACCAGCTACCAAGGGACTAAAATGACCTGGCTTTAGATTTTATAAAAGCTTTGAGTTTTAATCTCATGTCATTAACATTTAATGAAACTTTCATCATTATTATTATTATTGTTGTTGTTATTGTTATGCACATATGCGATGGCAGCCCCCAAAGAACAGACTCAGCTCCCAGACCAAGCACTGCCACACGGGCATGTTCCAGTTTATTAGAATGTGTAAAAGCAGATGTGAGCGCCTTTAAGAGGACTGAGCAGACCAGATGTGCCAGACTGCTGTGACCGCGTCACCACACACAAAGGAAGCACGGCAGGTATCGCGATATTTAAGGAAGCCGGGTGTGGTTTGTGGTGTCATGGTGGGTGTCAGGAGAGGCTGACCCACACAGCTGCTCTCATATTTCAGGGGAATGCCGGGACCCGACGGGGGAGCTGTAAGAGGACGGGTCAGCTGGAAAGCTGCACAAGAAGAAGAAATCTTTTTATACCACGTTTTATACCACGCTGTGACTTCAGGATAACTGGATTCTTCATCACACACTTGATCTGCAGCTCCATCATAGCTGCTGTTCAGCTCGTAGCTCACAGGCAGGGAAAACACGGCTGCTCCGCCCAAGTCCTCGCACTTCAGCTCGAGTTTCCGTCCCACCGCTGTCTATTTCTGCCCGCCGCACAAGCGCGAGGCAGAATGTCGGGCATGCTGGGGGTGGATTGGTGGAAGGGTGGGGGTCGAGATATGTGGCTCCTTTCCAAACTACCCCCACCCCACATCCTGTTTTACACAGCAAGTCACGCCTTTAGACTTTGGTTTGACTGTTTTTATTGTTTTCATTTAGTTTCAGCGATGATCCAGATGTTTTCAGGCCGGGGTCGGATTATTTCCCACGTTTGTTCCTCACCGCCTTAAAAATAGTAACTGATGATTAAAAAAGGACATCAGAGTCATGATTAAACCCAGGAAAACCCACGGTTTAACTGTTTAATCCTTAAAAACTCTTTAAAGTTTGATCAATAAAGAAATAATCTTTACTTTTAATGACTAAGTTTAGTCAAAAGGGGAGAAAAGTGAAACTGGGACATCTTAAGAGGTCAAATACCTTCAAACTTAAAGCCCAGTTGGCTTCTTTTCCACGCTCTTCATGCTACCGTGACCTGGGTGACTGAGAACTGCACACACAAACTCAGACGTCACTTCTTTGATTTCACTCGTTTTTTAAGCAAAATGCCGTCCTGCTCATTCCCAGCTGCTGCGAGGTCAGCTTGCGAGGTCAGCTGCACTAACAGAGCGTCCAAGAACCTGAGGGAAAATCAAGCATTTCATTTGGAAGTTGCTCAGCACTAATTGGCAGGTATCTGTGCTAACTTAGCACGCCACCCGGTCATCCAAACAAGGTCGCTTCTGGCGCCTGAAAACATGGCAGCAAACAGAACGCTGAGGTCGAGTCCAGAAACGCCTGTCGGGCTGTCTCTTCAGTCCGGCTTCACGCGCTCGTATTTTCCTGCCTGTTTTTCCAATCAGTCTGTCCCACATTCCTCTGCTCCGGCTACACTTAGAAGGTCAAAGTTCAGGGTGCGCCGCTATGATGGAGTGATATGCCTCAGTGCTGTGCACACACTTTGTACGAGCAGCTGCGGCACTCGGTGAAAGTAAGAAGGTTTGGTAATGTGTGTGTGTCTGTAAATGCAGCGCTCTGACCATCTGCTGCACGCCTCCTCGCTCCCCGCGGACTGTAGTCTTACCGCCGCACGACGCGTTTAGGGCCCGACAGGACTGCAGGATATGAGGCTGCCGCTCATGCTCACGGGTGTGTAGTACTCTGAACGTTTGTGGGCTACGCTCTGATATTTCTGGGCAGCATTTGGCCGTTTTTCCACACGGAGACCTAAAAATGCAACCTCCCGCTAAACGAGCAATTATCTTCTCGAAGCTGTCGACTGCAACAAACACACGAGCAAAGATACCTGACCGACAAAACTGACTATTCACGAGAAAAATAACGATAAACCAGCAGCTGCTATGACGCTCACAGACCAAAATGGATAAAAGACTCATTGAAGCACAAAGAGAAACAACAGTTTTCTGGAGCAGGCAGGAAAAAACACGCCAAGCATCGATTCATGTGATATGATTCAGGTTTGATCGTTTCTACCTGAAAGTCTGAAGGTGTGAGAATTATTAACACAGCTGCTCGCCAGCCGCCGCCGTCGGTGGGTTTTAAAGAGGGCGTGGCAGACGCAAATAAAATGTGACTGTGAAGATAAGAGCTGCAGCAGGCTGATCAGCTGATCAGGACTTTAACAAAAAAACAACGAGTCAAACAGATTTGTGCTCGGCATGAGAACTTTTATTTCATGTGCACAAACAAAAGGAAACGGCCGGGTCGCCTTCGGACCATCATGCCGCTGCGCAGGCTGTGGGGTCGAGCTGATCCTTGACCTTTCCTCGTTCATTTTCTTTCTCAACGCTCTCGCTGTCTCTGCTTTACAGCGAGCCTCTGAGCCACGATGACAGAAACAGGCTTCAGCCAATAACACGTGTCTGATGAGAAGGCAGCGGGAGGATTTTACAGGTGAGCTGCTGGAAGCATCAGTAACAGAAACGGCCTTCTTCGCTCCATCACCGGCTCCCCGGCGCACAGCTGACTGCTTGGCTGTGGCCCTGTGAGTCGGGCCTTTCAGTCAGAAACAGGGGTTATTGTGGGCCGGACTCCAGACAGGATGACCCTGCATCATTCATCAACACCACCCCCACCATCGTCACCACCTGTGTTTTTACTCATTTCTTGCCAATTATATTCACAGTAGGGCTGGGCGATATGACCCAAAATTCATATCTCGATATTTTTTAGCTGGAAGGCAATATAAGATATATATCTCGATATATTTTTTTTTTTAAGCCATAAGGTAAGAACAAAAAGAGAGTTCTTAGTCAAAGCTGTGTCCCAGATGTCACACAGGCACTTTTATTAACATACAGCGTAGATGTACATGAAGACATTACTCAAAAATAAATGATCAGCATTTATTAAGTAATAATGCTCCATAAATAAAAGAAAACTATGTTGTTTTGTGCATAACAAAGAGCTCACAATTGTGCAGTCAAAATGTAAACTAACAGACGCTGAGCATAATAACAAAGACAGATTTCACAGCTGCTCTGTTCCCAACTTCTACTGCGTGACTGACAGCCTGGAGTTTGAAATCCGCTTCGTAACCATGTCTCTGAACAGGAGCCATTTATGATCCTTATACACACACAGTACGGTAATATTACGTTGAAGCACAGTACGTATCACTCCGCGAGGCTCCTCGGTAGCCGTAATGCTCCGACAATCCATCAAGCGGTGCAGCTCCGTAGCTTAGCAAAGTCAAACTAAAACATTTATTGACAGATTGCTGAGCGCTGTGTATCACATAAAATCGGGTCACGGTCATCAAGCACAACCAGAATTCATACAAAAGGCGCGCAGTCAACTTTTGAGAGAATGAAAGGATTTTAGGTCGTGCATGGCGTTAGCGTGGCTAGCTCGTTAGCGCGGTTAGCTCGTTAGCACATTGACGCCGTCCAGCCCCACGCACGGGGCGATCCGCGGTAACTCGTTAACGGAGATTTGCTGTGTCCATCTTGTCGCTGCCTGCAGGTGAAGCGATGGGGGAGGAGGGGGAGTTGTGTTCAGTGAAGGAGAGGCGAGGCAGAGTAACGTTGCATAGAGACAGAAGTGGACGAAAGAGAGGCAAACTTGCGGCTCCAGTATAATTATAACGTAACATAGACTATATCGATATAAACGATATTGTCACATCTTATATCTCGTATGAAAATATATCGATATTTTTAAAAACTCGATATATCGCCCAGCCCTAATTCACAGTCCGTGGAAATCCCCTTTAAACACATCTGTTAGAGTTCAGCCGCTGCATGGCGCTTGATAATTAGAGGAGCTGATAAGATAATGAAGCAGCCGCAAGCTTGGTTGAATATTTTCAGGCTTCTTCTCGTCCACATATGGACTGTTTATCGGACAAAACAGGAAATATGACATTTTCCAACATTTTCCTGGGGGAGACATTAAATCCAGAGCTCTAAGACTTCACTGTGTGTGTGTGTGTGTGTGTGTGTGTGTGTGTGTGTGTGTGTGTGTGTGTGTGTGGAAATGACGTTCAAACACACATTTTCATGCTTCGAGGTGACGACTGCACACGGAGAACTTCGGGGTAAGCCCGTCGTTTCAGGCGCTTCCATTGCAGGAGCACTTTAAAAGGCGCAGACTTCCTGTTAGCGCCGGAGCGTGGACGCGCCTGATGTGTGTGAGCGGTGGAAAGCCCACAGGCTGCTGAGCTGCAGCTGCTTCCTCAGCTTCACTCACACTAATCAGCACTTCCATGTAAAAGTTCACACATTTTTAACTTTGTGACTTCCTGAGAAGCACGTACAACATTTCCTGTGAGTTCTATTAAAGTGGCTGAAATCGAACCATACAGCAGACCCGAGCTAAACGTGGAGAATTATCCCAGCAGTCTGACACACAGCTGAGGCTTCAGTCACTTTATTCATTTATCAGACATTTCTTAAAGTATTGAAGCTGTGCTCGTCAAAGGGTAACTAAACGCCGCGTGCACTTCTAATGAGAACAAACATAAAACATGAGGTGGAGGTGGTGGGGGTCACGGGGTGATCATCTGGGGACTTTCACATCTGTACTGATTCCAGGACTCGACACGACATTTTTAAACAATAAAATCACATTTTTCTCTTAAAAAAATAAATAATTAAAAAACTTGCGCCTGCGGTCGCTGTCACAGAGTACTACTACTAGTACTATTAAAAATACTGTTACACTTTAATTGGGTAAGGTTACACACTTGCTCACATACGCGTTTGTTTACCGTAAACAGCTGATAAGAAAATAGATGTGTAAACATGTGAAAATAAACCTGTTTCTATGACAACAGCTTATCCAACGACCTAACCGACGGTGATGATGATGATAAAGTCGCTGATGTCTAACTAAAAGTTTATCGTCATCATGGATTCAAATTCTACATGCTGGCGAGACCCGTGCTAACATCAGCTGCAGGTCGGCCATCAGAGAAGTGTCAAACATAAGGTCCGGGGGCCAGAATTGGCCTGGCAAACACTGTAATTTGGCCCACTGGACAGCTGTGGTAAATGTGAAGGAGGGTTAAAGTTTGGACTTTTAACTGTACTTCATAATACAGATGACAGTGTCACAGATTTTCCTGCCGATAAAGTTTTAGAGCCTTCAGCACTCGACTGATGAGTCAAAGCACCTACGACAACGATCACCGTGGGATTGAGGTTTTGTTAAACGGCCTCACACAAACAGAGCCTGGCTGTGCTGAACCTGCTTCAGAGGTTGATGCTGTATTTGGAGAGTGGCTACCTGCCTGCTGATCATGTGGTTTTGGCACTAAGAGCGCCTCGGTCAGTTTTAGGAGATGTTTGATTTATTTCTGATTTAAAAACTCTTGCTTCTTGCTCTGGAGACGCTCCTGGTGGTGCTGGTCTATGGATGCGTACGGTGGGACGGCTCAGACTCCTCTATGGTGGCGTGTGGACTCCGCCCATGAAATGGTGCAGAGCCTCTGTTTGCTATGAAGGGTTGCTTCACTTTCACTTTTAGTAAGGATGTAAAACAGGGATCGTCTGACTTTCTGTTCAGCTTTCCAGGACTGCAGCTCGGAGCTCCTGGACTTTCCACAGAGCAGAGAAAAGAAACCAGGAGCAGCAGGAGGAGGAGGAGGAGATGACAAACTGCCCACAAATGTTTCCACCATCCATTACCCAACACAGGCTTTGACTCATCCAGTGGAAACCCCTCCACCCACCTACACACACACACACACACACACACACACAGACTCGGGTGGAGGATGTAATCCAAACAAAGCCCGCACACCGAACAGAGCAAACTTCCAGCTCTGACTTTCCTGCCACCCAAACCGAGCAGTGAACACCGCCCGCGGTCACACACCTGAGCTGTCCCCACCTGTGCACGTCGGCGCACAGCACCCACACTTTGCCTCGGAGGTACAATGTGGTTACGTAAGCGGAGCGCGCGCACGCCTCCCCCACGACTCCCGCGCTGACCGTGATTTCCCCACCGCGAGCCCCTGCTGCCGACAATGTGCGCGCGCGTACCGGAGCAGGCCTCGCGGTAAATGGGTTAAACCCGAGGGACGTGACGCTCATGTCCAGCAGCTCGGGGACACACACAGACACACACACGCACACGCACGCGAGCGCGCTCGTGCTCACCCAGAAGATGAAGTTGAAGAAGAAGAGCAGGTATTTGATGCATTTGGTGCAGCCTTCCACTCCCATGATGCTCTGGGACTCGGTCTGTTCGGCGCAGAGAGGCACAGCAGGAGGAAGAGGAGCAGCAGGAGAAGGACGGAGTGACGGTTACGGAGAGAGCTCAACACTGGAATGAAGCTCGCACACCGAGGCAACACCCAACCCCTCCCTCCTCCCTCCGCCTGGCAGCCAAACAGCGTCCAATCGGAGAGGAACAAAGCGCGGGCGCAGCCAATCAGAGCGCAGGGTGGTGCGAGCGAGCCAAACTAACCCATTGTGTTAATGAGTCGCAATTTAGTTACATTTTATTTACAAACACAGAAACAGACGGTACACACACCCTCCTGATTACGTCATCGCCGAAGGCTTTCTCTTTCTCACTCACTGGAGGGAGACGGGGGGTCACAGGGGCTCTCCCGGGGGAGTAAGGGGCTTTCAGGGGGACTGCGGGGGGGTTTACAGCTGAAGATAACAGAACAAAAAGTAATCAAACGAAACCAAAAGCATTTCTTAAAATATTCGATTATTTCTGCCTCATTTATGTTCATGTTCATGTTTCCTCTCTTTCTCTTTATCCAAATTTATCTGTAAACACATTTAAAACAACAGCACTAACCAAAGAGCTGCACATGAATCACAGGGTTACACAATATAGCACACACACACACACACACACACACACACGAGATAATGCAGCAGCCTGAATACTGAAACTCTCACTCTGGGCCGAAAGCCCAAAAAGGCTAACATGGCTGTAAACACAGGCGAACGCCGGGATTCAGAGGTCATGGAGCCAACCACATTAAAGGATTTAAACACACGCACACACATACACATATATAGATCCATATATATGTATATGGGTTGTTTTTTGTTACGTTCTAAAAAATAACCCGCGATAACTGAAATCCGCGAAGTAGCCAACTTTATTTTTTACAATTATTATAGATGTTTTAAGGCTGTAAAACCCGTCACTACACACTTTATACACTTTTCTCAGACAGGCATGAACATTTTCACACTTTTCTCTCTTGTTTATACGCTCAAAGTTCAAACCTTCGTAAAAAAACAAGTCCAGTATTAAAGAATGAAACCAAAGGCGCCCGCAGGTGACGACGTTTCGTCGACATTGTTGTGTTTGTTGGGGAGGAAACTTACAAACATACAGTACAGCACTGCAGAGTCACACTGCTAGCGATGAAGATTTATGTAAATTTGACAAACTGGACGCATTCTGTACTGTACAGGAGACACGGCACGAGATTGATTGACAATGGTCTACAGCCAATCAGGACGCAGAACACAATGCGCTGTAGAAAAAAAGAAAAAAAAAGCATGCAAAATTGCACAAAAAAAATCAGCGAAACAGCGAGGCCGCGAAAGATAACCACGATATAGCGAGGCACCGCTGTGTGTATATATGTGTGTGATACAACCACGTTCTACTGTTGTTGTGACTTCTGTCTGAGAAATCTCTTTACATTTGAAATGTTCATTCCTGATTTATTTTGTCTTTTACTTCCTCTGTTTGTCTCCTTGTTTCTGGATTTTGTTTTTTTGGTTCTACCTGTTGAATTTTTGCTGTCAGCCTAATGAAGGCTTATTTTTCTTACTTTGTCTGGCTAGTGTCCTGTTTTGTGTCCTCTCGTCGTTCCCTACAGACACTGAGACCACGAAGTGCTTCAAAACAAGTAAAAGGATTTCGAGTCATTGACGTGACAGTGTGAGAGGTCTGACTCAGCCCTGAACCTGCCCATATGCGTCACAGTGGCCCAGTCTGCTGGATATGACAGCATGCATCAGTTTGTCTCTGATGACTGAAAAGCACATTTAGTGGCAGTTCCCACACGAGCAACTTGAAATGTGAGTCAAACATTATTCCCAGGTTCCGGCTGGAAGGTTTGGAGTCCAGGGGGATTTCCTCCTCGCTCCCTGAGCTTTAGCTTTCAGTTTCATGTTGATTGAGCTCTACGGGGTTTTGTCACATCCACATGTGCGTATCTAAAATACACCCACTGTGGATTTCAGGTTTGTGCGGTTCATGTACAAAGTGATGTGAGCTCTGAAAGTGTAAAGAGTGTTTTTCATGATTGTTTACAAAAATGAGTCACATGCTGGGCCCGGATGATGCTCCAGATCCTGCACATGCACAGAAGTGGTGAAAATGACACAATCTGCAGTTCTTCTTGCACACGTGGCTTCAAAAATGGCTCCATGTCACCACCTGCAAACTTCCAGTAAAGCAGCTCTGGCTCTGTCGTTAATGCACATGTATGAAATGTACAGAAAAGCCGCCGTTTGTTTTCCAGCTGTTTTTCTTTAACACACTGACTCCATATTTGTTCCTTGTCATCCAAGCACCTGCGTGGTGAAGTCGGGGTTTTCCTACGACACCTGAAGATGTTAAAATGAATGTCTGGTAAGAGTCAGAGCAGAGACATCTGCTCACCAGCACCAAGTCACAATCATGGCTCCTCCTACTGGCCACAGGAAATCAACAATATGTGATAAACTTTATCTGATCTCCAACATCACCTCATGAGCACAGGAAGTGATTTGTTTGTGCAACAGCTAATAGTCAATAGAGCGTCTCGAGATGCTCCAGGAGAGACGAGCGTCTGATAAACTGAAGCTGTCGGCATGTTTGGGCTCTTGCACGTGACGCAGCAGTTTGTTCAGACAGGTGGTGTGTTGCTCTTCAGGCGCTGGAGGTAGTCCCACCCCCCTTCATGCTTTGGGTGGACGAGGAACGCTGTAGCCAATCAGCTTCCAGCTGTGGGTTTGTAAGCAGCTGTTTGCAGTCACACTGGGGGACTTTGTCCTGGACTCTGCTGTGTTGTTGGAGTCACTGGCTTGTCATTTTTCTGCTGTTGACAGAGACTCAGAGATGACCTCTGACCTTTGGTTTGTGAGCAGTGTGTGTGTGTGTGTGTGTGAAGCCTTGTTCTGAGTCTAAATTTAAACTCAGAGTTTTCTGTTCCTGTTATTTCAGTCGACTCTGATCACAAAGCTGTCAATGAATCACCATGGCGACCAATAAATACAGAGCAGAGACATTTTTAGCAAGGCCAGAATTATGAATACTGGTCGGTTCAGAATAAATCCTCCGTGATCACTTCCTCTGTCCTGTCATTGATCACTGATCGATTAGAAAGTCACTTGTGTTTTATGTCACAAATGTTTCATGTTCATGTAAACTCTGATACGAGCTGTGAGATTCACAGGATGTGAAACAGAGAGTCAGACGGGAGGAGAGGGGAGGGGTCAGCCACCTGCCAGGTGAGGTTTCGTCTCAGGGTTAGCAAACTCAGAGATCCAGTAAATCCTGAAGTTCTCCTGAGAAATGACTGAAATGCTGAAGAGCTTCGCCTCCTCATGTCATTTAGTTTTCCTCCTTGGTCCATAACTTCAGGTATCAGGATGATACCTGAAGTATCATCACGGTGAAGCACGGTGGATAAACTGTGCAGGATGTGGATGTGATGATATTTGAACAGATAATATTCATTCTTGACTTAAATACTCAGTGATTCCTAACAACAAGCACGGCTCTCATATGAGGTCCTAACGATTAAAGCCACAACTTGATGTCAACCATTTTCTCTCACTGCTGTTTAAATTAGACTCTTTGCTGAATAGTACGAGCACTAACAGTCCAGCTTCTCTGAACACTGGAACTTGTATACAAACTTCAGTTTTTTCTTTCTCCCTCCACCAAAGATCCACCAATCAGCTCGGGACGTGCAGCGCTGTGTTAGCCTCCTTTCAGGCTCCTGGCAGCTCTCACTGCTGATTTTAAGGGCTCTTTGTGGACTCTGTCCTTCGACATGTGAGCTCACGGTCACCTATGAGCTCGGAGAGCAGAACATCACAGTCAGTGACAGGACTTTAAATGATTGGTCAGTGTTTGCTGTTAGTGTGAAGCATCCTTCCAGTTTGCACCGGTGCTTTATGGCAGGTCTGATTATACATACAGAGAAGTATTTTAACTGTGAAATATCTGAAGTGGTGTACAGGCCACATTTAAAAGTTTGGTATCAAACTTTCAGTCAAGCGTGAGGTGAAACATGTTTTTAAAATATAACCTTAGGCTGTTTTTTGCAGGACCACCCTAATAAGGTTTCATATAAGAAAAGAACTACATGACACAAAACCATTACTCATTATCAGAAGCACAAAGTTTCTAATAATACCTTTCTGAGCCCAAACCCAGCTGCTCTAAACGCTTTCTATTCTTCGACCTGTCTGATGTCACAGAGGAAATAGGAGCCACACCCACCCGCCGTTCAAACCTTTTGGTTGTGAGAAGCAGCCAATCAGAAATGTATCTTAAAGGGGGAGGAGCTAAAGGGATGAGCTGAGGAGTCGCAGGAGGCCCAGCAGGTAAAGAAGGATTATTTTGAACTGTGAATCATGCAAAGCTGCTCTGGGAGAGAGAGTCCAGGAATAAAAAGATGGAGCTGGAGATGAGCGGAGGTATTTAACCGGGGCTCCCCACTGACATCTGCTCCCAGTCACAAGCTGAAGGTTCCAGCTCAGTGACAATACATCTGTGAGCTATTTTTAACCAGTGAAGTACTTTTATGGTGCTGCTGGTACTCAGTTGTAGATACTGGTGGGGTGGCTGAGTGGCGCCCTCTGCTGGTGTGAAGCATTCACAACTAAATGCTGCTCTTTGCACACCCAGCAACACTTTGTTGCTTTAAAAGTTGTTGTGATGCCTCGTGTAGGTGTGTGCAGCTGATCTAATGGACACAGGTGCTGTGTTGCATTAAATGCTGCAGTAACTGAGCAGCAGCACAAACAGAACCAGGATCAGATCACTGCAGAACTCTCACACACGATTATGTGTATTTTATAGATCATCACACAAATTCACATGATTACAGACAGATTATCACGGCACATGTGCCGCATTTTTACAGCTCAGCCTACAAACAATAACTGTGTCCTAGCGAATGTTTCAGGAGGCCCCTCCCCCCTCAGGAGGAGGTGTCGGTTTTGTTGCAGCAGCAGTAGATTCAGAGCAGAAGCAGAGACATAGAAGCAGTGTTCGGCTGTCAGCGGCTTTACTTTGAGATGCGTTCGGCAGCACCTCTTTACACGCTCTGCAGTTTTTTGCTGAGTCGGTTCAGAGCGTCTTCGACGATGTCCAGCTCGTGCCGGATGTCCTTCACCATGCTGTTGATATTGTTGGTGTCCTCTAGAACGTCCACGCTCTGAGTGTAGGGGTCGTAGCGTATCGTGAAGGGACGTCGAAGGGTCTTGGCAAACTCCCTGCAGACACAGCACACACTTTACATCCTCAGCTGAAGCTCCCACATCAGCTCAGAGCCAAAATCCCTCAGAGATGCGTCGCAGCCGAGGCTCAACGAGCTTTCTGCATAAAACACACCCTGCCTGCTACCAAAGATCCAAGACAGCGGTAATTAATCTATATGAGTCTCTGCCACTCATGTGAACATCCCGCCAAGAGGTTTCAAGACTTTAAACTGCGATTTTAAACTTCATGCTCTGCGCTGTGATACGGCCTGCCCACAAGCATTGTTTTCAAGCCTGAATCCCAACAGCAGCACAGGGACACACAGGGTCAGGGTTCACGGTGCATCTTACACATCATGCGGGGAAAACTTGCAGCTCACCTCATTTTGTTCTTGGCTTCCTCAAAACTGTCGGCCACATAGTAAACCTGCTGAAACGTGGTGATCATGCACTCCTGGTTGCAGGTCACCGTGGGGTCAAAAGGAAGGATGTTGGCGCAGCTGGACAAAGCGTGCTAGGAGGACAGACAGACACGTGCACAGATGTTTTAGATAAAGTCCAAACTTACTGGAACCTGCTGGGTCAGGTAACTAGCTTAGCAACGCTTGGTGTTAGACTGGATCAGCTGGAGGGACGCTCTGTGCTGCTTCTACCAAAAACCAAACACTGAGAGCGAGTCGTGAGTGCAGTGAAGTAAAATCTGCACATGTTGAAGTTTTAAGCATCAAAACCTGAAAGTACTCAAGTAAAATACAAGTACACAAAAATGGGAGGAGTTTTAAGATGGTGTTTTTACGCCATGTGGATTTTTTTAACCACTCAGTGGGTTTAAGAAAACACAAAAATCACTAATAATCTGTGTTGTTTAAAAATCATCATATTTCTGAGCCGAGAAAATGAAAGACAACATGAAGACAATAAGAGCAGCAGATGAATGTGCAGTGTGGAGGTCAGAGGTCACCTGGAGTTCACTGGCAGAGGAGAGGAGCCCTGCGCCGTACGCCCTCAGCCTGCCGTCCTGCTTACAGAGGCCAAACTCCACAGTGAAGAAGTAACACTGAAACACACAGGAGGACACCGACGTCAGCTCAGAGCGCCACTGCACGCGCTCAGTCAGCAGCGCTCATCTGTCTGTTTGGTGGATTAAAGCCTGGTGTGGATGAAACTGACTGTCTGTGGGCAGGTGAGGGAAACCAGCTCTCTGCTGCTGAACCTTATCTCACTAAAAAACACCTGAAATCATCTTTAAATTGATTTTTTGGGGTTAAATGAGCTTCAACCCAAACCTGAGGTCTAACCCCACCATGACCCGCTAGTCTGCAGACATACAGTTTTTATAGCTGCTGGTTTCATCTGCCTTCTTGTTTTTCACATTTCTTTCCAGTATTTATATTTACTGAATCCTTCTTCATGTTGAACTCAGCAGCATCACATTAGCCCTAACTCAGCATGCTGTATACATGAATACTGACAATAAACAGTTTTGAGTCTTGATTGTATTTATTTATTCTTATTCTTTTCTATTCAGTACTGTTGTTCTTATTCTTAGTTTATCATATTTCTGTATATTTGTTTATGTGATTTTTTTCATTTTATTTTTACAGTTTGCACCTTCGATCCAGGAGGATGATATTTCGTCCCACTGTATGCTTGAGTGTATACTGTTGGGTTGACAATAAAACTCGACTTGATTCAAAGACTCGTCACTGACGATGACCTTGGTGGGTTAAAGCTACCCGGATAAAAAACCAGGTGGAAGTACAGAGGACAAAGGTCCCCCAGTGAGGCGGACGTTCACCCCGGGGCGAGCGCACACTGAGAATCACTCAAAGTCACCTAAACAAACTTTTCACATGAATATTTTGAACCTGAAGGTTTGGAAGGAAGAATTTTGTAAATGCTTCAGCTGCTGAACAGCACTGCTTATTATGAGGAACTCTGAATATACTGTAAGTAAGAATGGCTGTGATTGGCTCGTTCCTCACTAATGAGAAGCCTGATGGTGTCACCTGGTGGTGGAGATGTGGAAATGCAGCAGAGGTTTGGCGCAGGAGCTCAGCAGGTGATTAACGGGACAGGTAACCACGTACATGCACCTCTATAAGCACAGCAGGCTCTACCTGTAAGATATGTACACTTTGTACTTCCTGTGTAAAGCAGCTGATCAATAACTCTCAGTGAACAGCATCGCAACACATGCGCTATCAGGGCCAGCCAATGACACGCTGCCACAGCTGTGATGTCAGATAAACAGGCGTGTTTCTGTGAGGATTGCCTGCTACTCAGGACGTCGATTCTTACAGGAAGAGGAAGAGGAGACCCTGAGACTGACTGAGGCTGAGTGCTTGGGCACTACAGCACCTAATCCAGGTGTCCTTCACCTTTATGTGTCAGTCAGTGGTCTGTTTCACTCCTATTGGTAGTTGCCTTAATATTTAGACAAGTTCAACTCAGGACACGCCCACTTCGCAACACTAACGGCATGTTTTCATTGAGAAATTCGATTATTATTGAAGCTTAAATGTTATTATTTGCCTTTAAAGCCTCCATATTTTGCCTCCAGCTCACTGAGGTCATCAGCCCAACCTCTCACCTGCTACTGCTGCCTGAGTCTTCCTGTCCGCATAAGAAGAACTGAGATCAGATTTAAGGACCTATTTTTGTCATGTCTGGGGTCCCTCATGGTTTCCTTTGCACTGTGTCTGTAAGACTGTGAGAACTTTGTTAACCCTTTGTGACGTTTGCTGTTTGGTGTTTGGGTTCTTGGTTTGCAGATACGTGTCCATGTAAAGCACTTTGGTTCAACTTCTGTGCTTTTAAAATGTTTTATGTAATAAAACTGACTTGACAGCCTTATGAGCCAATCCCTTCATATGTGGGGGGAGCCATGTTGTTCCCGCCTCATCCAGGTGTATTTAGGGTGAGTCGGCGCTGCAGCACTCACTGTGGCCAGTTTGTTTACATCATCATCTGAAGCGCCGAGAGACGCCAAACCGAGCTCCTGAGAGAACTGAGCGAAGCTGGGCTCGGCGAGCAGAGGCACGTGACCCAGCAGCTCATGGCATGTGTCTCTGCAACACACACGCACGCACGCACACGCGCACGCACACACGCGCACACGCACACACACACGCACGCACACAAGCACGCACGCACGCACGCACACACACAGACACACAGACACACACGCACACACGCGCACACGCGCACACGCACACACACACACACACACACACACACACGCACGCACACAAGCACACGCACGCACACACGCACACACACACACACACACACACACAAAGTTTTAGAAATATGAACACAATAAAGAAAGACAGTAGAACTGACTGTTATAGTGTGTATATGTGTGTGTGTGCACTCACGGTTCAGGTGTGTACAGAGGCTCTGAGCTGTGGCGGACATACTGAGTGCAGTGAAAGACTCTGAAGGCCAGGCCTGCCAGGAAGTCTCGGGGGGAGAGGTAACCGGCAACGGGCCTGATGATGAAGCCTGAGCGCTCTGCTCAAACACACACACACACACACACACACTGTCCATCTTAATCTTTAATCTAAACAGCGACCAAAAGATGACCAGATAACCAAAAATAAGAAAGCCAGAACTGAAGAGGAGTAAGATTAGACAAAGACTCAGGCACCGGGATGAGGGATAAAAAGGCCTGGAGGATACTGAGGATGGGAGAAAATAACAAAGGATGGAAGTAAAAACACAGAAAGGTAACATGGACTTAACTGTCAAAATAAAACAGAGGCACAAAAAACAACCCACACAGAAAACAGGAAGGACGCAGGTAGTGGGGTTAGTGGGGTTACCATGACAGCTGCAGTTCGTGTACCGTCCAGCAGAGGCAGCAGTGAGTCAGTCCCCATAGACTCCCATGTTAAAACTTTCCAGCAGAAATAACCATGTTTACAGCCTGATACACAAACTGATTGGTCTCTGTAGATAATTCCCCCCTTGATAACAACATGCATTATTGGGGGCGTGGCCTCTTTGACTGACAGGTGGGTGACACAGGTGGCTGTAGCTGCTAGCTGTCTGCTAACTGGACCTCTGCACCGTGTTTGTGCTGTTGGAGCATTTTAATGACATCATGTGACCAATAACATGGCTGCTGTGAGGTCACTGCACTGACAGACCGTCGGGGAAGGCGGAGCTCCAGTTCTGGTGCACAGTGAACTTTGAGGACTTTATTTGGATGTTACTGAGCACTGACTGGCAGGTATCTCTGTGTGTGTGATGCTTCCATACTGTGCTATGCAATACATGGAGCTAGCAGCATTAGCTGATAATATGGTGACCTCTGGCTCCAAAACAATCAAACTGGTTTTGCCCATCATGTGCGAAACCTGAAAAGGTGCCTGAAAGCTGCAGTGGGAAACATCGGTGTCACTCTCCTTGTTTTTGGCTCAGATATTCAGCAGCTTCCAAACATCTGCCTGCGTTTGACGGTCAGACATGGGCAGTAACGTGTTACAAGTAACATGTTACTGTAATCCGATTACTTTTTTCAAGTAACAAGTAAAGTAAGGGATTACTATTGCAAAAACGTAATTAGATTACGGTTACTTTCCCGTACGCACGCTGCATTATTGCATTACTAAACCTTGATTTTGTTTGCGAGAGTGTCTCATGACAATGATGTAAGTTTGTGCGTCATTCATGGTAACAGACGTGTGCAGATCAACACCGGATAATATGGAGTGCGGGAGAGAGTACGACCGTGCAGTGTTTAAAGCGTGGAAGTACTCACATTACTTTGAGTTTGATTCCATAAAAGTAACCAAGCCTTAGCGTCCACTGTACACTCTGGGTGAGAAGAAACCTTCTTTTTACAGCGAAACCCCCTAAACTTCTGAGCGAGCAGCGAGCGCGCTGCCACGGGAATGTGACATTCACAGAGAAACCCCCGGATCCCCCCACTGACATGACCGCTGTGGGCAAACCTCCACCCGCTCCACTCCTGCTAAACAGCTGACAATAGATTTAAGAGCCACAGGACTCATTGCTGCTGAGTTTTTGATTTTATTTATTTTCTGCTGTGTTTTACTTGCATCTATTTGAAAGAGTGTAAACACAAAACATGATTTTATTTTATATGCTGGAATATGCAGAAAACAGGTTTAAATGTTAACGAGTCAGAGAATGTTGCATATAATTTAATTTTTGCTTGATGCATAAAGTAAAAAGATTCAAACTAATAAAACAAGTTTTAAAAAGAGACTTTTTCATTGGATTCAGTTTTACATGATGGATTATGAAGAAAAAGTAGAATTGGGCTGAAAGGTCGCTTTATTACCTATACAGGGTGTTTATAATGTTTTTTAAAAGTAACTAAGTAACTAATTACTTTTGAAAATAAGTAATCAGTAAGGTAACAGGATTACTTTCTGGAGAAGTAATCAGTGATTAGTTACTGATTACGTTTTTCAAGTAACGACCAACACTGTTGATGGTTACCTTTAAGGAAGTGCGAGACGTCCTCCAGCTGGGGGATGTTGTCCTCGCTGTATTTGCAGTACTTGGTCAGCAGTGGGAGGTTCTTCAGGTACTCCCTGCAGGCGTGGCTCGGGTACAGCTTGTGGAGCTCCCGGAACACCACGCCCCAGGTACGCACCTCCTCTGCAGTGTAGTCCACACGAGGGATGGGCTCACCGCTGTGAGAGACAGAGTTAAAGGATGAAAGCCCTTCTAGGTTTTTATTATTAACTTCATTAATGAAGAAATCCATAAGAGGAACTCACTGTTTGTAGTTTATAGCTAAATCAGAAAAATATTGTCTTCTTTTTCTGTATATGTTGTCCTTAAATCCCTGCAGGAACAGCAAAACCTCAGTCGGTTACTGAGTTCACACTTCATTTCAGAGCTCTGTCCGACGACCCACATACCGGATGATCTGCATCAAGTTCAGAGCCATACATCAAAACCCTGTTTGCACACAAGTCCAAGTCAGAGATCTTCTTGGGGAACCACGGCACACCGAGCACATCTGAAACACAGTCAACACACGCAGACCTGTGAAATAACTCATTTCTATCACAGCTTCTGTTTAGTCAAAGTACGACAAGGTGTACCGTCCTCGGGTAGAGCGGAGCTGTCGAATGGCGAGATCTCCACGATGTCCGTGTGCTTCCTGAGCAGCTCGGTGAGCTCCTTGAACTGCTCGTGGTCTGTGTCGCAGTCCACAAAGATCTCAAAGTCTGAATTCCTTCGTTTGGACTTACGGGACTCGATGTGAATGAGGTTGACGTGTTTTTCCTGTGCGCGTGCACACACACACACACACACCCAAAGAAAATGCTGTAAATGCTTCCGATCAAATTCAAATTCCTGGCCAGTCACACACATCCTCAGAAAACACCATATCTGTGTCAACATAAAGAAAATGAAACCTCACCTGGAAAAGTTTCAGTGCCTTTATAAAACCACCGACTTCGTTTTTCAGAGTGAATATGATGGTTGTCGACCCTCTCCCAAAGCTGCTGGAGACGGTCCTGTTGTCCAAAGACCTTCCTCTGCGAAGCTCCTTTCCTTCTGACTTCCTGGCGTACATGCTTCTCTGGATTTCAGCGACACAAATATGAAATTTATAATGATGGTTCAGTAAACTTGTTTTTGCACTGGCTGCATCAGAGAGTCGTCTGGTAGGAGTAAGACGTAAAGGTTGAGACAGGATGAGTTTCCAGCTGTTCTGTCGCTCTGCACGGCGGCTGCTGCGTTTATGAAGCTGCAGCAGAGGGGAGGGCGCTCCAGAGAGGAATATTCATCAGGAGGAAGATCAGCATAATGCCACATACATCACAACACACGGCGCTTTGACACGTCACCACCTGATCACTTATTGTAGAGTCAAACACACGTGATGATAAAGTGTTACTGTAACTGTCCTTTAAAATACACGAACACGTGAACTTTACAGTAACTGTGAACGACTTACTGTTAGCTTCATGCCAATAATTTACTGTACAGCAACATGTTTATAGTACTGTGTACTGTTTATGTACAATGAATTAGATATTTACTGTATTTATGACACATTTTCATTTACACTGTTTCAGGATTAACATCCTTTATTAGTTATAACAATAGAAGTGTATGACTGTAATATCATTTCCCAGGTTATACGTGGAAGGTTTCTGAATTCATTGTGTAATTTTCAGTACCTGAAACATGCACACGTTTCTAAATCAAACTGAAATGTAGTTACAGTAGAACAGTTTTAATAGAGAGAGGGAACAAATTATGTTGCAAGTATTTGAATTAATGAGTATCCAACATGTTAAAGTTATAGGCTGTATCATAAAGGATAGCAAACTTTCCTTTCTTTCACTGAACTCACAGAAATCATTTTGAGCTGCAGGTGTCGGTTCCTGCTGTTCTCTCTTCTATTACATATGAAGACAGTTAAACCCTAAATTCTGGAAATGTGGGAATGAAGAGATTCCTGTTTGTCTGTTTGCTGACTGTATTTTTATGCAGTGATTAGCCACTGGACAAAATAAAAGAATTATTTATAAGACAGAAAACACACACAAAATATGCTTTAAGTGACAAATACTTTAAAGAACAGAGTATTATCAGTATTCTGACCTCCTGTCGTGGACTCTAGTTACACAGTACTCTCGGGTGCAGACAGCTGTAAGGTGAATCTGGAGACACTGTTGAGTCATTTTAAAGAAACTTCTGGTTATGAATACAGAAATTATATTTACAGTTCTAATTTTTGAAAGTTTACCATCATTTTTTTGTTCAGTCCTGTTTTAATATTAATTTTTTGACATATTCAGCAGGTTATTTTTGGATCTTTCAGCAGGTAAATGGACTGATTGTTATATAGCACTTCCCTCTGTCCCAGAGTACTCAAAGCGCTCTATACAACATGTCACATTCACCTTCTGATTTTAAGTGCTTACTAATGTTCACACACATTCATACTCTGATGGATGCATTGGAGAGCAACTTAGGGTTAGTATCTTGCCCAAAGGCATGCAGACCAGGCGGAGTGCCAGGGATCGAACTCTACCTCCCGAGCTACAGCGGCTAGTATACTCTGTAATACAGACAACATTCCAAATAGTCACGTGTAACTACAGTGTAAGGAGGGGAACACTGTTTGTCCAGAGCTATAAAATATAAAACTGTATCAGTCTCCAAAAGTTGAATCTGTTCATCTGGACGTAGCGTTTTGTGGGAGAAACGTTTCGTCACTCATCCAAGTGACTTCTTCAGTCTGTATCAGTGTTTTCTTTTACCCAGATAATTACGCTTGGAGCAACCAGTCAGTGTGAGTGTACACAAGCACTGATAATAATATTGCAAAAGGACTGTAAAGCGAGCCATCACAGCTTTTTATTGATAAGAGTTCAAAACGTATCAACTGGATCTCGTGATCAGGAGTCATCAGGAATTTCGATTCGTCGCTCAGGACATCACCTCTGTCAGAAAACAGAGGGCGGGTCTGAGTCACCTGTTCAGCAACAAAGAGCAACTTCAGTTTCACCAGCGGACGTTTTGCACAGGTGGCATCTTATCGCAGCATCATGCTGGAGCTCCTCAGAGCGACCCATTCTGTCACAAATGTTTGTAGAAGCCGTCAGCATGAGTAGGTGCTTGATTTGAAACACCTGTGGAAGTGATGGAACACCTGAGTTAAATGATTTGGACAGGTGAGTGAATGCTTTTGGCAGAGCAGTTTAGTTTTACATAAAAATAACTCACTCACTGTGAGTTAGAAGTTTCCACCAAAGCTTTCATCACATGTTCGGTTGCTCATGGTCATAACCTCATACGGGAGGGTAGCTCACAATGGCCATGTAGTCCATCTATAATGAGTAATTGTAGTTATAGCGAGAGACAGGAAGTCTCTATCTGCTCCTCTAATTTTGTCTAAAACTGCAGCCTGACTCCAGGAGGCTCCACATGAGGCCTGGCGTATTTAAACACATTTACGGCCGGACGTGACCCTCAGCAGCCCTCTGAGATGAACGTCACTGATGTGGGTTTGCTGCTAACTGCAGCCGTGATTTTCTGGGCTGCAGATCTGAGCCTGATGCTGCTTCTTTGAAAAGCTTAATGAGTCAGACTCAGAGTGTGATCCATCTACTGTCTGTTTATGCGATTAGAGAGCCCAGGCCTTTGTGCAGCACTGTCTGCTGATGCTGTATGTGTTTCTGTGCAGGCTCGTTTTTTTACTGCTTTACCTTGTTACGCTCTGATCTTCATTCACATGAATGAAATAATGCACATGAAATACAAATATAACTTCCAGCATGAATCCAAATGAAGCCGACTCTAAAAATATCCCAAAATTACTCTAAAGATGCTAAAGCCCGGTAACGCTGCAGACCAGCACCTGAGGAATAACGGAATAAAATAATCAGAGTGTGTAATTCAAGCGGAAAACTACTGAGAACTGTGAAGGCCTGAGAAGTGTACAGTTTTAGGACTGAGCCTGTATCAGTGCAGAGACCACAAAGTATGACACGAGTCCATAATTACACTGGCTTTGTGAAAAGTTTTGCATTCAGCCAGCTCCAAACGTTTGGACCATAACGTGTCTCGTACTGTATCTCACTTTCATTTGGAAAGTCTGTAATTACTCCACATAAATAAGACACATGTTCCACCATGAGACATTACCGCAGTTTAACTGAGGCTCAAATAGAGACAGGTAGAAGAAGAGCTTCACACAGAAGGAAGTCTCTCAGTTTGAAAAATAAGCCAATAATTTAGACAGTGTCTTCATTAATTAATGCCTATCAAATTTCAGAAATTCATTCATCCATTCTCTTCCGCTTATCCATTTCAGGGTCGTGTAGGCGCTGGAGCCTATCCCAGCTACCATCCAGGACGGGTCGCCAGTCTGTCACAGGGCCTTCAGAAATTCGTCAAAAGAACCCCCTCCCCAATATCCGCTTTATAACCCAGCTGTTTGTCTTGATGTCATAACGTCTATTACAAAAAAGTTGGGACTTTTATAAAAGTACATAAAACAGAATGCAAATCACAACATATCAAACTTTTAAACTGAAAAATGAATTGAGTCAAAGTTTTAATAAAAATGATGAAGACAGTAGCATGACTCTAATAGTCTCCCAAACATCTGGGAGCTCTCCCGTCCTCGGTGCTCATGCTCCAGATGTTCTGGGCTGCTGAAAGGTCAGGACTGGGCCGGGTGCGTTCACTCAGTTGAGTGGGTAAAGCGAACATGTTTGGGACGCGGCCCGCCTGAGGAGGCTGGAACAGGGCGTTTCCGCGCTGAAGGGGACGCGGCCCGTCTGGTTCCTGTCTCGGTCATATGTCGGGGCTCCTGGTGCTCGCAGCGGCGGTTCGCGGTTCCACAGACAGAGAGTTGAGGGTTCGAGCAGCGGGTTGTCCGGGTCAGCTGAAGCTCCCCAGCAGCGGAGAGGATGCCGGCGGTGTCTAAAGGGGACGGGATGCGCGGACTGGCCGTGTTCATCTCCGACATCAGGAACTGTGAGTTTGTCTCCTTCACCCTGCAGCTAGGCACGGCTAGCCTCTGTACCGCGGGGACCTCAGGGAACACGCCCGGGGGGGGACTTCGAGCCCGGGGTCAGTTTCCCGCCCCTGCCGCCCTCATTCTGGGCACATTTACCCCGTTAAAGTGGGATAAACTCCCGCTCAGAGCTCAAACCTCCCCGGCTAATCAACGCTAGCTGCTAGCTCGGAGCTGCTAACGTCACCGTGTCAAAGGGCGTGGGCCGCCGTGGGGAGATAAACAAACCGTCACTTTTTAACGGCGTGAGCTGCTTTATCAGGCCAACATGAGCGGCTCAGTGCCGCCTTAGCCGGTCGAAAAAGTCGGTGTGTAAAATCTCCGTGCCACCGCCTCAGTTGGCGTTAGCTGGAACTAACGTTAATCGCGAAAAGTAATGCAAAACGGTAATCTGAGTACTCGTGAAAGAGCGAGAGTAGTGTGGTGGTGCTCTCCAGGGGGTTTAGGGAAAATCAGCAGCGTGGAAAATAAAAGTTTGAAATGAGAGCGTGTTCGTGGGCAGGTACAGGTGAAAGGTGAGAAACTCGGGTGAGGCCGAGGCAGGTAGACATTCCCCGTGTTTCTGTTTGCTGATCGTGGGAACGAGTTACAGCTACAGTAACTGAATCAGCTGCTGTGTGACGGTACGACTCTGCTCTGCGGTACCTGCATGATGAGCAGGCCAGTGGTTTTTGGCCTCTTTCAGCATCCTTACACTCTGTGATGTGAGTCTGTGCTGCCGCCTCTGTAGAAACAGACACGTTTCACGTCCGTGAGCGTTTATACCGGGACATGAGAGAGAGATGACTCTCTGACCCCTGACCTTAACCCAGAAACACTAAAGTCAGGTGACTTTCCCCCACACTTTCGCCCACATGGTCCTTATGTTGCCTAACATAAGGACCACTAACATGCAGAACTGCATGTTAGTGTTCTGGGTGAGAAAACAGGAACGCGGCCTCAGAGCTTCCTGTTGCTGCCCCGACACAAACCGTCCTGACTCTGATTTTATTCTGCAGTGTCCCAGCTGCTGCTGCTCTGCTGGTTTTGTTCATGCTGGTGTTTCAGGGTGACCTATTCTGAATCCACCACAGCAGCTTACTGTGATTCACAGTTCAAAATAAGCCTTCTGTATTTGATAGTGCAGCTGATTCAGTCACAGCTGATCTCAGGCCCTCTGTGTTCATACAGCTTAGACTGTCAGTGAGCGCTCCCACATCCACTCTGCTCCCTTCACCTCTTATTATCCGGTCGATGTGAAATGTTGGTGAACGCTCATCAGGTTATAAATCACGTTCTTCACAACAAAGCACATGAAAAATGTTCCTACTGTCACAATCAGAGACCGGACTTAAAGATGGATTTAGCTGAAAGGTAAATCTGACACAGACGTGTCTTCAAACATGCAGCAGGGGGCGACTCCTGCGGCTGCAGAGAGAAGTCTGATTGGATGGAAGTCTGTGAGAAAAAGAGGCTCCAGCTCAGCTGATCTGAGCTCAGTAAACACTGTAATGATGATTTATGGTCTCAACCGCTGGTTTCGGGGCTTGCTGAACAAAGCGTGATGTTCGGTTTGGAAGTTTTGGTCACAACAGAGCGAGAAAGGAGCAGGAAGCAGGGAGGATTAGCTCTGTGTGATCCTGCAGCGTCATCAGGTCTACGCTTCAAAAACGGGCGGCCTGAGGTTCCTGCTTCTGGGGATATTTTCTTAATAAAGTAAAGATATGTCACTGCTTTATCAGGAAGCTGTTATGTTGTAGTGTGCGATTGAACCTGGACGCCACATTCCTCAGCGGCGGCGACCTTTAAAAAAAGGCAGGATGTTGTATTCATGAGTGATCACAGCTCTGTGCATGCTGAATAATGCTGATCTGTCTGCAGGTAAAAGTAAAGAGGCCGAGATAAAGAGGATAAACAAGGAGCTGGCAAACATCCGCTCCAAATTTAAAGGTAGGTGATGGAGAAACGAGCTCGCCGAGTCACCTGACGTGCTTCCTGCTTCCTGTCCTGACTGCTTTGTGTCGCCCTGTGAAACCTCACTGACTCTCTGGTTGCTGCTGTTTCTCCTGTTGCCACCTGTTCCTTGCTGCCTATAATTAGTCTGCTGCAGAGAGGAGGCGATATGCAGGCAGGGAGTGTCCACATAGCGCCTCCTCTCCGCCCTCTCCACCCGGCATTCAGGCCTCTTCACTGTGTCCACATGTCTCTGCAACTGTGCTTCTTATCCATGAGGTACTAAGGGTGGCGTAACACTCTTTCTTCAGGTTTATTTGATGATGATGTTTCCAAACGCCTAATTAAAGCCCAGTCATGCAAAAACAGAGATTACGTGTGTTTGATGTTGCACTGCTGCAGATCCTGAACCTCCCACTCTCACTGGGTTTGGATTATTTGACTAGATTTGAATCAGACAAAGTCCACCTGCTCTTTTCTCCGAGCCTCACCTGTTTGGAATAAAATGCTGCTGTTTATCACATAGACAGTAAAGAGTGTGTGTGTGTGTGTGTGCGTGCAGGAGACAAGGCGTTGGATGGCTACAGTAAAAAGAAGTATGTCTGCAAGCTGCTCTTCATCTTCCTTCTGGGCCACGACATCGACTTCGGGCACATGGAGGCCGTCAACCTCCTGAGCTCCAACAAGTACACGGAGAAGCAGATCGTGAGTGTCGGAGCCGCTCGGCTGCCATGTTTCAGGGTTATCACGGGCGAGCCAGAGCGTCAGGACAGCCCCCTCTCGCCGCTCTGGCTCTGCTGCCTCACAGACGGCTCTGTGGTCTCTGCTTCTGGGTTGATAAACACATTTTATGTTGGTTCCAAATGTTTTTATTGCAGTGCCGCTTGTTTCCCCTTCGCGGCGTCCTGTTTTTTTTGGGTTTTTTTCCCACCTCTAATGAAGCAGACTGTAATAACCATGTAATAACAACTTTACCAACAGTGTTCTGGATGAGAGCGAAGTGAATCGGCTCAAATCATTTCAGCTCTGAGAGGCTAGATTTTATTTCCAGCTGTGATTTTAGGCTTCCAGCGATCATGAAAGAAGATAAAATGATTATTGCTCTGCTGTAATTTTCTCTGCAGAGCTCTCATTTAGTTTTGTCTCGAGACCAGCGCGCCCTGTCCCGTCTCTAAAAGCCCACACTCACTGTGGTCGGATCGCTGGCTCAAACAGAGCTAGCTGCCTTTGACTTGAGCTCTCTGAGCGTCTGTGCTGAGTTTCGGCGGGCATCCTTCCTGCTGAGCATCAGTCACTGGAGGCGGAGCTGCATGCGCCATAGGTTATAAACTCATCCACTGTGTAGGACCTCACCAGACTCCACTTAAAGTGTATGTGACAGAAGAAACTACAAGAATGTAAATTTACCGAGTTCTGCGACGGTCCACCCTGTGACCCTGACGTGGGTTAGCTGTCGTTAATCAGCTCCTGATCAGTTTTATTTCATTGATCAGTTTTTTGTTACCTTCTTCAAAAACAGACGTAAAAGGAAACGAGTGAGCGTGTGGAGGCTGATCATTGTTACAGCACGGCGTGGAGTCCTCCAAAGCCTCTTAGAACTACTGTTCAGTTACACAAGTAATCCAGTAAAAATACTTTAAGCACGAGACTAACATGAGTTTGATAAACGACGATGATCGTCAGTACAGCAGATTCGAGAGTTGCTGGGATCAGCTGATGTTTTGGTAACAGAGGCCACGCCTCCAGCTGCTCCGTGTGGGGGGTGGTGACGCTCCGGCTCTTCTGTGTGTGTTTGTGGATTTCCAGAGTCGGAGAGAGATAAAGAATATCCTGTTCCTGTCACGTGACCTTTGCCGTGTCTCCTCCTTTCAGGGTTACCTGTTCATCTCAGTGCTGGTGAACTCCAACAGCGACCTGATCCGCCTCATCAACAACGCCATCAAAAACGACCTCGCCAGCCGCAACCCCACCTTCATGAACCTGGCACTGCATTGCATCGCCAACGTGGGCAGCAGAGAGATGGCGGAGGCGTTCGCCTCGGAGATTCCCAGAATCTTAGTGGCCGGGTTTGTTCTTAAACACGTTTTAGCTTCAAGCGGCTCAAAGTCCTTTAATAACAGTTTGTTTGTGTTGGTCATGAATCTGGTTCAGGGTCAGCTGTGGGCGCCGGCGGATCGTGAGAAATATGACGTTAATTATGTAGATTGTTGCAGCAACCAAATCCAACCTGATATTATCTGAGATTGCGCTGCTGTGGCCTGAAGCGCAGCCCCGTCACTCATTACACATAAATAAAGCCGACCCCATTACACAGTGACGATCCACGGACTGCAGGCCGGTGTGTGGATAACAGGCCTTTATTGGCCTTTATTGGCATCTGCACATGAAACAGATGAGCAGGCAGATGGATGGATAACCCCCCACACACATCTCCATCCTTCCAGTCGTTACAGACAGATGTCTATCACAGGCAGAGCCGCACAGCTGTCTCAGTCACTCACAGCTGGAGTCAGCACAGGCTGTTATGGGCTGTCGGCACTTTGGTAAAAGTTTCCAGAAACAACCTTTAAAAGTGATGTTATAGATGATGATTCATGTTCAGACTTGGAGTGAAACACACATGTTGATCTTCTGTTTGGGCCTCAGCCCAGTCTGACACTTAATCAGGGAACTAGTTTTTGGAGGAGGAATACTCTGACAGGGAAGTGGGGCCAGTGTTAAAACTCAAAGAACAGCAAAAAAAAATGCAAACCTCATCCTTCTGGGCCGGACTTCACTGGAAGTGACGGATATTATCTCTACTGGGAACGAGCGAGCGAGGCTCACGAGTGAATTATAAGAAAACAGCGATCGTGATGGATCAGCATTACTGAAATAACACAGAAGAGTTAGTGTGAACAGTCTGAGCAGACTATAAGTTTAGGACTGTATTCTGATGTAGTCTGATTACCAATGAGAGGATGCGTGTGGGCGTGTCCTCGGCTGCTCGCTGCTGGTTTTCTTCCTGTTTGGTGAACGCGTGTCGCCGTTGCTTCTCTCAGGGACACGATGGACAGCGTGAAGCAGAGCGCAGCTCTGTGTCTGTTACGGCTCAACAGGACGTCGCCCGACCTCGTGCCCATGGGCGAATGGACCGCACGGGTCGTCCATCTGCTGAACGATCAGCACCTGGTGAGACTCCGCCTCCTCGCTGCGAGCTAAATACTATATTTATCGTGAGAACGAGCCGATCGATGTGATGTCGTAGTTTAAACCCCGCCCTGAAACGCTGACTCTGCCTTTCTTTATTTCAGGGCGTAGTGACGGCAGCCACCAGCCTCATCACCACTCTGGCCCAGAAGAATCCGGATGACTTTAAGACCTCCGTCTCACTGGCGGTGGCCCGGCTCAGCAGGGTGGGTGTCCGTGTGACCCTCCGCGTCGCTCGGCTCAATAGTAAACCAGCGGGGACGTTAACCTCCTTCCTGTTTGTTTAGATCGTGACGTCGGCGTCCATCGACCTGCAGGACTACACGTACTACTTTGTGGCTGCCCCGTGGCTGTCCGTCAAACTGCTGCGCCTGCTGCAGTGCTACCCTCCTCCAGGTACGGCACACACGCCCGCTCCTGTTTGCTGCACACACGCTAGTCCACCACGAATAAGTAAAGGTTTAAGAGGCGTAACCGTGGCGACGGGGCTTGAAGCGTCTGGTTTTCTTTGCAGAGGACGCCGCGCTGAGAAGTCGTCTCACCGAGTGTTTAGAGACCATCCTCAATAAAGCCCAGGAACCTCCGAAGTCCAAGAAGGTCCAACACTCCAACGCCAAGAACGCCGTTCTGTTTGAAGCCATCGCCCTCATCATCCACCATGACAGGCAGGTCATACATGAGGCGGGCTTTATTTATCCACAAGTGTGGGGGGACTTCAGTCACAGCACCCGAGAAAACAAAACCGTCAGTTTGCTTCCACATGTGGGCGGGGCCAGAGCCTAGCACAGCTGTCATAGGGTTCCCGCCTCTCACCCTAAATAAAATTAAATAAATTACACTATAACAATAGAGCAATAAAATATAACAGCAATCTGGTTTGTGTGTAAAATGTAAATACAATGCAGCGCGTTGCCATGGAAACCAGAACAAAGAGCTCAGTAAGTACAAATTTAACTCAAATACAAATTAAAAATAAGTAATAAATTAAAAGTACTAATTTAAGTTAATTGTTGAAAAACAATATAATGCACTGCAGAGCTCAGTAAGTTAACATTGAAATATTTAACATTTTAAAATGGTTCAAATTTAAATGTACAAAGTAAAAATATGCAAAAAGCTCAACGTGATAAAATCAGATTAAAAACAAACAAACAGCACAAATATCAGATGATGTCAGAGCGCAGGGCTGAGCGAGCAGATGTTTAGCTGCTGTACAGATGTGCTGCAGTGTAGAGACGTGGTTCCTGGGCCCGGCTCACACTCCTGAGACCCGTAGCTCCGGTCGTCCTCGGACGTCACGCTCATCGTGTTCGGGTGTCGGTATTTGAGCCTCACGCTTGTCCCCCGTTGTCTCCCAGTGAGCCCACCCTGTTGGTACGAGCCTGTAACCAGCTGGGCCAGTTCCTCCAGCACAGAGAAACCAACCTCCGTTACCTGGCGTTGGAGAGCATGTGCACGCTGGCCAGCTCCGAATTTTCCCACGAGGCCGTGAAGACGCACATGGAGACTGTGATCAACGCTCTGAAGGTGAGTCTCCCTCAGCTGGACGTCAGTCGTCCGTTCCTCCTGAACTTGGACAAAACTCAAAGGTTTGGTTCGGTTGAATCTTTGAACACTAAAAATTAGTCTTGCGAATAAGTCTGACCTTTACTTTGAAATTCACACTTGCTTCCTGGTGTGTATCCTGTGCAGACGGAGAGAGATGTGAGTGTTCGCCAGCGCGCCGTGGATCTGCTCTACGCCATGTGCGACCGCAGTAACGCCAAGCAGATCGTGGCAGAGATGCTGAGCTACCTGGAGACCGCCGACTACTCCATCAGAGAAGAGATAGTGGGTCGTGATGTCAGCACGTTTCGCTGTTCGCTTTAAGCGGTGTGAGCGCTCTTCTTCAGCCTCTGGCTTCTCTTCCTCAGGTCCTCAAAGTGGCCATCCTGGCGGAGAAGTACGCCGTGGACTACACCTGGTACGTGGACACCATCCTGAACCTGATCCGCATCGCTGGGGACTACGTCAGCGAGGAGGTCTGGTACCGCGTCATCCAGATCGTCATAAACCGAGACGACGTCCAAGGTTACGCCGCCAAGACCGTGTTTGAGGTGAGCCTCGCTGTTGTCCCTGAATGCCACCGCTACAGAGCTCACCGCTGTTTTAAGACTTCTGCGGTGAATCTTTGTCAAGCCGGCGCCGCTGCCAGCTTCATGCTCACGCGCCGTTTATTCGGCATGTGGTCGCACGGGGACCCGACGGCACCGACCCGGCCAATCACAGTAGCTGCAGGCTGCACTGGTGTGACGTGTAGTTATATTTGCAGGGAGCAGCGTGTCGGGATATGGCGCAGATTTAACCCGCGCTTCTTTTCCCAGCAGACACGTTCAGAGTGGCTTCAGTCTGTGATCATGTGATCAGGTTTTATTTTGTCCGGACGTTTGGGTTTCTTCTTTAAAGGCTCCAAACGGCTGTACGACACGCACAGTACGACAGACGGAGTTTAACTGACTCGATTATTGAACACTGAGTGAGATCCTCACTGGGTGGGTGGGCTTAAAGCTCTTTGATTGGTCGGTTGGATGAAAGAATCCTTCATAAACGCAGCTTTGATCCTGAATGTGTTTCCGGCCCGTGTGAGTGGTTCGTTTGTGTCTTCTACCCGTCTCATGAAGTCACTTCCTCTCTGACCTGCAGGCGCTGCAAGCCCCCGCCTGCCATGAGAACCTGGTGAAGGTGGGCGGGTACATCCTGGGGGAGTTCGGTAACCTGATTGCTGGTGACTCACGCTCCAGGTACAAACCACACCCACAGCTGATCGTCACAGTCCAGGGGATGTTTGTCTGGTCTCGTTGTTATTTGAGATTTTTATTATAAAGAATAATAAATCTTTGAGCTCTTCTCTCATTCTGGACGATTTTGTGACAGAATAGGAAAAATGTGCCTGCAGACTTTAGGAAACATGTCATTTATCAGCAAAGCTGATGTGTTGCTGCACTGCTGCCTGATGCTGGTAGTCTCTGTATGTAGGGTGAACCATGACACGCTTTTATAGCCTCAGCTAATCTGATGTTTTGCCTTAAACTGCTCGGAGGTTTCACCGCGACTCTGTCTCCTCTTCCTCAGCCCTCTGGTCCAGTTCAATCTCCTCCACTCCAAGTTCCACTTGTGCTCTGTGCCGACTCGGGCGCTGCTGCTGTCGGCGTACATCAAGTTCATCAACTTGTTTCCAGAAGTGAAAGCCACCATCCAGGACGTCCTGCGCTCTGACAGCCAGCTTCGCAACGCCGACGTGGAGCTTCAGCAAAGAGCCGTCGAGTACCTGAGGCTCAGCTGCATCGCCAGCACCGACATCCTGGTGCGTTAACCCCCGCAGGGAGTCATCCCCTTTATAAGACCCACCAACGTGGGGACACCTGCCGTGAGCTAGCACTGATGCTAACTGACTTCCTGTTTCTCTGCACAGGCCACCGTTCTGGAGGAAATGCCGCCGTTCCCGGAGAGGGAGTCCTCGATTCTGGCCAAGCTGAAGAAGAAGAAAGGACCCGGAAAACTGCCAGACATGGACGATAGTCGCCGCAGCGTCAACGGCAACACGGAGCACAGCGAGAACACTGACACCACGAACAAGGTAACCACAGATGCAGAGCTGTGATTGGCTGCTGTGAAATCTGCCCGGTACCTCTCGTCAGCTGTTTAAAAGCCTGCAGCAGGTCGTTATTACAGTCTGCATGCACAGGCTGCCTTTAGCAGCTTTTCCTTTATCTTCAGTCTGTCTGTCCATCTTCTTCTTCACTGTTGGATGACCTTCTCCCTACTGACAGGCCCCGCCCCTCCTCCTCTGATAGGAACATGGTGCTGTCAGCCTGACTTAGTAAACAACAGAACAAGCTGTGCTGATGAGCGCGCTGCTCGACGATCAGCTGTGAATCGATTCATTGGTGAAAGCAGAGATTCAATCCTAGCAGGAGGGTGTAGTTCACACCTCCACCTGTTCTCATTTTGTTTTCTCGTATCTGTCTTCCAGAGCTCCACCCACTCTTTTACGGATGTCCTGAATCTAAACTCCGCCCCCTCATCAGGAGCCAATCTGCTCATTGATGTGTTTTCCGAGAGCTCCGCCTCCCCTGCAGCCACAGAGGTATCGGAGGAGAACTTCCCCAGGTGAGTGTTCGGCAGCAGTGACCTGCACTGATGTTTCTGTGAGTCTGTCTAGTCTCTGTGGACGAACGTTGGTCCTCTCAGCGATGCTTCAGCTCACTCAGGTTTGCAGCATTGGTTCATGCACAGCTCTCTGAAGGCTGAGGCTGGACTTTGGACCATTGCTGCAGCTTTGCAAACAGCCATGAACTCTGACCTTTCACATGCTAACTCAGGCCTGTAGAGACGGAGCTCTTGGGTTTACCGTGTGACCCAGGGTGACTGTGCGTCGATGGAGGCGCTCACAGCGCTGCAGAGTCGGGCTGTTTCACACGTCGTCCACGAGGATGCCCGTGTAAATCTGAACGTGACATAAAAGTGTCGTGTTGTGAGTGATGCAGCGCGCCGTGTGTTAGGTTTTGTTAAGCTGCGGTGTGAAGCAGGCAGGTTGCACGTGACCTCGGCTGTGTGCGTGAAGTTGTGTCACGCCTGCTGTTTGCACACCTTGAATCAGACGGTGTGAAAATCTCAACATACAAACTGTTGACAGAAATGTCATCATCGCAGGTTTCTTTGCAGTGTGATGCATCCCGCTGCTGCAGAGAGACTGAGCCTGCACGTCAGAGCTCTGATAGGAGGTTAGCCTCTGACATCACCGAACGCCATGTTTACCTCTGTACGCCGTTGTTCCTGTTCGGCCTCGTTGGTAGTGATGCGAGCCGCTCTGAGATCTGCACAGGATGAAGTGAATCAACAGATCACTAAACTCTGAGCTGTGGGCGTGACCGAGCTTTACCGCCATGCTCGGCCTCACCATGATGTCTCTTCTTCATACAGACGTTTCCTTTGTGTAACCGTCGTCACGTTTTCCTTCTTCCAGGTTTGTTTGTAAGAACAACGGCGTGATCTACGAGAACCAGCTGTTACAGATCGGGCTGAAGTCTGAGTACCGGCAGAACCTCGGTGAGCAGCCGCTCATTAAATCCTGAGGAATGAATCGAGGTTTAAAAAGCACAACCTCCTCCTGCCAGACTCAGACTAAAATCTTGTTTCAATTATTTTTGTCTTTTGTGTGAAGCTCTGTTATTATTGCTGCCTGACTTTGATGGTCATTCGCAGGTCGCATGTACGTGTTCTACGGAAACAAGACGTCCACCCAGTTCCTCAGCTTCTCCTCTTCAGTGAGCAGCAGCGACGCGCTCAAGTCTCATATCCTTTCATGACAAGCCTCGTAATTCTGCTTCAGCACAGCGAACCGGAGCACGAGGAGCTCCCACTTCAGCTCTGCATGACTCAGAAAACCACTCGGGAGGCGAGGCGGCGCTGGAGAGGGTTGGGCAACGTTAACATCATGACCCCGGTACCAGCAGCGTGCAGACCCTCTTTAAATATTTATATTCTGTTTTCTACAGAAATGCATCCGACTCTTTAGCATCTCTGTGTCTGTGGGCGTGGTGTCCTGTGATGACCACGCCCCCCTGAAACAAGTTCAGAAAAACAAATGTCGGCAGGCAAGTGAAGGAAAATCCAATCAGAGCTGATTTAAAATGCTGTGACATCATAATATCTCCAGAGCGATCAAAGACGTCCTGGTGGGTAAAACGCCCGTCAATAGATCTACGCGCTAATGTGAGATACCCGCTGCACTTCCTGTTCCATCAGAGCTGTGGAAGCTGATGGCTCCTCTTCATGCACCGACTCTGAGGCCTTTCTTGTCTCTGCCTGTGTGTCCACACCGAGTGCTGGGTTTGATGCTCGTGACTGCAGACTCCTGCAGGGGTCTCACCTGTAAGGCAGAGGTTCCCACACTGTGCTTAGAGAGTTAGCAGCATGCCATTACTGCACAAAAACCTGTGAATGAGTGTGAATGCATGTTTACTACCAGTCCTCTGTTTGTACTGTGTGTCTGTGCACTCACAGCAGCACATCAACACGGCCGTGAGTAACAGGGTGCAGGTTAATAATTAAAAAAGCATGAAGCTGACCTCTGAGTGGAGCAGACTGAAACACCAGAGCAGACGAGCCACAAACCTGAGAACGCCGTCACAGCCGGTTTTGTCCCAGAGGAGTGAGGCACTTTAAATGAAGACGAAAAAAATCCTAATAATACAGTAAAAACCTGTCAGCTGACTGCAGTGCTGCAGATACTCTCGTCACACGCTTGCGCTTGCATCTCTGGTGTTAGTGTTTGTGTCGGGGGACGTCCTGCGTTTAAAAAGAATAAAATCCAGCTGAAAGTTTGATCACAGATGTGTACACACAGTAGTACACTCAGTACTCTGAGTATACCCCGTGAGTATCAGGAAGGCTCACTCAGAGGAGTTTGTGTCACTGATGATGTGGACCCCTGTGACCTTCAGTAGAGTCCTTAATGGTCGTGTCCACAGCTGAACATCCACCCGAAGGCGGTCGACCCCGTGATCGAGGGCGGAGCTCAGATGCAGCAGATCCTAAACATCGAGTGCGTGTCAGACTTCAGCGACGCGCCGGTGCTCAACATCCAGTTCAGGTGTGTGCGTGTGCGTGTGTGCGCGCGCTCACCTCTGTGTGTGTGTGTGTGTGTGTGTGTGCGCGCGTGTGTGCGTGCGCGTGTGTGTGTGCGCGCGTGTGCGCGCGCTCACCTCTGTGTGTGTGTGTGTGTGTGTGTGTGTGTGTGTGTGTGCGCGCGTGTGCGTGCGCATGTGTGTGTGCGCGCGTGTGCGCGTGTGCGCGCGCTCACCTCTGTGTGTGTGTGTGTGTGTGTGTGCGCGTGTGTGTGTGCGCGCGTGTGTGTGTGCGCGCGTGTGTGTGTGCGCGCGTGTGTGTGTGTGTGCGTGTGTGTGTGTGTGTGCGTGTGCGCGCGCTCACCTCTGACTGTGTGTGTGTGTGTGTGTGTGTGTGTGTGTGTGTGTTCTCACGTTCAGGTATGGTGGGGCCCTGCAGAACATCGCTGTGAAGCTCCCCGTGATGCTCAACAAGTTCTTCCAGCCCACAGAGATGACGTCGCAGGACTTCTTCCAGCGCTGGAAGCAGCTCGGAGCGTAAGCACCGCTTTCACTGATCAATACGCCGATCGATGGTCGATCATTGCTTTGATTGAAAATATTTCAGCCTCTGACTTCGAGCGCTGACACCAAACATTTGTTCTGTTTTACGTCTGATCGATCTGAGAGAGCTCGGGTGTGTTTCTGTGAGGAGCTTTCAGGATTGGATAACGGGTCACGTAGTAATCGACGACTCGTTTTCTTCTGTTTGTCCTCAGTCCTCAGCAGGAGGTCCAGAAAATCTTCAAAGCCAAACACTCGATGGACACCGAGGTCGCCAAGGCCAAGGTAAAAAAACACAAATCACTCTGACTGTAAACAAGTTTTAGTTCAGTTTTATTTCCGCAGCTAAAATCACAGCAGCCGTCACCTCAGGGTGCTTCATGTCGTCAGGTACAGTAGCGAGCTGTTTGTGCTCAGGTGCCTGAAGTCTACTGACACCTAGTGGTCAGATGTTACCTGCTGGACTTTTGATGAGGATGAAGTCATCCTCTGACCCTCGGTTCAGGTGTGAGCCACCTGAGTCATGCAGAACAGCCACAGAGTTACACAGTAATATAGCTGTTTTATAGCAGTAATCAGATTACAGCGTATGCTCTTCAGGCTGTGGAGATCAGACAAACGTGATCAGGAACTTTCGAATTGTCTGAATTTGCTGCACAAAGATCAAAGTTGAGGTCACTCGAGGTCGGCACACAGGTAGCAGAGTGAGGCTCAGGTGTGCCGACCGCGAGACCTGCGGGCGTGCAGAGACGCTGACCGAAGTTTCCACGTTTATTCCCACTGTGTGAATATGAAAACGTATTTTTCTCCAGATTTTAGGTTTCGGCGTCGCTCTGCTGGACGGCGTCGATCCCAATCCTGCGAACTTTGTCGGAGCGGGAGTCGTTCACACGAAGTCCACTCAGGTGGGCTGCCTGCTCAGACTGGAGCCCAACATGCAGGCTCAGGTAAAGACACACACACGCGCACACACACACACACACACACACACACACACACACACACACACACACACACACTCTCTGCGTGCAACCCTCACCTGTGTGTAACTCTGAGTGCTTCCTGTGCAGATGTACCGCCTCACGCTCCGGACCAGCAGGGACTCGGTGTCTCAGAGACTCTGCGAGCTGCTCTCAGAGCAGTTTTAGACTCTCGCCGCCTCTCACACCTCAGCTCCTGTACAGTGTAAAGTCTTTTTTATTTTTCTTGCTTTACATCTGAATGAATCCAAATGAATCCAAATGTATTTTTGCACACAGCTTTACTAATCACACTGCTTTAATCGTCCCTCACTGTGAGCGCCTCGCTGCAGGTCCTGACTCTGCCGCCGGAGTCTTTCCTTTTAGACAACAATCGCACCAATCGCACGCCTTCAAACCAGAATCGCTCGATCAGAGGTCGACGTCGTTTACCTCGGGAGGAAAAGCCGCAGCTTTTCTGTCTTTGGTGTAACAACGACTTCAGATGCTTCGGGCGATTCTGCTTTTGCACATAAATTTTACACGATAATTCAGCAAAGACAAAAAGTCCTCGTAGAACACTAGCTAGGATCTTCTTATTGTGCTGGAGGTCATGAGGTCATAAGAGCACACCTGTTCTTCTTCTTGTGCACCTCTGAACCGGTTGGCTCGATTTCAGACACCAAACGGGAATGCTGCTCCTCCAGCCACGGATCCACGCTTCCCGTTTGGAGCGGGACTTCCAGGGAGCGATCTAGGAATCGGCAGCAGCTGCAGAGGTGAACAAGGAGACGGCTTTGTAGGTTTGAAGGGGACGTTACCCAAAAGTCATTCTAAATTAAAGGTGGACCTTGACCTCGCCTCGTTCTTACCTCCAGACGGTCGAGTCTGTGAATGTTTGTTACTGAGAACATAAATGGCCTTACAAAGAGCCCCAATCACTGCCTCACACACTACGTTTGCCTTAAAGCTTCGATGATTCAGAGCACCGCTGCACTCTTCACATTTCTGTCGCTCATGTTTGCTGAATCTCCTGCGTTTGTGTGACGTGTCCTCATCCTGATCCGCGACGGCACACGTGACGAGTACAGAGCGAGCGTCCACGCGTGGAAACGGCAGCAGGCTTCAGCTTCACAGACGTCGATGTGACAGAAAAAAACGCCGTTTCTAGTGTTTACGCCTCACACGGCGCCGTCACCGTTTCGGCTTCATTTCTGCAGGTTAACAAAAAAGTCTTCATCGTTTTAAAGGAGACCGTCAAACGCCTCACCTGTAGTGCCTTCAAGGTGAACTCTGTTCAGCCTCTTTTACACCTGTGCCTTCATCAGCAGAAACGTGCTCTGCTGACCCCGCAGCTCGCCCCCTGCTGTCAGCACACAGTGAGCCAGGTACTCTGATTACTGATTACAGAAGCTCTGATGACTTTGCCTCTGCTGACACATCAGCCTTTGTGCTAAACATTAGAGATGTTGGAGGAACAGCCCTGTACGCAGCAGGAAGCAGTTTGCTGAGCCGGCAGGTGAAGCCTGGCTCGAGGCTCTCCCGGCTGGTTTGAAGGCTGCAGTTTGGCACACGTATATAAACCAGAACTGAACTACAATGTGAGTTTGAGCTTTTAGGAGACGATGAAATGATGGAAAAAAAGTCTGAGCGTTGGTCGGCCCAGCAGGAAGCTCTCAGGGTTCGTCCTCGTTACTGCCCATAGAGAAGTGTTTAATACCACGGGCTCAGTCGTCATGGCTTCACCTCAGAGCGAGGAAACAAACTTTCAGGTCTGACCTCACGCTGTGGTTTCGAGCTCCCGCCTTCGTAGCTGGACGTCCTCTCAGTTTCTGTCCTGAAGCTAATCTGTAGACGAAGTCTGCGGCCGACCCGGTGAAGCTCCGTGTGGCGGCTCAGGCCGAAGCAGCCGCTCGTCGCGTTTCCTGAACTTTACGTCTTTGAAATCCGCCGTCGCTCCTGACGGACGCTCGCGCTCAGTCACGTGTGCCTCGCTGAAGGATCGCGCGGCATCGAAGCAGAAGAAATAGCTGCTGATGTCACTGTGATGTCATTTCAACATCCAAATGTGTTTTTACAAATAAACATATTTTACAAACTAACAACCTGAAATCTGCTGTTTTTATTCAAAACGGAAAAAAAGACTCCTGGTAACTCGATCTCGCTTCACTTTAAATAAAAATAATAATAAAAATGTTTTCACATCTTCAAAAGTGTTTTTATAAATGAAGCTAAAACTTCACAGCACTCAATCTGAGGAAGTGTTTGAACATGAATATCTGATTTTATTTTCCTTTTTAAATTGTTTTTTTCAATTTTTGCAACACTTAACTTTGTGACCAAGCATTTCATCTTAATCAGGATCAGTCATTTGGGACAGATGTGTTACTAATGTTTGGGTACTGACCAGTTAAAATAAGAAATCAAGTCTGTGAAGTCCCATTTTTGAGCACGCACTAATAAAAAAAACTTCACGTAACAACAGACGACTAGTGAATGATATGTAAACATTTTTGTTAGTTTTTCTTAAACCACAACATGGATTTACACAATCATTTGTATGAAACCAGCCATGCAATACATGGTTTAAGACTTTAAACAGTAACTTCTCCAATGGAATACGAGTGTCCATCTCTGTCCAAGTATTGACAGCACATCCATTTTTCTCCACGACAGGAACGTCATTCTCCTGAGCAGCAAGAGTCCAAAGTCAGCCAGTTTCCTCCTTTGAGTTAAACATAATGCTGTTAGGTTATAAACTTATACACAGTTTTCATAAGGTACCTGTATACCAACAATATTAGATATAGTCTGGATGACAGCGCCAAATCACAACAACAGTGCTTCAAGGTGCTATTGTAAGGTCGACCCTACAATAATACATGCAGAGAAAAACCCAACAATCATATGACCCCCTATGAGCAAGCACTTTGGCGACAGTGGGAAGGAAAAACTCCCTTTTAACAGGAAGAAACCTCCGGCAGAACCAGGCTCAGGGAGGGGCGGGGCCATCTGCTGCGACCGGTTGGGGTGAAAGAAGGAAAACAGGATGAAAGACATGCTGTGGAAGAGAGACCGAGATTAATAACAAGTATGATTCAGTGCAGAGAGGTCTGTTAACACATTGGTCGTGTCCAAATTCATGGGCTGCATCCTCCTGAGGCCGCATTTGTAGACCGATTACGTCACAGCGACGCGCCGAAGGCTGTCCAAATTCGTAGACTCCTCCGAATGCAGCCGACAAATGCGTCCTCCTTTTCCCCGAATTTGAAGGATGGGTCGGGTGTGTCCTTCATGGCCCACCATATCCCAGAATTCATAGCGCGGCCCAGCCAAACTCCAGTTTCCAGCAATGGTGGCCGCTACTAAGTTTTAAAATTACTCTGATTAATTTTTCTGGGTCACAAAATAAACTTTTAACATATTTTCAGGCGAGAAAGTAGCTGTGTAAACTTCAAATATCTACTCAGTTTATCAAGGTATTGCATATTTGCAAAAGTGCTTCGACGTTTTCAGAGACGTCTGTTACCCACCAGCTCGATAACTAGCCGAGAGCTCGAGGGTCACTGAAGCCGCCGAGAACGGCACAACTCCCGGCACATCATTTTCAGATCACCGCAGACTTTCGCTACTCTGGTTAAACGTAATATATAAGTCACTTAGACAACCTAAAAATGATATTGTTTGGCTTTTTTCAGTGTTTTATTTGTTCATGAGTAAATTGGTTTGGCTGAGATTAAAGATATTAGATTAGATTAGATAAAATAAAACTTTATTAATCCCCCGGGTGGTTTTCACACAGCTGAATAAACGTCAAACAGAAAACTGATTAAACAGAAGTGTGAGATGGTCGAGAATTTACGCCAGTGTCCTGTTATATTTTAGATAGCAAGGAGCAGACGGCTGTTTATTAAACTCCACCGAGACAGCGGTGACGTTAATCAGAAGGCTAGACCGTCCAATTTCACAGCCGTTTACTTCCGGCCTACCCGACCTTCTGAGGACCCGGCCTACCCGACCTTCTGAGGACCCGGCCCACGTAGACCGCGAAGGCCGGGTCCTCAGGAGGATGCAGCCCATGAATTTGGACATGACCATAGTGAGTGAAGAAGAAACACCCAGTGCATCATGGGAATCCCCAGCAGCCTACGTCTATTGCAGCATAACTAAGGGAGGATTCAGGGTCACCTGGTCCAGCCCTAACTATATGCTTTAACATCTTCCAGTGTTTCTTCAGTGTTGACCAGTCCCATACAGAGTGAAGAAGCGTGCCTTTTTCTCCTGAAAGTTTCCAATATGAGTCGGGAATGTCTGATTCCAGACTCTCTGGACCCTGGTTGTTTTTGAGATTTTAAACGAACCATTGTTTCCTGTATGTTTTCCCGAATATCCAGTCTCCATGCCTCCAACTGATCGATTAAGATACAGTTCCAAAAGCAAACACAACTGATCAGTGCTGAGAGCGGTCCTGTTGCTGAGGTTGGGGTGATCCTGTAATCTCTTATGAACTACCTCCAACGCTTCTATGACTGGGATGCAAGTGAAGACAGATGTAACATCTCTCTCTCACTGTACATGTACTGTTTATAAAATTAGGGAAACATAACCTGCACAAACAAAATAATTTGCAGGACAAATGTTTGACATCAATTTTGTTCGATTTGAAGAAGTAGGGGGGCCAACTTCACTCACATGTGTTTATAAGATCTGGGAAACCTGCAGTCAGCTGAGACTGAAGAAGTCACTTGGATGAGTGACGAAACGTTTCTCCAACTGAAAATGTCCAGATGAACAGAATCAACCTTTTGGGATTTACTTACCTGGATGATTAAGCACGCATCAAGATGTTATTTTATTAAAATTTTTAAAATGATAGCAGCACAAACAAAAATTTTGCAGCACAAATGTAGCACAAACGTTTGATACCACTTTTGTTGGATTTGGGTAATGTGGGGGGGCCAACTTCACTCACATATTTGATACCAAGTATTACAAAATGAATGTTTGATTTATGGTTCTTATTCTGTCCCATTACTTTTGATCCCTTAAGAAGTGGGAGGCACATTTGCAAACTGTTGTAATTCCTACACCGTTCACCTGATTTGGATGTAAATACCCTCAAATAAGAACTGACACTCTGCAGTTAAAGCATGTCTTGTTCGTTTCATTTGGAATCCATTGTGGTGGTGTATGGAGCCAAAAATGTCAGAATTGTGTCGATGTCCCAATATTTATGGACCTGACTGTATGTGTTAATAGACCTCTCTGCATTGAATCATATCTGTTATTAATCTCTGTCTCTCTTCCACAGCATGTCTTTATCCTGTCTTCCTTCTCTCACCCCAACCAATCGCAGCAGATGGCCCCGCCCCTCCCTGAGCCTGGTTCTGCTGGAGGTTTCTTCCTGTTAAAAGGGAGTTTTTCCTTCCCACTGTCGCCAAAGTGCTTGCTCATAGGGGGGTCATATGATTGTTGGGGTTTTCTATTTTTCTTGTAGGGTCTTTACCTTACAGTATAAAGCACCTTGAGGCAACTGCTGCTGTGATTTGGTGCTGTATAAATAAAATTGAATTGAACTGAATTAAAACTTTCTAGGTTGTCTACCCCCCTTTTTGCATCATCAGTCACTGTGTGAAATTGCAAATGACCAAGAAATGTGTTTTGGTCTTGTGGCAAATTGAAACATTGTGATCGGTATGATATTCCCTAAAACTATTGTAAGTTTCTGGGGGGTCTATTATTAGGTTTCCTGAAGAAGTCATTATCCTGGTGTAACCCAGCTGGAGAAACGGGTAAAAATAAGATTATCTTCATAAGGTATTTGTTTAGTTTCAGAATCATTCTTTTATTTGTTTTATTTTATTGTCACAAGAAGTGGAAAAATGTGTTTATTTCCACACTTCCTGCTGTGCCTAGCAGGAGCTTTTATTTTGAAGGTTAACAGGAAGTTGTGTGTTTTACATGGCGTATTGATACCAGCCATTCGAGGAAAAGAAAAATCCGAAGCTATCTTGATTAGCAGCGGAAACTGCCGCGGTTACAGAAGCAAGTCTTCATAAAAGTTGTCAAAAAGTGTTCAGATGTTATCGGCTAACATTTCAATAGTGAGCTGAATGTTAGACAGAGCTGCCGAAACCAGCAGAGGTGGCGGCTAAGTTAATAGTGTTCCACGTGTCTTCGTAAGCTAACTGTTTTATGTTCAATGATCGTAATGATGATGCTAATCATAGTAGTTAATGCATATTTTTCGACTGTATGTGTCATGTCAATGATGAGCGTTTGTGTTATGAGGGAACAAATGCAATTTGTTAGCTTTTGTGCCGAATTTAGTGTAACGTATGTTCTGAAGAAATTTAAGCTTTAACATTTGTATTTTATTTGTCTAAAAATTGTGTTGCGTGTGTGTCTATTGCAACTATGTTGTTTAGACAGAAGTTCTAACACGAGTTACAATTTAATCTGTTAACTGAAGAGTACCACAATTTTTCAGGATGTAAGTAATTGCAAATTGCAGTTATTGTTGTTGAATTTATGATTAATTTGAATGCTGGAAGAAGTGATAGATGAGAGACTATAAACCTGTTTTTAAATACAGGTCAGGTCTTTTAGTGAGCTTTGAGCTCCACGAGAAAAGACCAGTGATTCCAATTGATGGCGAGCCTCCCAGTGTGATTTCCAGGATCCAGATCTGCACAACCAGTCAGACGGCCAAAGGTTTATCTGGTTTCTGGTAGGATTCCATCAGTCACCCCGACTGGCAACGGTGAACAGATAAAAAGAGTGCACTCTAGACTATAAAAACACTAAGTGTGAAACTTCACTGGACCCCCTTTTTGCTGACTGACAGATCATTACAGATCATTCCCTCATTCGATCTGTGTTTTGACTTGACTGACCCTCTACTCTATAAACTCTGAGGAACAAACTGAACTATAAGGTTGCAACCTAACAAAATACTTTCAAAGGGACAATTTCAATGATTAAGGACAATGCATTTTATTTCTATTTTTATTTTAAGGGCCCTAGTTGTTGTTTTGCTGTGAAACTGTTATTATTGAAGCTAAAGTCACAGTTAACTGAAATTTCTGTGTGCTATGATTATTCGCACTCATGTCCAGCTCCTCCCCGAACCTAGAGTGAGGTGTACTTACCCGGGAGCGGGTTACACTATTCATTGCTCTCTCAGACTGTGATGTCTGGGTTCTCCGTGCCCATTCACAGCCTTTTCTCCTTGATCGTAATATGATTTTTTATTTTTTTTTTTTTGAACCAGAGCGAGCTTTTTCTCTGCTTTGTCAGTGGGTTCCTTGTTATATTTTGCTGTCAAAAGAAGTAAGTTATTTTGAGTAGTTGGGTCTTTATTTTTAATAAGCTCAAGTTCCAAGAGTTTAATCTGTTTTTCTGAAATTTCCATTTAATTTTTTCTCTTTAAATTTTGGAGCTTGTAAAGCTGATTAATTCTCCTCTAAGCTTTAGATGCCTCCCAGCTTATGTTGGAGCTAGTTTGGTCAGTATTTGATCCAAAATAGACGTCTGTTCTGGTTTTAACATATGTGATAAATTCAGCATCCATCGTGTCTGAAACCACCGTTTTGTTCCGTCTATGTAAATGGTCTGATTCTTCTGTAGCGCTTTTCTGCTCTCGCGGAGTACTCAAAGCGCTCTATACAACATGCCTCATTCACCCATTCACACCCACTCATACAAGCACTTCTAAACACAAGTGCAAACTAATCTACATTCACACACATTCAAAACTCCGATGAACGCATCGGAGGGCAACTAGGGGTTAGTATCTTGCCCAAGGATATTTGACATGCAGACTGGGGAAGCCAAGGATCTAACCACCAACCTTCCACTCATGATCTGCTCTACCACCTGAGCCACAGCCACCCACCCATAAATGCTAACAGACAGGACCATGGTCACTTGTAACTATACAGCTGTACCAGCAGTTTTACATTTGTGCTAACAGCTCTCTTGACACAGGGAAGTCATCTACGGGGGGCGAGTTTTAAATGTACTAGAGTGACACGAGTGTTCCACTTTTCCAGGATTGTGTTCATGCCACACCTCAACTAGTATTCTTCGAGTTTGAGGCTTACGTCTATGTCTCCCTGTAGAACGAGCAGTTACTGGGTCTAACGTACAATTAAAATCCCCTCTAATAATGTACAAGGCTTGCAAGACAGATGCTGTCGGAAACAAATCCTCCGAAACTTTAGGGTCCTCACTCGGCCATATAGAGCAGATAGATTCAGTCTAGGAGAAAGGATATTATATTTATTCCGCTGACATTACAGCGTGTGATTTTTATATTACAAGTTGTCTGGTTAGTTGTTTGTTGTGGTAAATGATGCTGAGACATGATACAAGATAAACAAGCAAACAAACAACAACACATTTACACGCACATCACTTAGACTTGAGTTACCCGTCCTTAACCAGAACTATAACCGACATCCTGATCCACTCTATGAAGATGGAAACCCCAGAAAAACGTCTTCTGGATCGCATTAAACTCACAGTGTTGTCATGTTGTCTTAGCTGAGGAGTCATGGGTAAAAAAAGAGCCTGCTTCCTTCGAATGTGATATTCTGCTGTTTGTGTGGAAACTTCAGAAACTGGATAACAAATTTCCCACGTGTGGGACTAATAAAGCTTATCTTATCTTATCTTATCTTGTAAGATCAGCTCTGTTCTGATTGGGTTTTGGTGGGCCAAGGGTTTGATGAGGTCGCTCTAAGTTGAAGGATCTGTTGGTGTCCATCTCTTGTACAAGTTCCAGCATCAGCTCGCCAGCTCCAGCACCTTCCTTGAGCCCAAACAGTCGTTGATTATTTCAAAATATAAATTTCTTTGACTCCGGTTTTCCAGAGCTTCCATTTTTGACTCCTGGTAGGCAGTTTGCTCCATTGCTTTGGCTAATTCGGCACTGCTGCTCTCCAGACGTTCTTCAGCTTCTTCTGTCTGCAGGCTGTGGCGCTCTACTTTCTGCTCGATCTCTGTCAAACTTGGACCCATCCTGTTAGTAGCGCCTTCATGTTGTTGCTCCTCTGAAGGAGTTTTGGGGGGTTTGCGAGCTTTGACATAGCTCGGCTTATCTTGGTGTGGTTAGGTAAGAGTTTCAAGGTCATACTGAGCCTCCAAGCTGTGCCGGTGTCGTTCCAAGGTAAGTATCCCCGACAGGATTTGTTTCCCATGCGTTGCAAGCATGCGCTGGGCTTTCCAAGTCACGGACAAATGGAATCTCTCATTCTTGATTTTTAGTTCACAAACACTTCTTATAGTGACTAACTACTCCTGAAATTTTGGAGATGTTAATTCTTTAGAGCCGCAGTCCCCAACCCCCGGGCCACGGACCGGTACCAGTCTGTGAGTCGTTTGGTACTGGGCCACGAAAGTTGAGGTTTGGGTGCGAAATTTATGGTTTTTAAGGTTTTTATGGTTTTTTTTAATCGTTTTTATCGTTAACTTGGTTTCCTGGGTCTTTTCCTGTGTGTTATTAATAAATCTTCTTTTTTGGTACCGATATTGGTTTTATTTTGTTGTATTCATCCGCGACACCTTAAAGAACGGTCCGTAACAATATTGTCGGATATAAACCAGTCCGTAATGCAAAAAAGGTTGGGGACCGCCGCTTTAGACAGTAAAGTTTCAGTGGGATCCAAATAATTATCAGGCAAAATGTCCTGTTTTTTTTGTTGTTGTTTTTTTATTCATCCCGTCCGATAACAGAACAATAAATGTATCATTTTCTGTTGTAACCCACAGACTGAACGACAGTGTAACGACACTCATCTTTCACCTTTTCACTAAAGTCAAACGTCTCTACTTCCACGTCTAGTTGGTTGTAATGGAGGCGGAGTCAGCTGGGTCCGCTCTCCCTGCCCAGCGCGTGCTAAATCCTGTCGGGGAAACCCACCTTGGCACGACACCCCCGCGTGTAGAGACCCTGTCAGGGTCCTGGGTCTCCTGACCCAGCGGGTTTAGTTCTTTGTGATTTTTGTATTATTGTACTTGTGTGAGTTATTCTATGGTTTCTAGTTTTGATCCCTTGCCCTTCATGTCTCTCTGTGTCCCCATGTTTGAGTTTCCCTCTGTGTATTTCGGTTCTTAGAGTTCTCTGCCTTATGGTTTATGTCTCTGTTTCTCTTAGTTGCTGTCTCCACCGTGTCAAGTTTGCGTCTCTGTGTCATACTTCCTGTTTTACTTTGAAGGTCCGTGTCTTATGTAAATGTGTCCTGCTTTGCTTCCTTGTCTCGTCAGTCCTGATTTCTCCCAGCTGTGCTCTCCTTCTGTGTCTCATTCACCGCGTTACTTCCCAGTGTATTTAAACCCTGTGTTTCTCTGAGTCAGTGTTGCATCGTCCCTCTTGCTGTGTAGATCTCCCTGTGAGTTTTAGTTTGTTTCCCAGTTTAGTTTGTATGCTCGTTTTTCTGTGACCAGCAAATAAAGCTGTGATTTTGAGTTCATCCCTTGAGAAATACAAATACAAAAATATCAAATACTCCAAATAAATTTGCAGGTGGTACTGTAATTATAACTCCCAAAGTAATTTTGTTCAGTATGTGCGTGTTTTTGATTTTGTTCAACCTACCTGCTCTACCTACAGTTTCAAGTAGACCTTAAACTGAACCCGCAGCTTGTATCACTTCATCGGGTCTTTCAGCATCATCGTCGGCTCCAAAGTCTCCGACCAGCTTTTTCACCCTGATTTAGCTTGTAGCAAAAGCAAATTGTCCATAATGTACCCGTGCAGCGCTGCACCTTCAATCATTATGTGAACATTTGTGGAAACACAAAAAGGTTCATCACTTTGTTTTATTTGAAAAAGATGAAGAAAGAGATTTTCTCTCCTCTGTATGTTTCAGGGTTCAACATGAAACATCTTTATTCAAAGAGACCTGACTGTCATGAAAAGTCTGCAGAGAGCCAGAACTCACGGCACACCTGTTCTCAGTTTAAAGTTTTCACCCTGTGCTTTAACTCATCAGTGATTGCTTTCTTGAGAGGAATGTCTTTCATCACATAATCAATGAGCCCCTCTACAGTTTCCCATTTCAGATGGCCTAAAATAACCATGACTGATTTAAGGAGCTCGTCCAATTGAGCAGGAGGCATCTCCCGCAGGATCTGAGGCAGAGGCTTGAAATCGTCACTGGTCTTCCAGCTGTAGATGCCTCCGATGGCTGCACCTGGAAGACAAGAGGGTGGATGGAGAGTCACATATGCTGTTTTTAAATGGCCGCTGTGTTGATGCTGATTCGTGTTATATTTTTGACTGATTATTTGAATTAAGTTTCCTGTTAGAAATATTTCTGCCTGTCTTCATGAGGAGACTGAGAGTAAATTATATCTGATGGGACTGAGGTTCAGGTTCATCGCATGGCTTTTAAAATGCTTCGGTCCCCTCAACTCCACAAAGCTAAGAATTTTCACTTCATTGCAACTTTGTGTTGGTTTGGTTCAACAGTTTCCAGTTTCCCAGCAGAGAGAACACAGAGTGATGGAGACTCAGAGTTTACCGCTCACAGTTTGCTGATCTGCACTTAAATGGACAAAAAGTTCACGTACACCAGTTTCTACAGAAGTTTGTGTTGGTTGCATTTTGTCTTTTGGGAGCTGAGAAGTTAAGGCTCTGTGTGAGGGATCGATTTCTACCAATTCCACATACGTATAGATTTTTTTTTAACATGGCAGTCTATCAGTCCAATAACCCTTTTTTTAAAAAAGCCTTTTGAAATTTCTGATTTTGTCCTGCACCGAAGATCTCACTGTGTCCTCGATTCTTTCGTTTCATTTGGCCTGTTCATCAGCTGCTTTAATATCTGCTTCACAAATGGATAATTGATGTACTCACCCACAGCGATCCCCGGAGGTCCACCAACCAGCCCACCAACAACCGCACATCCTGTGGTCTTAATTCCTCCTTTCACTGAGTTCTTCATGGTGACCTTGAGATCTGGCTCAGACCATAATTTGTCGAGCAGTTGTTGGAGATCTTTTTTTATTTTGTCGTCCATCTTACTGACGAAGTATTTGGGTGGAATTCTCTGTCAGTTTCTGCCTGGATGTAACTGTGATGTAATTTTACTGTCGCAGCAAATTCAGTTTTATTCATATAGCAGCAAATCACATCAGGCCTGTAAGGTCCAAGCAGCAGATGTTCAGTCTAATATTTAATCAGAAGAAAAACTTTGTGATTTATTTGTAATCACTGATAATATTTTAGACTGTTAAGTTGATTCATAAAAAACACTACTGACTCGTCGACAGGGGTGAAAGTTAAAATAAGCTGATATCGATGACATGTGGCAGTGTCAGAGATCATGGATCAGCTGGTGCGATCAACAATGACTGATCAAGTTTAAGTGACAAGTTGCAGAAAGAAAGAAAAGCTGTAATGATCTATGTTTCTTACCTTTGCTGTCCCGAGAGTGTCGGATGAAATCTGCCGCACGAACACAAACACACACCTTTATAACAGGTGTGTGTTTGTGTGTGAGGTGTCAGTGTTTGAGTTTCTCTTTCAGTTTCATTATTTCCAGCTCATCATACAAATATAAATACTGCAATACTTTCATCAGTGCAAAATGTCTAAAATGATTTGAAGTTTTGTAGTTTGTAGTTCACCTTTTAGTTACAGGTGGCTGCCCCTCCCTCACCCTCCACTGTCTCCAGGTGCTGCTCATGAACATCGTCTGATTGCTGGGTTTCTCTCGAGCGTTGCAGGGTCTTTACAGCCTTACACTTTAAAGCTGCTGGAGGCGACTGTGGTTGTGAATTGGTGCCGTGTAGTAAAAGTGAAATTAATTTAAAGTTACAGATAAGCACAGATGTGTGCTCAGCTGGATTCAGCTTCACACTTCTGTCGTGCTGACACAAAAACACCTTTTATTTTTCACTTTTTGCTGAATGTTACTGGACCGGTTTGTCTCCTCTCAGTTTGACAGAAGGATCCACCACCATCACTCTGCACTGACATCAGTGATGCCGGCTATTGTCTCTGTGAATGCTGGAAGAACACACCGGGAACTTTTCACTCGCAGACCTCCGCTTTTGTTTCTGGGCTCATTCCAGAGACCAGGTTTAGGTAAATATCTGAGGGTTTTCATCCTGAGATGAAACTCCAGGTTTCTGTTCAGGAACAAGAGCTGACCTAAACTCATCAGCGTCTGAAGAGTAAAGCCAGAACTGAAGGTCCTTAAACCTGCATTCTTTTTAACGGTCAGCAGGAGGCGGTGGTTAGCATGGCACGTGGTGGCTGGTTAAAATAAGAGGCTCGAGGCACAGAGAGCCAGTACTGATGAACACAAATAAATGATGTAGCTCAGCGGGGGGAGATGGATTCAACAACAGCCTCCGATGGTAACTCTTACAGACTGCTGCGCTCAGCCCGGCTTCTTGCACTACAAATGTTGGATGAACACGGTCAGAGCTGACTGAAAAGACTCTGATCGACTCTTCTGGAACAGAAACAGAAAGAATTTGATAAACCTGCTTTCTGGAGCAGGGCCGGGCATTTACCGGAAACCTGAAGCTCATTCACCTTCATATTAAACAAGCAAAGGTCTGACTTGGTGACCAGCATTTTATTTAATTCAATCAATCACTGACTAACAGATGAGTTGGTTTCAATTCAATTCAATTCAATCAGCTGCGACCGGCTGGGGTGAGAGAAGGAAGACAGGATAAAGACATGCTGTGGAAGAGAGACAGAGATTAATAACAGATATGATTCAGTGCAGAGAGGTCTATTAACACATAGTGAGTGAAGAAGAAACACCCAGTGCATCATGGGAATCCCCCAGCAGCCTACACCTATTGCAGCATAACTAAGGGAGGATTCAGGGTCACCTGGTCCAGCCCTAACTATATGCTTTAGCAAAAAGGAAAGTTTGAAGCCTAATCTTGAAACTAGAGATAGTGTCTGTCTCCTGAATCCAACCATTATAATTGCTTTTGAGACAAAAAGAAATGAAAGTACCTTGATCGAATCATATCTGTGTCCTCTGTGGAGGACCACACAGACCTGATAACTGATCAGTTTCTTACCTTGCTGTCCTGACAGCGAAACACTCACCTGAGCATCCCACTTCCACTTTATAACAAGATGTCTGTGGGGCGGGTGGGGGTGGAACTGGCTGTTCTCTCTGCAAACATCCGGTACAAAATGCTGAAAACATACAAATACTGCAATAGGTGAGATGGAGACGCCTGGATGTGTTTTTAGGTTTTTAAAGGTGTCTCCTCTGAAAGGTTTCTTCAGCTCTGAAAGCTTGTTGGGGATCAAGTGTGACGGCTCAGGCCGAAGCAGCCGCCGTGTCCTCACCGTGCGCTTCTGAACTGAAGATGTTTAAGGCGTCTCTGTGCTTCCAACAGACGCTCCTCTCCAAACATCCAGACCTGTATGATCATGTTACCCACTCTGTGAGGTTTAAGGACCCTGCCAGTGTTCATTAGTGGTTTAATATAAACTCATTCACCATATTAGCAGCCTGGTTTCATTTCTTCAGAACGGTACTGGACTGGTTTGTCCCGTTTTACTCGTACAAACCAAACCGGACCCTTAACACAACTGTCACATGTTAGGAATTTTCACTTTCAATGTGAAACGATATTTCACATCAGCCGACACCTTTGGTTGGATTCTTCTTTAGCTTTATACGCACACTTGTCTTTCAGGACTGGTTTTAATGATGTCACAGTGTAGATTCCAGGTGCAGCAGTGCAGAGGAACACCTGAGATCCTGAACCCTGAAGTGCAGGGCCAGAAACGCTCCTGTAGTATTAATCTGTCATTTTAATGTTGGCTCAGCTGCACCTTTAAACACTTCCTGTTAATGTTTGTGTCCTGGTAATGTGTGACATGACCAGAAGTTCTAATATCGAGCTCCATGTATGAACAGTATTTCCTGCTCTCAACACTGTTTTGTTAACTCTTTGTTCTGGATGTTGTCATGGGGAGGTGAAGGCTGCCCTGTCCACCTGTCGTTCAGGTGTTTTTTTTGTGAGGAGCAGCCAATCATGAGTACGTTTTCTTAACCCTCCTGTTGTGTGCACCCCCACCCACCTTACTTTAGTGTTCTGGTCACAATTGACCAGTTAGTCTTAACAGCTCTTAAATTAACATAAGAAACATTTTTCACCACCAAATTCAGTTCAGTTGGCCATTCAGGGGGTTAGAGGCCAAATGGGGTCAGGGGTGGATTCCCATTTATTTTCTATGGCGGTCACTTTTGACTGGGAACATTACAGATGTAACGAAGTTGATTAAAACGTTCAAAATTCAACTACAGAGGTGCTCATCACTTTTATATAGTGCATACTGTGGAGGATGTCATAAGACCTCGAGGCAATCGGATGTGAAACACAATATTTATGAGTTTTTTCATTTGTAAATTAGTCAGATTTGACCCAAATAGGGATGGGTATCGAAACCCGGTTCTTGTTGAGAACCGGTTCCCACTGTTTCAGTTCCTTGGAATTGTTTGCCATTTTTGCAAACGATTCCCTTATCGATTCCAGTCGCCCCGAAAGACGTCACCACATTGCGGAGCGTCATTTACCTGGCAGGGCGCCTAAGCGGCTCAAACGCTCAAAAGTTTGGTTATACTTTATGAGAACGGATGACAACAGGACAACTTGCAATACTTGCAAAGTAGATATTTCATTAAGGGAGGAAACACTACGAATATGCAAAAGCATTTGCTCACAAAACACGCGATGACCTTAAATGAATGTCGTGTTTTTAATTCCGCTCCGGACTCGTGAATCTCAACCCAGCAGCAGCGGTAACGTTTGCACGTCCTCTCCCGTTAATGCGGCAGGTAAATAATCAGCTAACAGTGCATATTATGTTAGCGCGATCTGCCTTATTACAAAACCTGCCATTACTGTGCATTTAGGTGACCATGATGAGACAGACAGAGTCTGGCTGGCAGTTCTCGCTGCAGTCTACCGTTAGCGTCTCCTTTCAGGCCAGGATAGACGAATGTCACCGAGCAGTGACTAAGTTTGTGGTCAAAGGCTTGCACCCATTTGCCACAGCAGATGCCCCCGATTTTCCATAAGTGAATGTGTTTAATTGTAGGCAGGGACATTACTGGATATTCTTGTGTAATTGCTACAGAATAATTTATGTTATACTTTGTTGTTGCTACAGAAGAATATTTATTTTATTATTTTACATTGACAATTTTTTTTCCTGGGGACCCTGTGACACCCCATTGAAGAGCCGTAGGCTGTGGATCTCTTAAGATCTCACTGTTGGGTTTGTAAGGCCATGTTACTCCTAAATTTCTATCTTGTTCAAAGAGAAGATATAAAACAAAGTTCTAAGCTAATCGACCTTAGTGTTCTCCTTTTTAAAAAGAATCGATAAAGAATCGAATCGTTATACAGAATTGAAAATGGAATCGGAATCGTGAAAATCTTATCAATACCCATCCCTAGACCCAAACACGACAGGAAGGTAGGGGGAGGAGCTAAAAGTGCTTCTTTCAGATGCAGTGAGCTGAGTGGTTGCACTGAGGCCCAGGATCAGATACAGACTGTGAATCGGAGCTTAAATGAGCAGAATGGATTACCTTTAAATGTTCCATTTAATGTAAAAACCTGAAGAACAAGTTCAGATACTTCTACGTATTTTCAGTCAGTGCGTAGTGTAATAGTACAGAGAGATTGCAGACCTCAGAATGGACATCCTGTCTTCTCTCTGGTTTCACACTGAAGTTTTTGCAGGATTCATGTCCTGGTTTCTGCTGGACTGGTCTGATTGCATCTCACACTCTCAGTGTCTCACTGAAACACAAGCTTTTCTGCTTCATCTTCTTCACACGCTTCCTTTCATTTCACTTCAGCCCAAACATTCAGCTCAGATCTCGTGTATCACCTCGAAATTCTTAAGATTTCACGGGAAACCTGAAGCTCTTTATCAGCTTTACTTTTAACTCCACCCTTTGGTTACACCTGGTCTGACCTTTCAGCTTCATTCAACTTTAACATCTGAGTTTGTTGAATGTGGGTAAGCTGGTCATGTGCTGCGTGTGGATTTTACACTCGTTTTTTTTTCCATAAACGTGCTGCTGATGTTCCTCAGCTGCACCTTCTGACGTTTCTTTTTCTTCCAAACCCAAAAAGGCGAGCAGGGAGCTAAAGATGAACATGCTGGAGGAAACTGATGTCCGACATTTAGGAGCTGTTGGTCTGAGAAAACCGGCTGCCAACTTCAAGTATAATTCTCCATATTTTACATTTGCACAGTATGTGGGGTACTTTATTCAGGATAATGAAATCATTTGTAAGGACACAAAAATGTTCAGCAGTTTTTTTCTTTTATTTGAGTCAGAGTGAGGAAATACATTGACTTTCTACTCCGGCACAGATTATCTCTAATTTATGTTTGTAACTGAGAAATACGTCTGACTGTGTTTGTCTATCATGAAGGCCAACACACACACAGAGTCATAAATGATAAGACGCCTGTTCTCACATTAACATTCTGATTAACAAATTGATAATTGTCCTCTTGAGATCATAATTTCCCATTACTGCAGCAATGAGCTGCTCTGCATTTTGCCACGTCACCCCACGTTCTTGTAAATGTCGCCTGATTGCGTTGAAGAGGTCTCTCCTCTGGTCATCAGTCATCTCCTGCAGGATCTCAGGCACAGACTTGAACTTTTTACTGGTCAGCCAGCTGCAGAGGCCACCAATGGCTCCACCTAGGAGACACAGAGGAGAGGGTGAATGGAAAGTCAGAAACAGGTTTGGTATCCAATCCTGTTTCCACAAAAAGGTCAAGTGTTTGAATTATCCCAAATAAAAACAATCAGAAAACACGGCTGAGGATTTTTATCTGTTTAATAATAGATTTATATTTACTGTGAACAAGTTTCATGAAAGCCAAAGAAAATGATCTGATTTATGGTTTTGTCCCTGTATGTGTTTCTCCTCCATGTTATCTGAACAGTTTAATATCACCATGGAAACAATGACTTTATTTTGTTTTTATTTTCTTAGTATCACCCACTGTAGGAACAGTTCCCTCTTATCTGGAATGTTGGTAAATGGACTGGCTCTTATATAGCGCTTTTCTACTCTTCTGAGCACTCAAAGGGCTTTACACAACTTGTGATTTCACCCATTCACACAAGCACATTTTCCCTAGGTGCTTTCTAACTGACATTCACACACATTCATACTCCGATGGATGCATCGGAGAGCAATTTGGGGTTAATATCTTGCCCAAGGATATTTGGCATGCAGACTAGGGGAAGCCAGGAATCGAACCACCAACCTTCCGATCAGTAGATGACCTGCTCTACCACCTGAGCTACAGCCACCCACATTCATTCACTCACCAACAGCAAACCCCACAGGTCCAATGAGAGCCCCGCATACTAATGTGCATCCTCCCGTCACAACTGCTCCTTTGAGGAGGCTCGTCCAGGTGTTTCTCAGCTCCCTCTCTACATCAGGTGATAATGCATGAATCAGTTTTTTGATATCTTTATTATTCGCTTCCATCTTCTTGATGAATCTCCTGTAAGAGAAAAAATATGATAACTGATCACAGAGAAGTCAAACTAAAACAGAATACACATCCATATTAATGCAGCTGGAGGCAACATGAATAAGAATAAATGTCTTACCTTGCTGTCCTGAGTGTGTGAGCTGATAATCTGCTGTGCACAGAAACACTGACCTGAGCATCCCGCTTCCACTTTATATCAAGATGTCTGTGCAGTGGGTGGGTTGGAATTGGCTGTTTGCACTTTCACTTCTTTCCAGGTTTCATTATTACCTGGTGCAGCAGTGCAGAGGAACACAGAGATCCTGAACCCTGAAGCTCACCTACACATAAGTATGAACTTTGGACTTTTACAGTGCAGGGCTAGAAACGCTCCTGTACTATTAATTTGTCATTTTAACCTCCCAAGACCTCCTAAGATGTGGACACTAGGTTAATATAAACTCATTCACCATATTAGCAGCCTGGTTTCATTTCTTCAGAACGGTACTGGACTGGTTTGTCCCGTTTTACTCGTACAAACCAAACCGGACCCTTAACACCGGAACAACTGTCACATGTTAGGAATTTTCACTTTCAATGTGAAACGATATTTCACGTCAGCCGACACCTTTGGTTGGATTCTTCTTTAGCTTTATATGCACACTTGTCTTTCAGGACTGGTTTTAATGATGTCACAGTGTAGATTCCAGGTGCAGCAGTGCAGAGGAACACCTGAGATCCTGAACCCTGAAGTTCACCTACACATAAATATGGACTTTGGACTTTTACAGTGCAGGGGAAGAAAAGCTCCCGTAGTATTAATTTGTCATTATATTGTTGTGTCATAACAGCAAAGCTGACCAAGAACTTTTCAGTGCCAGGTAAATCATTCCTATAGTTTAAATGAGCCGCACTGACAGAAGCAAGGATTGGTGCTTTGTAGCCTGTGAGGCAGGATCAGGACAGGTGTGCCCACCTGTTGGTGCCATACTCTACGCTAGAGGTCGGCAACATGGGGCTCCGACCCCCTCTTTAGTCTTTATACTGCGGCTTCGTGGTTTGGGAAAATAAATTGTAAAATTATTTAGCTTAAGTGTATTTTATTTATGTTAGTTCTTTTTTAACTTGTAGTTCTAAATTGGAAGATTATCATGATCTTGAAATATAAAAATAAAATGATATTTTATTATTTTTCATCACTCAAAATAAGAGTCACACTCCTGGAAGCCGGTATACCTGCCGAAACGCCGTGCATTTATCAAGACTTTCAACCCCAGGTGGGCCAAGTATGGAGAAATGTAAAAAAAGAAAAATATCTGAAGAAGATTTAACGATGCCTGGGCAGATTTATTTGCATTTACTTCTGAGAGAGCGGCCTACCAGTATGCCTAATTTGTGGATTGTCGATCTTCGGATCCACATACATATTTGAGCAGCTGTTCTCCACCATGAACTATGATAAAAACAAAAACCGCTCACGCCTCACAGACAACAGCTTACAGTCCTGCGTAAAGATGAAGTGACTTCGTACAGCCCCGGTCTGCAGACGCTGTGTGGAGAGGTTCAGGAGCAGGAGTCCCATTGTACCACGGCAGACCCGACGGTGTTTGCATGAACACGCTTTACAGCTTCTCTTTATTGACCACTTTCCACACACGGCTGCTGTACACATGCAGCTGGCTTTCCAGCACACAGCCCGACACATAACACAACAGCAGAGAGAGCACAGACTTTAAGGCGGCGAGGCATGATTACGGATGACGCTCAGGTGCGACCACCTCTCCTGCAGCGGCACTGCAGGCCACGCCCTGCCATACACATTAACCAGATAAAATAAATATTTATGCAGATATTTTGCGAATATTTATTATTCATTTTTTAGGAGCATAGTGCTTTTTTCCAATTATTTTTAAAATTCAGGTCAAGGCTCTACATGCTCCGAAAGCCCAAAGACGATATAAGGATCAGTTTTTGTTTGCTACATGAATAATTTAAGTTCAGCTTTTTAATTCGTTTAAAAGAGACCTTCAAATGGATGTTTTTATTTTTTGTTATAATTTTTTAAGAGTTCAAAATGTGTTCATTACATAAATAAAATTTCATTTTCTTTGTAGCCTTTCATGGATTTCATGAACACACTATAGTTGTTTATACAAAGCATAAAGGTAAAAAACAATGTGTGCAGTGTTATCTTCATTTTAGATGTCAAAAAGTATTTGCGGCTCCCAGTGTTTTCCTTTCCGTGCAAACCGGGTCCAAATGGCTCTTTGGGTCTTAAAGGTTGCTGACCCCTGCTCTACACCCTTCTGCTGATGATCATTGTGCTGTTCACCTTTAGCTGTGATAACCTTTAAGATATGCGGTCCAGTATTAAAGATGAAAAGTCCATAAATATCTTTGTTGGGTCCATGTGACACTAATTCTCTGCAAACACCTACAAGAGCGTCTTCTGTGCTCTTCCCTCTTTTCTGTGCAAACTGACGTGGTCCCAGTTTACCTTTCACCTCACTAAGAACACGATCTGTTCTTTAAAGCTCTTCATTACAATGGACGTGTTTTTGGTACAGGAACTTATGAGGACGCCCGGGCTCTGAGACCAGTGTGGACCATATGAGATTTGGAACTGGTGTCTAAAGCCAAAGCTAAGCTCTTTCCTACACTCTCTTTCAATCCTACCAGTTAATCCATCAGGCCTAGCTGCTTCTGTAACACTGACCTTTCTAAAGGTTCCTCCCTGCTCAGACACAAGCTGCTCCCTAATGTAGCTCTGTTATCTATTGAAGTCAATATTCCAGCTGCACGGCTTCATAGGAAGCATGTCAGCTGAAAACATCTGGAGCACCAGCAACAGGACGAAGCAGAGCCAGGACTGCTGCCCTCCTCAGCTCACAGACCATCACAGGTTGATGTTAAAGAGGAGGAAACAAAGAGCTGTCCCACTTTACAGATGTGTCGCTGCCATCAGATTTTCTCATTTTAAACATTTGATATGTTTTCTATGTTCTACTCGGAATAAAATCTGAGTTTATGAGATTTGGTAGATACCAATAACAGCTCACTCTGATTGCTGATTTGGTGAAAATTGGGTCAAAGTCAACCAAATATGAAGATCAGTAAAAACTTTATATTACCCACAATTTTTATGGATTGTCATCAAATTTCACAACAATATACTAGGCCTTCCTCGAGAAGCACGAGTACCTAGATTGACCTTAAAGGCCAAGGTCAATATTGACCTTTCAATTCAATTTTATTTATACAGATCACAGCAACAGTCACCTCAAGTTGCTTTATATCAGGGGTAGGCTACTCCAGGCCTCAAGTGCTGGTGTCCTGGAGGTTTTAGATGTGTCCATGATCCATCACAGCTGATTTAAAGGGCTAAATGACTCCTCGGCATTTCTTGAAGTTCTCCAGAGGCCTGGTAATGAACTAATCATTTGATTTAGGTGTGTTGACCCAGGGTGCAATTTAAAACCTGCAGGACACCGGCCCTCGAGGCCTGGAGTTGCCTACCCCTGCTTTATATTGTAAGGTAGACCCTACAATAATACATACACAGAAAACCCCAACAATCATATGACCCCCTATGAGCAAGCACTTTGGCGACAGTGGGAAGGAAAAACTCCCTTTTAACAGGAAGAAACTTCCGGCAGAACCAGGCTCAGGGAGGGGCGGGGCCATCTGCTGTGACCGGTTGGGGTGAAAGAAGGAAGACAGGATAAAGACATGCTGTGGAAGAGAGACAGAGATTAAATAAGTAGTATGAGAAATACGTCATGTGAAAGGCGACGTAGAGAGCTGTACAACACAGTTTTTATTTTTCCAACGCAACATCCTGCAGTGTCACAATGATGTCATAACACGCTGTAGTAAAAACAGGATAAAACATCAGAGTTGTAGTACCAGCCCCCGCCTTCGGGGGGAGTTCAATCATTTTACAGCGAACCAACTGAGGTCGTCACTGAGCTGTCAGTCATCAAAGCTGGTGAACAAATATTAAATGAAAAGCTTGAAAGGTTTTTTTATTTGAAATCTGAGAGCAGGAGCACTTTAAAAACACCCTGATGCAGAGTGTGGGAATGAGCAGATTTTCTAATCTAGATTAAATTACACGCTGGTCCCATTCAGGGATTAAAAAAGCCAAAGTAACAAAGACATCAGTGCTGTACAAACATTACTGAGAACTTCGTCTGTGTGAGCTGTGAGACGTCCAAGTTCAAAGGTCAAGTCCACGTGGAGCCATCCCTCAGTCCTTGTAGCGCACCTCGGCTCTCAGCTCCTTGGTGACGTAGCTAATTAAGGCGGCGGCGACCTGCTGCTGGAGGGTGGAGTTCCCCATCACGAACGAGACGAGCTGGGCCGCGTCCGTCCAGTCCAGGTTCCCCAAGACGGCCATGATGGACTCGTAGAGCTGCCTCTGCTGAGGGGAGGCAGCTCCATCAGGATCTGAGGCAGAGGTCTGAACTGCCCGCTGGTCAGCCAGCTGCCCAGGAGACCGCCAACGGCGCCGCCTGGCAGAGACACAGAAGAAGAACACAAGCGCATCAGAGCTTCCACACACAGGCGCGAACAAGCTGAAGTAAAAGCTGTGGCCGAGGTCAGCGACAGCGCACACGGACGTCCAACTTTAAACGTCTAAAGCTTTAAACCTTTGAGAGGACTTTAATCAGATTTACTGATGAGTCTACCCAGGCTGTTTATATCAATACATTTATTGATTTCTTATATTTATATCGATGATGGAAAAGTTAAGATCAGAGCGTTCTAAGGCGTGTGCTTTCAGGGAAGTCCAGGATCTTTTTAAATCAAGCAATCAGTAAGAAATAAAGACATTTCAACAGACTGCTGTGAGCACACTGAAGGCCTGAGACGAGATAAAGCCTCCTGGTGGACACGTGTGGCGTAAACTTGTGACTTCCTTGTTGAATTAGTTTCAGAAAACTTGACCTCTGACCTTGACCTCTCATCAAATGAGATGTTAGTAGACGCACCTGTGCTGTGAATTTCAAACTCTGCGTCGCCTCGTTCTCAAGTTATCAGATTTACAAACTTTGGTGACAAAAGTGCGTCTGTGTTTCCATGAATGGTAAACGATTAAATTCAGTGTGTGGTTAAAAATAATCGTCACAGAGTGAATCAGGTAAACTCGTTCATGTTAAAACGCCAGAGGCATTTCAAGATGGCTGCTGTGTGGGGAGGACTTTGCTGGTCCAGGTTACTGAGGCTGCCCGGGTGACGATCACTGCAGCAGCAAAAGCCTCCAAACTTCTTCTTACCTGCAGTTACTGTAGAGGACTCGAGCCTGCCGTGTTTACTGCCTTCTACCACAAAAGCCTCACAGTACAGCGTATTATTACTCCTGACAGCTGTGGTAAACACACGGTCCACAGTCACAGAGGTTTAAACTGACAAACTCAAACCCAGCGTCCTCCTCAGGCTTCTGCTGTTTCCTTTTTATCTCCTTTGCTGAATCAGCAGATTTAATTCCTCCTGCTTCTTCTTTTACTTACCGACAGCGATCCCCGGAGGTCCTCCGAGCAGCCCGCCCACAAACGCAGATCCTCCCGCCACCATCGCCCCTTTGGTGGAGTTCTTCACGGCGACCTTGATCTCCTCGTGAGCCGATACTTCACAGCACAAACGCATGACGTCATCCATCCGGGCGGGCATCTCTGCGGACTCTACGTGGTGTCTTTCCTGAAAACAAGGTTCAAAAATGAAGACGAGCGTCCTACGATGCATTTGTAGTTAAGTAGTTATTCCTTACACAGCGAAGCACACCTGGGACAGGTGAGCTGTCAGCATCACAGTTTCACAGGTAAATCTGCTGTTAGCGTGTCGAGCTCCAGCACAGCTGTCAGACATCTTTAAATGCATTTCTGTGTTTTTGTTGCATCATTGATGTAACAGTGTGTGAGCTCTCTGAGAGAGGCAGCGGTGACTAACGTCACACACAGCGTGTTACAGTAACACACGCGTGTGCGACACGAGGTCACGCGTGTACTGACTCTGTGTCTTCGGCCGAACCGGAGCAGAAATGTTGGAGGTGAAAGTTTTCACCCGGAGGTAGCGGACCTTCCTCCGGGTCATTTAAAAATCACCGTCACTCATTTCATGTGAGCAGCTGCTCACCTTCACAGTGCTGCGGGTGGGTCACCGGGTGGGTCACCTTCACAGTGCTGGGGGTGTGGGTCACCTGCACCGGGTGTGGGTCAGTAGGTGAGATGAATAAGAACACAGATGGCACAATAAGAACCTGTGCCAAATGTAAGTGCAGCTGTATGATGATGCATGAATATAAATAACATACAGTAAAAATGCAGCACGGACACAAAAGTGGAAGCAGCACGTCTCTTTCTGACCTCACGGGAAAATCAGGTCTGACTCTAAAATAAAAACCAGTTTCAACTTCAGTTTTTTCATCAGCTGCTGACTGTGACACGTAAAAAAAGAAAAGTGATATTCAGCAGAGTGTCTGTACTCGGATCGTTCATCCACCTTCAACCTGTTTACATAAAACTGTCACACACACGCGTGAGGCACAGAAAGGACCAAAGTTTGGTTTCACTTTTACTTTCCAACACAGCCTGAAACCAACAGACGGACTATAATCGTTATAATTACTTGAATAAACCACATCCACGGCCCTGCTGCTTTATCTTTCCTGTTTCTTAGAGGGACTGTCAGTGCTCCGGATTCAGGACAGGGCTCCGTGTAAACACGTCGGGCACAATCACAGCAGTTAGACTTAAATTAGACGGTTTCTGAGCGGAGTTTGGTGGGACGGGCTCGGCAGTGACCGGCAAACAAAAAGTAAATACAGAGTCAGGACATAAACTGAGTGAACACCACAGCTGCTCTCTGTCTGATTCATAGAGTCGGATAATCTAATCCGGTTGGATTAAACTGCGAACTCGGGACTTTTTTTTACCGACCACTCAGACTCGTTCCCCTCTCTGTGTGAGGCTGCAGAGGTGAAAGGTCACACAGCTGATCGGGACACATTCTGCTTACCTTCAGTCCGTCACTGTCCGCAAACTGTGGAAACTCTGCACATCCACTCTGACAACTTCCTGCTCTGCAGATCAGGGAGTGAGGAAACAAACGAGCCTGTTTGATTCTTCTTGGCTGAACACAAACCGGAGAAACGGAGAGAAGATGGTCCGGTCTGACCGTCCGCTCAGGATCTCACATTAAAACACTCACGCTCTAATCTCACTCTACTTTTATTTAACGAACGCATGCGCACAAAGTTAGATACGCTCAAAGGGCACATGCGCACTAAACAAGCCGGAGACCGGAGAAACTTCAAACTAAGTTTCTACACGGAGAGTTCTGATTGGTCACTGATGCTCGCTACGTCACCCAAGCCACCATATTGGTCGCTTTAATTAAAAAACTAAATTCTTTCTTCATGTTTTACAGCTGAAAGTCACCTCGCTTCATTTCCAACATTCTGCAGCGTGTTGTATTCATTTCTGTAATCCTGTATGGATTTAGATTGTTTTGATATTGTGGTTTAAGTATATTGTTCATTGTGTTGCTCATATATTGTGTGTTTTACATTGTTGTGCTTGAGAGACCGGAACCAAACTCCTTGTATGTGTTTGTGCATCTACTTGGCCAATAAATGTGATTGTGATTCATCTCAGTCATCAGAAGATTCTTCTGAGATGATTGCTGCAGAAACCTGCAGTGTGTCACAGTGCTGTCTGTCTTTATCACAACATCTGGGCAGTGCGTGCGTCACAGAGAGAGAGTCCACCATCACAGGATCAAATGACTACAGGTCTGTCTCCATGACGTCTCAGGTCAAAGACCGGTGTTGATCCACCTGAAGGACCTCACAGAGCCCCCGCTGGACCCCCTGCAGTTTGCTCACCAGGCACACGGGTCGGCCGAGGATGCGGTCAGCATGGGTCTGCACTTCATTTCGTTTCACCACGACCAGCCTTGGCTCTTCAGCTTGGTCTTCAACACCATCGTCCCACTGCGCCTGCCTGCGCCCGTCAGTGCATCACTGGCTTTCTGACGGACAGCAGCAGGTAAAGCTGAGGAGCATCACCTCCCACATACAGACCAGCAGCTCTGGCCTCCCTCAGTGGTCTGTTCTCTCCCCGCTGCTCTTGTAAATATACTCTTAAATATGTAAAAATTGTGTATGTTTCTGTTCTGTGTCTTGTGTACTGTTTGTTTGTATGTGTGTCTTTCTTGCTGCTGTTACACCCAAATTTCCCCTTGTGGGACAATTAAAGGATTATTCTATTCTATTCTATTCTATTCTATTGTCCCTCTGCACTGTTGACTGCACCTCAGGAGAGCCATCTGTGAAACTCCTGAAGTTCGTGGAGGACACGATGATGAGTCCGTGTGCAGACAGGAGGTGGAGCAGCTGATCCACCGGTGCAGTCAGAACACTTCATTCATGCTCAGCTCTAGTTTGTTTCTCAAGACCTTTTGTAACTTGTATTTTTCTAACGTTTTGTGTTCCCCTTCATTATATATGCCTTAATCATGTAATGCCTATTAAAAATGTTTCTTTTTGAGAGCAAAGTGAACTTGTTTTTGTAAGTTGCCAAGTAAAGATGTGGGGGGTGGGGCTGAGCCTATCCCAGCTACCACAGGGCGAGAGGCGGGTACAGCCTGGACCGGTCAGCAGCCTGACGCATGTGCTGGATTGGGTCTTGCCTGGTGTGATAGACCCCAGCCTCTATAGATCTTGTGCTCATGATTAGTGCCTCTGCTGTCTTTCAGTCCAGCTTTGGTAGGATTTCTGGATGTCAGCCGCCTCCTCTATCTGCTGGTGGTACACATGGTGCAGGGGCCTGTCCTCCCATGATGGTTCCTCCTCTTTCTTGGGTTTCTGCTGCCTGAGGTATTCACTGAGCACAGGGTCGGTTGGAGACATCTGAGTTCGACTTTCATTGGTTCAGTTTCTTTTATAATGTAAATGAGAAAAGTGAGAAAGTGAGTTTATTATTAAAATCTGTTTGATTTTGGAGCCCAAAGATTTGCTCGTACAGCCCTCACTCTCTGTCCTTCACATTTTACTTTATTAAATATTACATGATAATTAATTATCTGCTTGTTTTTCTTATTGTATTCATTCTGTTTAGCTTTTACCTGTTTGTTTGGTCAGATTTTATGTTACTGAACTTCAGACCAGAGGACTTTTCTGTCTTTTATGTTTGACTTATTTTTTTTTCCCTGCTGAATCGAAGGAAAAATTAGGTAAATCGAACCTCGCTGGCCTCACCTGCAGTACCTGAAGCTGCCACCAGGGGACGTCGCCCCCTGTTTTAATAAATCTCTGAAGCGTTTGTTTCATTGAAGCTGCGTCCCATACACGCCCCGGGTGGGGTGAATGTGGGACTCGGGACCTTGTGGCTGTAACAAACATTCATATCTGATCCTGCGTCTGAATCCTGTTTGTATTGTTTCCTCTCTGCGAGCACAGGGACTGTTTAACCTCCTCACATCCTTCTAATATCACAGAGCCCGGTCCAAACACCCCGGAACAGCGAGCTGGAGCAGCCTCCGTGTCAATCACTGACGTGTTTACATTTATTCTGTTGTCATCTTTATTCTTTTGTTCTCGCTTTCTTCCTATAATTACTTCCTGTTACGTAACCCTGCCACAAAGACGTTCTTCCCTGTTTAAAATCAGCCGCTCCGCTGACGTTACACTCATCCGTGTTTGTGATTAGTCAGATGCTGTCAGCCCCGCCTAGCCTCGCTGAGCGCGCGGGTTAATCCAGCGAGGTGATAACCTGCTTCTGGTGACCTCTGACCCTGACCGGCACGCTCCCGATACCTGAGGAGTGACCTCAGGACCGCCGGGGCCTGCCCGGCTGAACTCGGCTCAGTGCGAGGATAGGTTCAGGGGGCGGGGCTTTGTTTGTTTACGTGTGATGCACTGAGATACGCTCCGCCTGATTGGGTGGATTTTGGTGACGTTTGAGGGGGCGGGGGAGGAGCCTGTGTGTGAGATAAACAACCTGTGGATGAAAACAAGCACAGAGAGAACCGGAAGCTTCAGAGCAGCGAAAACATCAATTTATCGGAGCAGGTGGGTCTGAATCTTTATTTACACTCACGCGTGACCTTTGACCTGCACGCGGTTAGTGTTAGAGCCTCTGTTCCGCCGTACCTGAGCACGGGCAGGGATGCTTGTTCCAGCAGGAGGTACACGGAGTCCTGCCGAGGTCTGCTTTACACACACACAGGCGTGTGTGTGAGTGTGTGCACTTCTGTGCAGTTGCGTTTCACGCACAGATGTTTCTGTAAACATGATGAGGCTGAGGGTCACGTGATGAAGAGCTGCTATTACTGTGCTCTGAATTAAATCAGCATGAAGCAGATAGCTGGAGTCAACAGACGTGAGCAGGACAAACACACACAGTAAAGTTTTATTATTTTAAGATCTTACAAACTGCTGTTGAGCATTAATGTGGACACAGGAGGAGGAGGTGAAAGGTCACGACCCGACTTCCTGTCTTTGTGGAACATCATCTGGGTTCAGGCTGCTCGGGTTTCTGAGGCTTCGGCGTCATAAGGAAAGTTTTTACCTGTGATGATCTCACCTGTGTGCTGCTCTTTATCCACAAGTGCTGTCAGAAACGTCGGAATGATCGGAAAGATTCTTTCTCAGCTTCTCGGGAATGCCAGCGAGGACCTGGAGTCAGCAGGAGCAGAACACGAGAAGCTGCTGGAGTTCGAGGACGAGGGCTGGGTCATCGTTAACCTGCCAGGTGAGAAAGTCAACCTGCTTCAGGTGTTCACGCCGTGGCGCCGATGGTTCTAAAACATCTTTGATCCTCATGCAGAGGACGGGCTCCTGTCGGCTCCAGACGCGGACCTCCTCGAGAACCTGCTGATCGAACACCCGAGCATGTCCGTCTACCAGATGAGACGCGGGGTGGGTGGAGCCGAGGAGGAGGAGGAGGAGCCGGGCTCTGATGAAGAGGAAACCTCAAGGTTATGATGCTGACGACACTTTCATTCAGATAATCTGAAACCAGTTTTACAAACACAGAAGAGGACAGCAGGGCAGGTGGGCGGGGTTTATAACGTGGCTTCCTGTGTCTCTCCAGGCTTGTGGTGGTAAGGCGGCACGTATCCTGGCGTCTCGCTGCCTGGGGGCTCCCTCTGCCTTTCAACGTCCAGCTGCCGGCGGCGCAGCGTGCCAGGAGTCGTGCCGAACGCAGGAAGCTGAGCCGCGGCGCCCTTCGCCGGCAGAACCTCGCCAAGACACGCTTCTGCCCCGCAGAGCGGCGCTACGGACACTTCAAGCAGCCCTGCCAGCGTCTCTACAACTACTGACTCCAATAGCGGCGCCGGTCAGGCTTCACCTCACTGTTACATCACATGACATTCACCACTTCCTGTGCAGTAAAGCCATCAAACAGCTGAAAGAACCACACGTGTTTTTCATTCTTCTGTAAACTTTATTATCAGCAGGGTGAGCGCGGCGCCTCGCGGCACAACAGTCACTGCTGAGATTAATGTTGATGATGTCAGAGCTTCGTGCTCTGTCGCCGCGTTTAAATCTGTCATTTTGGCGGCTTCGCTCTTCTTCTGCGTGTTAAAGTGTGTGATGAGTTGACCTCTTGACCTTTGCAGCATTCCTGCTGCTTTTCTTTTTATTTGACACAAATGTGAGATTTTAATTTGTTTTTATTTGTGTGTATTTATAAAATCTTAAAAAAAAAAAAAACAAGTAAATAAAGTTTTTGAGATTTTCTAAAGCTGCGGTCTGCGTGTCTTTATCGTGGCGGCTCGTTCACTGGCGGAGCTTCCGGATTTTTCCCATGAACCTCTTCACCCGCTGCGGGTCCACCTCGTTGGCCCAGTGCCCGCCCAGCTTAAAGTGGGAGCCCACGATCATCGCATTTGCATCCAGGTAGCGTTCAACATTGTCATAGGTCACTCCTGAGCCAATCAGCACGGGGATTCCCACAGACCGGGAAACGTCTGGAAAAACAGAGAAAAAAAACACTTGACTGAATTTCTATTTAAGAACACGTCAGCTAACGGAGAGTCGAAAGCTTTTTTTCCCACCATCCAGCAGCACACGAACGCATCTCAACCCTCCAGACTTAAAAACCCTGAAGAGGTTTAGAATTTGAATGAAATCATTTACATTTCATTTAAAACTCTGAATATTACAAAGGAATCTAGTAGATCGCTACTAAACGCACTGCAGGCTGGACTCATCGCACAGAGGGCTGCTGTGGTTTGGGATTGCTGTTTGAATTATTGGTGCTACTTCCTGCCTCTGTTGATATCTGACCCACCCTGAGAAGTCTCACCTGGTCACACCTGTTCCCACTCTGATGATCCTTCGATTCCCTGACACAGTCCGAGTGTTTTCCTGGCTTCATGTTGGGACTCTGTTCTGGATTTTGGACCTGGTCTTTGCGCCCTGTCTCTGATACGTTTGCCTCGTTTACTGTCAGCTGTTTGAACCTTGGGTTAAATCACTGCTAACTAAAACGCAGCCATTGCTAGCACGTGTGGTTTGTTTATCTCGACTGCAGCAGCCTCTGCTATATAAACATCATCACTGAGCGCTAACACCTTGGAGCTCAAAGGTATCTGATTGCATGCTGTGCAGGACCTTTGGGTCGGTGCAGGACAGTGTGTGTGCAAACAGGCTCACTGCATGCATATTCTCTGGCTTCATAATGACTTTGCTCACCTGAGGTGTGCCCTCTCTGACCTGTCAGAGTCTCCTGTCTGTGCCGGCAGTCCTGTGTGTGGTAGATATAACACTGACATACATTAGAATGTGACTCTCCAAAACTTGATTCTGTTCATCTGGACGTAGCGTTTTGTGGGAGAAACGTTTCGTCACTCATCCAAGTGACTTCTTCAGCCTCAGCTGACTGCAGGTTTCCCCAATCTTATAAACAGTACATTTGCATAATGACTGAAACCAGCCCACTGAAGGAACAATGGGCTGGGCAAAGATTAGAATGTGACAGACAGAATATAAAATACGCTTCAGACGCCTTCATCTCCTGCAGAGCTGCACTCAGTGAACCTCCACTCACACATGTGACCTGCTGAATGTGTCTGAACATGACCAGCCCGTGTGTGTGTGTGTGTGTGCAGCAGTGGCATGTACGGCACTCAGACTGTTTACAGGGTTGAGTGTCCGGCTGCTATAAATATCCTGGACCCCAGCGCTGCTGCGAGGACGCGGTGCAGAGCTCAGACTCAGTAACCTGAGCTGATGCAAACCTTACTGACTGATTACTGCAGGATTTATGGTCCTGTGCATGAAGCTACATGAAGACTGAACACTGCGTGTAGCTTGAATGCTGATTGGTTAAAAGTTTTAAACAGGAAAGGGAACTACAGATGAGCTCACCGTGAGAAAGAGGAAGCACAAAAACATGGCACTCAGCAGGTATCAGTAACACCTGAGGGCAGGTATAGCTCTGTGTTTATCTCAGTGACTGTAGGCGGAGCCATGACTTTCATTTCTAAGCTTTCAATAGGAAATGGACTGGTTCTTTTCTACTCTGATCACTTAAAGACACAGAGTGGATTTATCTCCCACACACAGCTCAGGTGGGCCTGACCCCCTGCTGTGAGTGTGACATTTAAAATTCTTTGGGCACCGGTTTAGCTCAGTGGCCAGAGCGGCCGCCCGGATTCGAGTCCGATCCGCGGCCCTCTCTCCCTCCGGTTTCCTGTCAGTCTTCACTGTAACTATTTAATAAAGCCAGAGAAAGATTCAGATTTGAGCTGCTGAACAAACACTTCTCTGATAAGCAGTGAGGAGAAAATGTATCCAGTCCTGCTGCTGATAGAGGTGAGGGGGACCTCTTCTGGACAAACGGGGTAAAAGCAGGAGGACCTGGGGTGAGGGGGCGGGACTTTCCTCTTCTGTATGGAGACAGTCTAGAGCCACAAATATTAGCTTAAAAAAATGTCTGATATGTTGTGAAATACTGTTCTGAGAATAAAGTGAAGCGTGCTTCCACCCACACAACACAGCTGATGAAGTCACACCTCAACCCTGCAGGGCCAATCAGCTGTTTCTGTGCTGCATGCAGGTGAATCCTCTCTGCAGCTCTATCAGGAGTTACCTGACCTGAGATTTTAACTTTAGATTTAAATTTTAATGTTAAAATAATCAGATCGTTAATCTCAGCAGTGACGAGAAGCTGCTTCATATTCTACACTGCAAAAACTTAAAATCTTACCAAGTATATTTGTCTGATTTCTAGTCAAAATAATCTCATCACACTTAAAATAAGACACAATCAGCTACAAAGTAACATTTCAGTAAGATACAGGAACTTGTTTTTAGACACTTTCCCTTATTTCATTGGGAGATTTTTTCCCACTTATTCCAAGCAAAAATATCTTGTATTAATTGAAAAAATCTGCCAATGAAACAAGTGAAAGTGTCTAAAAACAAGTTCCTGTATCTTACTGAAATGTTACTTTGTAGCTGACTGTGTCTTATTTTAAGTGTGATGAGATTATTTTGACTAGAAATCAGACAAATATACTTGGTTCAACATTACAAGATTGGTACAAGTTTTAGAGTTTTTGCAGTGTAGGATTCTGATTTTAGATGATAAGGTAATAAAATGCAGTGAGTCACAGTCTGTCTTTATCACAGAGTGACGAGTGTCAGGCTAACATCTGGACAGCGTGTGTGTGTGTGGCAGGGGCGGGACCTCGGAGCTCCTCGGGGTCGGCCTGCAGTCCTGTGGCTGCTCCTGTGATGATGATGCCGTCTGAGAGGAAGAACTCAGCAGCACGTGCCGTCTCTGCGACGCTCACGTCTGATGTCAGGGCGTGCGAGCTGGAAACACAAACACACACACAGACACAGAGACATGTGTGGATGTTACACACTGGAGATGATAAATGGTTTGCACTGTAATAAAAATCAAACCTTGTGTGAGGTGTGTGAAAGTTTCATGAGTTGCTGCTCAGTGGGGTGGATGCTCCTACCACAGCAGCAGGTGAGCTGCCCTTCAGTGTGACTGCAGTTGTCACCAGAAGGACACCACAGGGGACCATCAACACGATAGCCGCAGGTCCAGGCAACATCCAGGACGGCTTCTAAGAGCTCGCCAAGGAGCTGACACACATTTCAACACCTCTCTTGCCCAGGCTGGGCCCATTAATGTCCCAGTGGCTAAAAGCTCAGCTATGAAAGGCATGAATGACTATTGGCCTCTCATCCTGATTCAAAGTACCTGGAACGGCTGGTTTTGAGGAGTCAGGTGACATCAGTGTGGATCCACAGCATTACGTGTACAGGAAGAACCGGTCTGTGGATGATGTCACCGTGTCCTCAGCCGTGTGAGGCTGCTCTTTCTGGACTTTAGTTCTGCATTTAGTAAAATCCTTCCATCCATGTGTAACTGGGTGCTGGACCTCTGACAAACGGGCCACTGTCTGTGAACATACACGGCGTCCTATCCTCCACCATCACACTTAACACCGGCTCTCTGCAGGGGGGTGTACTGACTCTCTGCAAAGATTTTGGGCAAATGTATCCTGAAGTTTGCAGACAACACGGTTGTTGTTGGTCTGATCTCCAACAACCATGAGTCTGTGCGCAGGACGGAGGTGGAAGACGAGGTGGAGGAGGACACCTCACATGTCTCCTTCCCTCCTTATTAGAGGAGAAGCTGTGGAGCAGCTGACCACAGTCAAACACCTGAGTCTGCACATGGCCCACAGGTACACCAGCGTTATGAGGAGGCTGATGCAGGCTGGCCTCGGTGTGCTGTGCCGACTTCCTTCAGTGACCGCGTGGTGGAGAGCGCCCTGACTGCTTGTATGATTGTCAGCTATGTAACTGATCTGAGGCCGACAAAGAGTGGGGAGATCTGCCAGAAACATCACTAACATCACTCCCCTTCTTTAAAAGACAGATGCAGAATCAGAGCATTGAACCCCTCCCACCTCCCACCACGGTCTGTGCCTTACGCATCCTCCCCAGACCTGCGTACACTAACCTGGGCAGGTACGCTGGTCCCTTGGTTTATTGCTCCTCATAACGATCATCTTAATCAGTCTTCGTTTGGTCCCTCATTTAGAGCCAATATGGCTTGGGGGACCCCCCGGAATCACTGGGACACACAATCCGCATTCTTAGAGGAGTTTGTCTATTTATCCATCCATCCATTCGCTTCGGCTTATCCTTTTCAGGGTCGCGGGGGCGCTGGAGCCTATCCCAGCTGTCATAGGGCGAGAGGCGGGGTACACCCTGGACAGGTCGCCAGTCTGTCGCAGGGCCAACACACAGGGACAGACAACCATTCACACTCACATTCACACCTAGTGACAATTTCGATTATCCAATTAACCTATCCCCACAAGCTGCATGTCTTTGGACGGTGGGAGGAAGCCGGAGTACCCGGAGGGAACCCACGCAAACACGGGGAGAACATGCAAACTCCACACAGAAAGACCCCGGCCTGATGGTGGAATTGAACTCAGGACCTTCTTGCTGTGCGGCAACAGTGCTAACCACCGTGCCACCGTGCTGCCTACAGAGTTTGTCTATTTATAATACATGAACAACAACAAAGGAGGCAAATTAATAATGTAAATTCACAGCAGAAGAAAATCCTAAAAACGTTTCCAGGTGGGTCGTCAGCTCTGTGCTGACCCACTGAACACTCCAGTGTCCTCCGGTCCGATAACCCTGTCCTGAGCTGTTTCTCCTGCAGGACTCAAACCCGGCTGCGTGGCTTCTAGAACGTTCTGCTTGTTGCTTTAAACTCATATTTTCTCATCAAAAGAAAAGAGTAAAACATTTACTCTCAGGCGGACTTTGAGGATGGAAGTGAAGGATTTTCCTCTGAAACCTTTGACCTTTGATCTGAAAGTGAAAAATTAGCCTCAGACAGTCTGATCAAGACAAACTCTGATGTTTAATAAATGAAGCCGATCACTAACATACAAAACCTCTGCTGACACTGTGAACTTTGACCCTGTCAGTGTGAACGTGGGTTCATACTGTAGCTCTGTATGAACCTCTGCAGCTGTACTCAGGAAGTGTTTTCACGTCTTCTTGCATCACTGAGTACTTCATTCTTTACTATAACTGCACAGCAGGTGACCTCACCTGTGCTTCTTCTTGATGTCGGTGAAGATCTGCACGTGCTCAGCTCCGATCTGTTTGCGGTACCGCAGTAAGTCCCCAGCGCCGGCGTTCAGGAGGCCTTCGTCTGCCACGTGAGCAAAGACGAAGCCCTCAGCCCTGATGAAGTCCAGGCCTGGAAGCACACAGCGCCGTCACTGTGCTGATCACATGTCCTGCATCTTTCCAAACACATCAACATGAACTGAACGAACAACTGAACCTGAGGCCAGAGCCACAGCCAGAGCCTGCTGATTGGCTGCAGTCAGGATCTGCGCTCCTATCGGCAGGGACGGACAGGCGGCCCTAACGCTGCAGCAGACGGCGGTCATGCAGGCGCTCACCTCGGGGCCCACGCTCAGAGAGTACGGCACATCGTGCATGTTTTCAACGATCAGTCCATCCTGAAAGACGGGATTGGAGCTTCGGTTAGCGCCTCGCCTGTGCAGACTGCAGAGCTGTGAGGAATGCAAACAACGTGCACAAACGTACAACCCCTGCGTCTCTGTAGATCGCAGCCTCCCGGCACGCCGCCTCGCTGATTTCAGACATTTTCAAAGAGCCCAGTGGGCTACCTGAGGAAGAGGAGGAGCCTGTTATATAAGGTCTCAAAGAGTACCCTCACACTTAAGGATGTGGGCACCGATGTGCACATCATGCATGTACAAGAATACGAGTGCAAACTGTGATGTTTTTCTCTGCAACTCCTCCTACTCAAAGTCACGAGTACACCTGGTAACACATCAGGACACAACCATGATCACCTGGACGAACAACAACCCGCAGCATATTCACAGCGTGTCATTATTTATTTAACACTAAACCAAAATGCAGAAGCAGTGTGTGAGAAACTATCAGGTGCTTCTAATCAATGCAGGTTGATTAACTGATCATCAGCAGTGTGAGTCCCTCTATAAAAGCAGAGGTTTGGTCTGTTTGCAGGTCGACGGTGTTCAGGTGTGTTAACACAATCCCAAAATATTCCTACGAGTGGACGTCCCAGAAAATTTACCCCAAGGTCAGAGCGTGCAGAAAAACTCCATCCGAGACGCTACAGACCTCAGTTAGTGTGTGAAAGGTCAAAGGTCATGACAGCAGAATTAGAAAAAGTGTGAACAGACCTTCAGCAGCGTTACAGTTAGGGTCGGTCATTTTGCTACATTCGTCTTGCCCTCGTGGACATTGATGTACTTATTGTGTATTTTGTTGCCGTGTATCTTCGTATGAAGTTAAGGTTGATGGTACTGCTGTGTGTCTCAGCCTGCAAAAGGGATGTCTGATCTCGACTCCTGGTTAAATAAAGTTTAACTGCCCCGTCACACTGCGACCACACACCGGTGTGTGAGGCTGAAATGTTACACGTCTGACTTAATCAAGTTCATGTCTGAGTGCAGCGTACGCAGGAAAATGTGGCTCACATATCAGCTCAATCTGAGCCAATCAGAACGTGCAATGTTGTCTTAACGTGATGACGTGCAGGCCCACGCGAAGCTGAACCCCAGGTCACCCTGAAATCTGCACCCGTGTGATCACATTTTGCAAACTTCTGTGCTCTTACTGACCTCCCCCTGCCACGACCAAACACTTCACCTGAACTTGGAGGACGCCGACAGGTGGACTCTGTTACCTGGCAACGCTTTCACGTGAATCATTCCAATAACGACGGATTTTAGACGCCCAAACAGCTCCAAAAACTTCATCCTTCCCTTTCTGTGCAGACGCAGCAGAATGAAACCTTTTTGTGTCGTTCTCAGGAGGGGGTCATGTGACTGACCAAAGGTCGACTTAGTTCTGTTCACCAGAGTATTTCAGCTTCACCGAAGATAAGAACACACTTTCATCTCTGGAACAAGTTTGTTTCTGAATAAAAGAAGTTTCCTGGCTGTAAGTCAGGGCCAGCAGACCGACCTCAGCACAAGGACGTGTTTCATCTATTTAACTTTTACACTCTCTGAGGAAGCCGAAGTTTAACCATTAGTTTTCCATTAATGTTTGTCTGCACTCACCTGGGTCTGGGTTTCCTCTCAGATTCACCTTCCTCCACTCTCACCCACTTATTCAAAGTCCTGTTCTTCATATAGCAGCAAACCTCGAAGCTCCGTGCTGACTGCAGGAAACTCAAAGCAGTCGTTCTGCACCTGGCAGCTCCATCACCCTCCCTCCTCTGCACATGCTCAGACCATCTCATCCTCTCTGACTCTCAGCTGCTCCTCTGATGGACTCCTCCTTCTCACTCCCAGTGAAAGTCTTAACATCTTCAGCTCGGCCTCCGCCGTCTCCAGCTGTCCTCATGCTCCCTCCTGTCTACTCCCTTTCTCTCATGCTGCTACCCTTCTGTCACGAATCACCCCTGACATTCGTCTCCACCCGCTCCACCCTGCCTGCACACTCTTTTTCACTTCTCTAGTGCACTGTTCATTGCTTTGGGTCCACACCAAGCCTTCTTGTCCTCCTTCCTTTGTCCAGAGGATACTCCAAACACTTTCCCTGCAGTTTCCCTCAACTTTACTTTTCCCACTCTGTGCAGCATCCTTCCTTCCTTCACACTTCCTCTTCTTGATGTCCAAAGTCACCCTGCAGTCGACCATCCGATGCTGCCCAGCTACATCCTCCCTGATGCCACCTCACAGTCTCATATCTCGCTCAGATCACACCTTCTGTACCTTCCTCCACCCCTCTACCTGACCTCCACCCTGTGGGGCGTACACACTGACAGCCTTCAACCTCATACTGGTGATCCTGCTTGTTACTCCTCACCTCCACAGCACTGCTCACGCTCCTCCTTCAGGATACCTCCTGCTCCATTTCTCCTCCTGTGATCAGAGCTGTCTTTAAATCACGAGGAAGCCTCGGTGCTTCCCCCAGCTCACACGGATCATCGTGGAAGTCTCCACTGTCCTGACATGTGCTGCTGTTACGGGTCATGTCTCAGCAGCAGCAGGAAGTATGGTACTGATGTGACGTCATTACATTTCCTGTACAAGCTGGTTATTAAAACCAAGGATGACCTAATGAATGATCATATTCAGCCTGCAGCAGCAACCCGTGTGAGGACGCTGTGGTGTGATCGCGTGACCAGCAATCACAGATTTGCTGACGTCAAAGGTTGGTTCGCCTCCTTCCGCCACTTTATCAGATTTAACGGTGAGTTTAGGAGCCCGGGGAGGAGGCCGGAGGCGGCTGAGCGGGTCACTCCGCTGCGGTCGGAGGCGGGGCGAGTACGGCGGCCCGCAGTGGACATGTGGGAGGCGATACGCTTCATTTTCCCGCTGAATCACAGCCTGGTCCCGGTGACAGACACTGAAGGCAACGTGCACGCACCCGCTCGCTCACCCGCTACGTCATTCTGCCCGCTTTGCGTCGTTTTCCGCGTTTTTCTGCGCCGCTTTTGCCTTTGTTTACATCTGACACACAGCCACGCGGTGCCGGAGCGCTTCCGGTCTGCGAAGATCCGCCCCTCGCAGCTGTCAGCGCGGCACTCACGCCCCCATTTTTACCGGCAAAACTAAAAACTCACCTTCATTTCCTTCACGCTCGCGACCAACCGCGCAGACTTCAGCCAGCATACCTGCCGCGTGCCCTGCACAGGTGAGCGGCTGAGGTGACGCAGCTCAGTGCGGCTGTAAAGCGGCGCAGAGGGTGGAGATTTAGCGCCAACTGGAATCTACGCCTCCTGACGTGGAGCTCATCTGCGCTCTGCGAGGCGCCAGCTCGGAGCAGTTAGCCCGGCCTAAGCTCAGAATCCCGGGCACCGCGAGCAGGAGAGAAGCCGAGGAGAGGCGGACACACAGCACACACCTGGAGGACACACTTGGAGAACCCGAGGGGAACCCGCTGCGGGGTTAAACCTTCTTTTGGAGCTCTCAGCGGAGCAGGGTGAACTTCAAGGGAGGAACTTGAGGTGAGTTTCTGGAGCTGGATAAAAGTTTGCGTGAGTGGAATTGGGGCTTGATTGCGTGCAGCGTGATGTGACCCGGGCTCCCACGTTAAACCCCACGGTCTCCGGTGTGGACGTGGACAGCCCCCAGTGGTTCGGCTCTTTGTTGGCCCGCTCCGTGTCCGCATCAGGCGGCCATGATGTGCAGCCGGACTCGGTAAAATATCGCTGTTTTCGGTTAACCGAGCCCCGTGGCCGCCTCAGACCGACCCTGCTCGGTGTGGCGTGGATGTCGGGGCAGTTTCCCGGGTCTCTGAGGTCCGGTGGGGGGGCTTTGGGGGCACTTTAAAGCGGCTTGCTGCCCCCTCTCCGCGCCAGACTGAGCCGGGCTTTGTCGGGAGGAAGGCGGCTCGGAGTGGGGGTTGGGGCCGCTGTAAGTCGCACTTTTACGACTGTTTAAGTCTAAATTTCAAGTCGTTTGTCGTCCCCAGGTTTGCTCCCACGGACGCTTCCACGGCCCCGACTATAATGAGAGGAACACGGTGAGTTTGGCCCACGCAGGAAGAGCCGCCAGGAGCTTTAGCCTCACTGGCTAACTAGCCTGTTGTTTCTGGACCGTGTGAGAGTTTACCCGTGCTAACCCGGGTTTGTTCGGCTGACATGGACATGGCAGCGCTCGCTAACAGCTGCTGTTTGCTCTGCTTGTTTCAGGGAAGACACAGAAGCGAAGAGTGCTCCTGCCGAGGCCCCCAAACACACCACAGTCCGACCGAGGAAGAGGAAGGCAGATGTTGCTATTGTGAGTGTCCTGAAAGGCTGGCTGAGGCTCCAGCAGGGCCACAAACACACACACACACACACTGCTGGGGTGGGTTATTAATGTGTTTTGTCACAAAGAGGGTCACGCAGGGTTCCAACAATGTTAGACATCATATTAGAGAGCAACAGCGAGGAGGAAGAACTCAGTTTTGACAGGAAGTGACCTGACACAGAAGTAGTGTGCAGTCATCTGAGAGGAGATGGTGAACAGCACACAGAGGTTTGTGACATGTGCACCCAAGATGAGCTCAGTGCATCATGGGAATTGTTTTGATGAATGAAACTCTCGTTCAGGCACAGCGCGTCTTTAAGCTCAGGCTTTTGTAACTGCAGCCCATGGCGCCGCTGACAGGTGGATGGTTAGGGCTGAATCAGCTGACCTCTAACTTGTTAGCTTTGTCAGGAAGAAGGTTTGAAGGTTGATCACCTGAAACCAAGCACGGTCCACAGGAGGGATGCCTCGAAATAACAAAAGCATGAAAACAATAACTCCAGGGTTCCTTAAATCACCTTTTCTGTTTGTTCCTCAGGTTTTACCGGATCTGGATGAGGAGGTAGCAGAGATGACGAAGAAGAAGCAGCGCGAGTGTGAGGTGGGTCTAATTACCTGCAGCGACACCACGCCCACATTCACGTTTAGATCTCGGAGGCGTGTGTTCCTCCTCCTCCTCCACTCTTCCTCGACTCTAACCGAGCTCTTCCTGTCTTCCAGCCGGGCTGGAGTCCTGCAGCTGATCGCGCGAGTCCGCAGAGGTGGATCCCACGCCTGATCAGGAGGAGCGCCCGCCCGTCCCCCTGGTCAATGCCAGCTTTCCTCATTACAGCTTCCACAGCACGTGTGTGACACCCGTGCACCACGCGCCACTGCCCGCGCTCTGGTGAGTGGCGCCAATGGCTGCTCAGCCTCGGCGTTATATCGTAGATTTGGAGGATCTGTGGTCGGGGGTGGGGGTGTTTTCCGTTAATCTGTCACCTGTACCTGTGCCGTGTCAGTAATCTGTTTGACTCTGTGTCTGTCAGCTGGGCCAGTAAGGACGCCGTGTGGAACAACATGCTGGAGAAAGACAAGACCTACACCAGAGACGTCCACATGATGGACAAACATCCACACCTGCAGCCCAAGATGAGGGCCATCCTCCTGGACTGGCTCATGGAGGTCAGTACTGAGTCTGTGAACCTCCAGCACGACCTGATCTCAGGTGTGTCTGTACGTGAGCTTTACGCTAACCTTTAGCTTCAGGCTGCAGGTTTTACTGTGGACCATCCACGGCAGACACAGCTCAGCACATCCTGGAAATCATTCATCTATGGATAAACCGTAAAGATGCAGTCAGTCACTTTAATGTACTCAACGTGTGTGTCTGTGTGTGTCTGTGTCTGTGTGTGTGTGTCTGTGTGTGTCTCTCTCAGGTGAGCGAGGTCTATAAGCTGCACAGGGAGACATACCACCTCGCTCAGGACTACTTTGATCGCTTCATGGCCACCCAGAGGAACGTCCTCAAATCCACGCTGCAGCTCATCGGCATCACCTGCCTGTTCATCGCCGCCAAAGTTGAGGTAGGGAGGGCGGAGCTCTTCTGTACTGTGCGGGTGCATCTATGCGGTGTGTCTGCTGCATTTCTTATCTTTAAATGTTTCTCTCCAAGGAGATGTATCCTCCTAAAGTCCACCAGTTTGCCTACGTGACAGACGAGGCCTGCACAGAAGACGAGATTCTCAGCATGGAGATCATCATCATGAAGGTAAAACGCACGACCTGCCTCGGCCTTAACCGACCTCTGAACACACGCAGGCCGCAGTCAGAATGTCACACCTGTGTCCTCACCTGTGAGAAACGGCCTCTGTGACATCATCAGGTTTCCTTTGGTTTCTCAGCTGAAGACCAGGTGACCCTCTTTGGTCAGTTTAATTTAGCTTTATTTATGCAGCGTCAAAGGTGCTTTATGCTGTCGGGTAAAGAACTACAGAGAAACCCCAACAATCAGACGATCCTCTATGAGCGAGCACTTGGTGACAGCAGGAAGGAGAAACTCCCTTTTAACAGGAAGAACCAGGCTCAGGGAGGGGCGGGGCCATCTGAGCGGTTTAATGATGCTCATTAATAGTCATGTGTTTTTAAAAAAAAAAAAAAAAAAATTGATTTTATCTTGAATAAAGTGATCTTGATTCATTAAATCCTAAATGGAGTTTAAATATAAATTTATTTTGCCAGAAACGACAGAATCTCAGGTTAAAGCTCACAGAACTATTTCAACAACCAGCAAACCGCTAAAGACGTAAACACAGAGCGTGGATCGTTCACCCGACGACACGGGCACGCCGTCGGGGCTGAAAGTCGACATCTCACAGATTCTGAAGCTGCAGTTTCGTCACTCTGACCAAAATCGACTGAACCAGCAGCAAAAGAAGATCAAACTCTGCTTCACGTTTGATAAACATCGACATTGATTCCCCTCTGACTTTGGCTGCTTTACTTCATCACGATAAAACCTCACTTCCTGCACCTCTCTCTCTCTCCCCGCGCGCGCTCTCTCTCTCTCTCCCGCGCGTGCGCTCTCTCTTGCTCTCTCTTGCTCTCTCGCGCTCCCCCCCCCCTCTCTCTGAGACCAGTTTACCATCAAATCTCTGTTTTCTGCTTTATTCGCTGGCTCGTTATGCACCAGTCTACCGTTGTGTGTAGCGCTGCCGGTTGCTGACAGTAAAGCGAGTGCTAGTTCAAACGGTCACCTTCAGACCGGTGGTTGGTCAAAGGTCAGGTTTAGAGTCATTTCGTTACAGGAAGTGATGTCATTCTGTCATTGCAGCCCTTAAACCTGCGTCAGATGCGAGTGTGGGAGTGTTGCGTGTCTCTAACGTGGACTCGTCTTCTCTCTAACACAGGAGCTGAAGTGGAGCCTGAGCCCGCAGACTCCCGTGTCCTGGCTCAATGTTTACATGCAGGTGGCTTACCTGAAAGACACGGACGAGCTCCTCCTCCCCAGATACCCGCAGGCCACCTTCACGCACATCGCAGAGGTACGCCGTCTGTTACCATAAATGAATTCTGACTTTTGTGCCGATGTGCTCGGAGATGAGCGTCTCTCACTGAGGTGGGACTCGTTCCCGCGCTGCTGTCTGACCGTCTGTCTCCTGCCGAGTGTCTCTGATGGTGCGTCTGCTTTCAGTTGTTGGACCTGTGCATGCTGGACGTGCGCTGCCTCGAGTTTTCCAACGGCGTTCTCGCCGCTTCGGCGCTGTTTCACTTCTCATCCCTGGAGCTGGTGGAGAACGTGTCAGGTAAAAATCATTTTCCACCCTTCCTGTTTGTCCCTGCTGGTGTGACTCCACCCCGACTCATCTCCTCCTCCTTCTGTCCGTGCAGCTCTGAAGAGGGTGGAGGTGGAGGAGTGCGTGAGGTGGATGGTGCCGTTTGCGATGGCGCTGCGAGAGGTCGGCAGTTCGCTGATGAAAACATTCCCGGGAATCTCCGCGGATGACATGCACAACATCCAGACACACGCCCCCTACATGACCTGGCTGGTAGGTCCAACATAAGTTTGACCCTCCGGGGTCCAGAAACAATCGGCTGTTTTTGACTATTTCACCTTTAAAACGGTTTCTCGCTTTGTTTGGTTTCGTTCTTTCAGCACAACCTCGTGTCTGAATTTACTGTTATTTTTTCATTTTGACACACCGTATTAACACAGCTGATCTGAAATCAGACAAACATAAAATCAGAGTAGAAAAATTTTATTTTTTACTGTAACAAACACAAACATGTTTAAAGAATCATTTTCATAACTTTAAATGCAAATAGAAATGGTACATTTTAAAAAACTATGCACAAGTTTTGCAAACAAAGTTATTTGTAGCTGTTCACCTAAAACTGCAGCCAAGGTGTTTTTTATAACCATTTCAAACTATTTACAGAACAATCAGCTGTTCTACTTAAAATAAGAGTCACACAAATTATTTGTACTTCTCCAAAAAATAGTTTGTGTCCACTATAAGACCGAGGAGCACATCGCAGCCTGATACCTGCAGGCTGACAGCAGCAGGTGTGTCAGGACAGCGTTTACACTGCAATCTGCCTTTGGCGGCTCTTTGGCAGCAGCTGTGACGTTCAGCAGTCGCCTCGTTATTGTGACACACAACAAAACTATCCTCTACTGGAGATGACACCACTGTCTCCTGTCTGATACTGATATCGTACATTTGGATATCTGCCGATACCGATATGAATCCGATATAGTCTATTTTATAATCAATGAAACTGGTTTCTTGCTGCATTTTGTATAAGTTCATACTAAAATTTTAAAAAACAAAACGCTAAATGTGTTCTGTTATACTTGTATGCAAAAAATACACTGCAGCCAAAATATTTGGCAGTTCAGACATTTGTTTAAACTTTTAGCAAAACTTTAAATCTGAGTATTTAAAGTTATATTCAAAAAGTCATTTTAGGTGCAATTTTATGCAGATTTCAAAAACTCTTCGGTTCTGGAAATATTCAACAGCTTAAAAAATGGAGCCTTTTATTGTTAAAGCTGAACATAAACAGACATCCAGAGTGGAAAACAGTGCAAATAAATGTAAAGGCGCTTCATGACGCTCAGCTGTGATCAGGATGGGTGTCAGCCGTTTCTGTCGCGTTAACCTGAGGCTGAATTTTGTGTCATTTCTATACAAAAGTTAACAAAAATATGAAAAAAGTGTTTTTCATATTTTTTTTCGAACCATGAAATGTTTTAGCCACGCGCCGTGCCAGCAGACGCTGGGCTCTCCAAATCACGGACACACAATATCCCACGTTCTTGATTTTTAGTTCACAAACACTTCTTATAACGACGAACTCCTCCTGAAGCTTTGGAGCTTTTAGCTCTTTATGCAGCAAACTTACAGGATAAAAATAATTATCAGTCGTTTGTTAAAATAACCCCGTCTGACGTGAGAACAATAAATATATAATTTTCTGTTGTAACCCTCAAACTGAATGCTAATGTAACAACACTCATTTTTCACTTTTTCACAAAACTAAAACATCACTACTTCCACGTCTAATTGTCTGTAATGGAGGCGGAGTAAACGGGATCCCCACTCCGTGCCCGGCGGGTGCTCGCGGCGCAGGGGGAGCGGGGTCTGTCGGGGATGCCTACCTTGGCACAACACCTGGTTTGGCAGCACGTAGCGCGGCTCCAGATGCTTTCAGTGTGAACTCCAGACCACCGACATGTCCGGCACACAACAGCCGCTCGTGATGCGCACTGCTCCGACGTGCTGAGGTCACTACCTGGGTTGCGCCATGTCGCAGCTTTTGTGATATTTAAAGGATCGGATTACCTTATTTTTAATTTCTCCCCGATATCCGATCCAGTAATTTCGGTCAGGATCGGACCGATGCTGTATATCGGATCAGTCCATCCCTGTCCACGACACAACACGCTGACTTTAGACTCCAAACGCGCTCGACGTCACACATCTCTCACATCTCAAAACTCTCTCGCTCTCCACCCTCTTCCTAAACAACCAAATGCCGTGTTGCCGTATCATTGATTGGTCGATGTGGCACATTTTTCCACCAATAGGAAAGGGGAGAGTGCTTGCTAGTTCTGTCCTTAGAAAACACAGTTTTTACCTTTTCTTCCTGCTGTAAATACCACAGCTTCACTCAGGAAAAAACATCACATGTAATTTTTATCATAACTCTGGTTTTACGTGGCCCGTCGACATAGTGTAAGGACTTGTCTATAGATTGAAGTCCGCACTTTTAACACAAGTTAAAACGGAGAGTCGTCTTAAATTGGTCATGTGATTAGGACACGCCGGCGTGTCCGTTGACCCCAAAGCGTTAATATCAGAACCGAAACAGAAATTCAGACAGAAACAAACGATAAAAGAGAAGTTGGGGTAGAAAACGACCTGAGGGGAGCGGGTGACGACCTGAGGGGAGCGGGTGACGACCTCTGGAAGCAGAACATTAAAACTTCATCACAGCTGAAAAACGATAAAGGTCTCATCCCAGCTCCTTTCAGGCGTGATGAGGGATTGAGGTGAAACGCGCTGCCACCTCTGGTTAAACGAGCTCTAAGACCTGGAAGTTTCCGTGAAACGGCTTAAAGCAGAAGAACTCTTAAATAAACTCGCGTCAGGTCAAACTGATGCAGCAACGCCCTCGAAGCAAAACAAGTAAAACTCCTCTGTTCACACTTCCTGTTTCCAGCCCCGTCGCCGCGGCGATGACTGATGGGCACTTTTATGGTTGAAAAAAACAACATTTAAGTTTTTGTTTGAACATTTAAAGACAGGATCCAGAAAACTGCTCAGCTCGGCTGATTCTGGATCGTTTCCGTTTCCTCCTGAGAACCGAGGAAAACTTTCAGTCTAAGTTTTTCCAACATGGGTTGGAGCGAGGACCGGCCGCTTCATGGCGGTCAGGTTAAAGGTTGAGCGGTAAAGGATGTAGTGAAAGTGAAAAAGGTCCAAACGTGTGATTTTTCACACGCGTGTTCCTGTTGTGTTACAGGAAAAGGCGTACTCCTACCAGGAGGTGGAGCTGCAGCGTCACGGCGGCTGCCCCGTCCCCTCGGGCGTCCTGACTCCGCCCCTGAGCAGCGAGAAGACAGACGAGCCGGATCGAGGCGAGGCCACCGTGGTTAAGATCAGAGCCAGCATGGAGTCTCCGCCCCCCCAGTAGCAGAGCGCTGCTGACGCCGGCGGGACGGGAAAGCTCGGCGTGTTGGATTTGAGTTTCAGCTGAGATTAAATTTTTAATTCCAGGGAGGGGAAACAGTATTTTGTGCTTTCAGGGAGCTTCTCAGAGCCTCTGTGGGCGCTGCCGATGGTAGCGAGGCGACGCTGCGGTCTGAGCGCGAGCAGAGGAGACTTTGTTTTCATGCTTTTTATTAGCGGTGCTGCTGAACGCTCGCATCAAGTCCAACCACGCCTTTATTTTCTATGCAGAGGCCAAACTGAGGAGACCTTTAGGGTGTGTGTGTGTGTGTGTGTGTGTGTGTGCGCGCGTGTGTAAATAAATTAGTGGCCTCATTTGCCCACAAACTATTTCTAGGGTCATGTTTGGCTCTACGTGCTGCTATAAAGTGGGCTGAGCATGATGGGAACACTGTGTGTGTGTGTGTGTGCGTGCGCGTGCGTGCGTGCGTGCGCCTTTTTAATGGGCCCAGTGTGGCCATGTTCTGCTTGGGGACCGGTAGCTTGGCTACCTTAATGGCAGGTGAACCAGCTGGGCTTCAGAAGCTAAATGTTGATTGTACTGAACTTTGAACTTTGACCTTTTTAATCCCAAAAATCTCTCTACATGATTTTTGTTTGTTTTTTAATGAAATGCTGCTACATGTTTTCCAATAAAGGTTTTTAAGCTCTTTGACGTGATGAGTGAGATGGACGAGCTCAGGCTGTGCTCCACTAGGTGGCACTGTGACGCCGTCACACGCTTTAAGCTGATAGAAAAGAAACGGGAACTCGAAGAGCATCTCTAGCACTCAAACACGAGTTCACTGCATTCAAACAGGAGATGATGTGTTGGGATAACACAGTGGTAGTGATGCTGACAAAAAGACAGCAGCTCGAACTAAAGATGTTCAGATGTTCATTGGCAGTGAGACAGGATCAGAAATGAGTCCATCAGAGGGACAGCTCAGAGGCTGAGGGGGTCTGAGTGTGTGCAGAGGAGGGAGGGTGGGGGATGAAGAGGAAGAGCTCAGAGGACTGATGTAGCGAAGGAGGACATGCAGAGGGCTGGTGTGACAGAGGAGGATGCTGAGATAGGAGGAGGTGGAGGTAGATGATCCACTGTGGAGCTGAAAGAAGTTAAAGCAGTGAGTGTTACACAGCAGAAGACTCTGGTTAAGACATCTCTGTTTCTCACACGCGGACCATGAAGCTCACTCTGAACTTTGTACATCCTTCAGGAATCACAGTGATCCACACTAAACCTTTCAGTGGAGTTATGTTGAAAAACTAGTTCATGCATTTATTACTTCCAGGCTGGACTACTGTAATTCATTATTATCAGGATGTCCTAAAAACTCCCTGAAAAGCCTTCAGCTGATCCAAAATGCTGCAGCAAGAGTACTGACAGGGACTAGAAAGAGAGAGCAGATTTCTCCTGTTTTGGCTTCCCTTCATTGGCTTCCTGTTAAATCCAGAATTCAAAATCCTGCTCCTCACATACAAGGTCTTAAATAATCAGGCCCCATCTTATCTTAATGACCTTGTAGTACCATATCACCCTATTAGAGCACTTCGCTCTCGCTCTGCAGGCCTACTTGTTGTTCCTAGAGTATTTAAAAGTAGAATGGGAGGCAGAGCCTTCAGTTTTCAGGCCCCTCTTTTGTGGAACCAGCTTCCAGTTTGGATTCAGGAGACAGACACTATCTCTGACCTCTGTTTCTCTCACATTGCTGACAGTTTGATGTGAGTTGTGCTGATTTTGGATTTAATTTGAAGCTCAGACCGTCCAGAACACAAACACGTGACTCTGATCTTCAGAGGTGACTCCCAGAATGCACCTGCAGGCACAGGTAAAGTCACCTGAACCTCACTCTTTACAGCTGGGTGGAGAAACTCGTGCTGTTCTTTGAACTCTGGATTGGAAACACACGCATGAACCAGCAGATTAAAGCAGAGCAGAGAGTGTGCCGGTCCGGTCCCAGAGGTTCTCCTGCAGAGACTGATGAAAGCGCTCTGTGAGCCTCGATGAGGACGGTAGCTCAGCTTTATCAGACCAAGGGTTCGCTGACACCGCTGCTTTATTAAAGTTTGTTTAAACCAGGATTATCCAACTCCAGGCCTCGAGGGCCGGTGTCCTGCAGTTTTTAGATGTGTCCTTGATCCAACACAGCTGATTTAAATGGTTAACATACCTCCTCAACATGTCTTGAAGTTCTCCAGAGGCCTGGTAATGAACTAATCATTTGATTCAGGTGTGTAGACCCAGGGTGAGATCTCAAACCTGCAGGATACCAGCCCTCGAGGCCTGGAGTTGGGGACCCCTGGTTTAAACTATTTTAAAAGGGGTTTTTTGGGGGTTTTTTTTCTCAGAGTGCAGGAGGCTAACAGCTACAGCCAAACACCTCAAATCTGAGCCGCCAGTTTGGACTGTTAAAAACGCTTCACTGCGGTGTGATGTCACCGATCAGCTGCTGCTGCACCAACACCACCTCCGACTTCCAGGAGAGTCTGAATTTTCCCACCCAGGAATTCATTTAATCCTGACCCCACAGGAAGGCACGCTCACTCCTTCAGGATTGTCTTTTAGTGAGGAGTGGGTTTGTTTCAGACTCTCGAGGATAAAAAGGCCTGACCGCTGGTTAGTCTCATTATGTGACAAAGGAGCTGTGGATCTGCTCGTCTGGTTTCATGTCTTCACACAGGTGACCTCAGATCGACTTGTAGTTTAAACCTGCTTAATAAAAACTGCTCTGATAGACAGATGCATGAAAATAGCTCAGTGCTCTCTGTCACTGTTTTAATCAAACTCTATCAGGTTCCCTTGGAGTCCCAGAGTCAGTGAGCCGCTCAGAATCAGGTGATGTTTTTGTATTTATAGGTTTGTGAAACCAGTTTGGGTGGACTGGAGTTTTGCTGTTTCTTCACTGTTTCTAAAGTGGAGATCTGCTGAAGAAAAAAAGAAGCAGCTCTAGATCCGGATCGGGGGGGTCAGGATCCACGTCAGGATCCATGTCGGGCTTCTGATGAAGCAGCGTGGTGGATGCAGGCCTCCGGGCTCCTGGTGGGGGTGGAGGGGTGGTGTTTCCTCTCTGTGTGAAGTGATGTTTGCTCGAGCTGAGCGGCGTCAGAACCAGGCCAGACCTCCCTCAGGGCCGTGCCACCGCCCCATGTAAACAACTTGCTCCAGTGTATGTTAGCAGACACTTTGATGTTAGCAGCTCTCTCACTTTCTCTTCTCTTACTCTTAAATATTTCATTCATCGTATTCATGTCGCCTGGAACGGCTGCAGTCTCTCTCAGGCACCGCTTTGGGTAACGCAGACTTTTAGCTCAGAGACTCTCAGTGAGTCCACTAAAGTTTGTCGGGTCTGCAGAAGCTTTGAGGGCCCGAGGAGGTGCTGGACAGGCTCCTGATGGTTTAGCTGGGATTGTACCTCCCTCTGGTGGACACTCACGATAACTACAGTTTACCTCAGTTTACCTGTGCAGGACTTAAATCCACTGATGTTGTTATTGTTACTGAAGCAGGGTTTCCTTGTTGAGCCCAGTGTTCATCACCTGTCTGTATATTAAAGGTGACCTGTTCTGCTCATTACACATCTATATTTCACTCTTGACTCAAATCCCTCCTTGTCTGATCCCGCCTCAGTGCAGCCCTTTAATTCATCCTCTCTTTGAAATACTCCGTTTTAACGTCAGTTCTCTCCTGATTGGCTGCCCCTCAGTAACAGAAGATCTCTTTAAGACAGAGACTCCAGCATGATCTTAAATGGGCGGGACCACTAAGAGCTGTTGCCCAATAACCTTGGGATAAAATCACCTCCTTCATTTAGTGTGAAGAAGCTTAAATATGTTACATTTAATAAACCATGCGATTATAAAACCGATGAGCAGTCTCAGATATCTCAAGAAAAATAAGTCTCAGTTTCTCCGTGTGAATGCTGAGTAAATCGGCTCCTTGGACTTAACCGCCTTACTTGTGTATAAGCGCAGTGGTGTGATGCCTTTCAGTCCGACAGTAAAACGGACTCAGACCTGTGGTTCAGGTGATACAGACGATAATGATGCAGAATAGAGTGGAAAGTGCCACATCATGTTTGTGTATTTAAAGTTTGGTCTTGTATGTTGTGCGTTATCTCTTAAAACTTAGTGGAGAAAAAAAGATGTGAACTGAAAACATTTACACTCATTTGCATTTAATTTTATACACATTTTAAAACGTGATGCATAAAATGTAAAAGTTTTAATTCTAATAAATGACAAACTAAGCCATTTTATTTCCATTTTATTTTCCATAAACAAGTTTGGAAACTATTTTTGCTGCAAACTGAAATGTAAAATAAAACATGTTTTTTATTATTTGTTACAAAAATTCATATTAAAAACTCAAAATATATATTTTATTTCCATAAACATATGTTCATTTTTTCTTTAAAAAAACCCTGAAAACATTTAAATAAAAAATAAAGTTTTATTTGATTAATTTTTATGCGTTCAAAAACATGTCAATACAAAAAAAAATAATCAAAATCAAAAAAGAACAAGTTTACTGCTCCATCATCCGACCTGCAACCGACGACACCACAAAACGACGCAGACTCGATCCTCTCGGCTCTGTTTCTGTAAATGTTATTAAAATATATCCGACCCTTTATTGGCCAAGGAAACATATTTAATGACGTCAATGGACATCAAAATTGGCCTCACCATGACTCACCGTGAGATTATCCGGTCTTTAAGTCTGATGTCATTAGCCTTTTCGGGTCCAAATTCCGCTTCAGGCATACTGTACTTGTCAACCTTGACACCTCAGAATTAGGGAGACATTCAAAAGTGCTGTTGGGGGAGTAGTGTGTATATATATATATATATATATATATACACACATATGTATATGTGTGTGTGTGTGTGTGTGTGTGCTTAAAAAAAACAAACAAACAAACAAAAAAAAACACCCAGCACGCCCCTGCGGGCGGTTTATCCTTCAAGCTCGGGTCCTCTACCAGAGGCCTGGGAGCTTGAGGGTCCTGCGCAGTATCTTAGCTGTTCCCAGGACTGCGCTCTTCTGGACAGAGATCTCCGATGTTGTTCCTGAGATCTGCTGGAGCCACTCGCCTAGCTTGGGAGTCACCGCACCTAGTGCTCCGATTACCACGGGGACCACCGTTACCTTCACCCTCCACATCCTCTCGAGCTCTTCTCTGAGCCCTTGGTATTTCTCCAGCTTCTCGTGTTCTCGTGTTCCTTATGGGGTGATCGTGGCTCAAGAGTTGGGAGTTCGCCTTGTTAATCGGAAGGTTGCAGGTTCGAGCCCCGGCTTGGACAGTCTCGGTCGTTGTGTCCTTGGGCAAGACACTTCACCCGTTGCCTACTGGTGGTGGTCAGAGGGCCCGGTGGCGCCAGTGTCCGGCAGCCTCACCTCTGTCAGTGCGCCCCAGGGTGGCTGTGGCTACAACGTAGCTTGCCATCACCAGTGTGTGAATGTGTGTGTGAATGGGTGAATGACTGGATATGTAAAGCGCTTTGGGGTCCTTAGGGACTAGAAAAGCACTATATAAATACAGGCCATTTACCATTTACCATTCTTCCTGCTATTGCTGTCATTCGGAACCGCTACATCGATCACTACGGCCGTCTTCTTCTGTTTGTCTACCACCTCTATGTCCGGTTGGTTAGCCACCACCATTTTGTCCGTCTGTATCTGGAAGTCCCACAGGATCTTAGCTCGGTCATTCTCCACCACCCTTGGGGGCGTCTCCCATTTTGACCCTTGAACTTCCAGGCCATACTCGGCACAGATGTTCCTGTACACTATGCCGGCCACTTGGTTATGGCGTTCCATGTATGCCCTGCCTGCTAGCATCTTGCACCCTGCTGTTATGTGCTGGATTGTCTCTGGGGCATCTTTACACAGCCTGCACCTGGGGTCTTGCCTGGTGAGATAGACCCCAGCCTCTATGGATCTTGTGCTCAGAGCTTGTTCTTGTGCTGCCATGATTAGTGCCTCTGTGCTGTCTTTCAGTCCAGCTTTGTCCAGCCACTGGTAGGATTTCTGGATATCAGCCACCTCCTCTATCTGCCGGTGGTACATAGCGTGCAGGGGCCTGTCCTTCCATGATGGTTCCTCATCTCCCTCCTCTTTCTTGGGTTTCTGCTGCCTGAGGTATTCACTGAGCACTCGGACAGTTGGGGCCATCTTCCCAATGTATTCTTGGATGTTTGTTGTCTCATCCTGGACTGTGGTGCTGACACTCACCAGTCCCCGGCCCCCTTCCTTCCGCTTAGCGTACAGCCTCAGGGTGCTGGACTTGGGGTGAAACCCTCCATGCATGGTCAGGAGCTTTCTTGTCTTGATGTCAGTGGCTTCTATCTCCTCCTTTGGCCAACTTATTATACCAGCTGGGTACCTGATCACGGGCAGGGCGTAGGTGTTGATAGCCCGGATCTTGTTCTTACCGTTCAGCTGACTCCTCAGGACTTGCCTGACCCTCTGCAGGTACTTGGTGGTTGCAGCTCTCTTAGCTGCCTCTTCATGGTTCCCATTCGCCTGCGGAATCCCCAGGTACTTGTAACTGTCCTCTATGTCTGCAATGTTGCCTTCCGGTAGCTCGATCCCCTCAGTTCTGACTACCTTCCCTCTCTTTGTTATCATCCGACTACACTTCTCCAGCCCGAATGACATCCCGATGTCATTGCTGTATATCCTGGTAGTGTGGATCAGTGAATCGATGTCTCGTTCACTCTTGGCATACAGCTTGATGTCATCCATGTACAGGAGGTGGCTGACAACTGCTCCGTTCTGTAGTCGGTATCCGTAGCCAGTCTTGTTAATGATCTCACTGAGTGGGTTCAGGCCTATGCAGAACAGCAGTGGGGACAGAGCATCTCCTTGGTAGATCCCGCACTTGATGGTGACTTGTGCTATAGGCTTGGAGTTGGCCTCTAGTGTTGTATGCCACATCCCCATTGAGTTCCTGATGAAGGCTCTTAGGGTCCTGTTGATCTTGTACAATTCTAGGCATTCCAGTATCCAGCTGTGGGGCATTGAGTCATAGGCCTTCTTGTAATCAATCCAGGCAGTGCACAGGTTGGTCAGTCTGGTCTTGCAGTCTCGGCTGGCTGCTCGGTCTACCAGTAGCTGGTGTTTTGCGCCTCTCGTATTCTTGCCAATCCCTTTCTGTGCCCCGCTCATGTATTGACCCATGTGCCCGTTCATCTTAGCCGATATGCCTTACAGGAGCTTCCATGTAGTACTGAGGCAGGTTATTGGTCGGTAGTTCAATGGGACTGGTCCCTTCTTGGGGTCCTTGGGGATCAGGACCGTCCGACCTTCGGTTAGCCATTCCGGGTGTCTCTCGTCAACTAGCAGCTGGTTCATTTGTGCTGCCAGACGCTCGTGGAGTGCAGTCAGCTTCTTCAGCCAGTAGGCGTGAACCATGTCGGGCCCTGGTGCTGTCCAACTCTTCATACTAGAGGCCCTTGCTTGGATGTCTGCCACCGTGACGGTTACTGGACCCTGTTCAGGGAGGTTGCTATGGTCTGCCCTCAGATCCACTAGCCACTGAGCATTGCCGTTATGGGTTGCGTCCTTCTCCCATATGCTCTTCCAGTATTGCTCCGTCTCCAGCCTTGGTGGTGCTGTTCTCTTATTGTTCCCTTGCCACTGAGAGTACACCTTTGCTGGTTCTGTGGAGAACAGCTGGTTTATTCTCCTGCCTTCTATCTCTCTGGTGTACCTCCTCAAGCGGCTGGCCAAGGCTGTGAGTCTTTGCTTGGCAGTTTCCAAGGCCTCAGGTATGGACAGCTTGCTGTATTTTTAATGCACCTTCTTTGTCGCACCTTTCTGCAACTCCGTTAGTTGGCTAACCTCCCTCTGTGCTACTTTGATCTTGCCCTCTAGCCTCCTTCTCCATGGAGGGTACTGCTCCTTGTGGCTGTTCAACTTATAGCCAAGCATCTCACTGATCACTGCTGCCGTAGTGTAGATCAGCTTGTTAGTCTCGGTAAGCGTGGCTGTAGGTATCATCCGTAGTGCTGCATTAACATCATCTAGCAGACCTTCTGAGGGTACTTCACGTAATCTTGGTAACCGGCTACGGGGGGTCCAGGTTTCAAGCTTGGCCATGATCCTATCTTTCAGGTCAGTTCCTCTCGCACTCAACGATCCTTCTCCTATCGCACTTGGGGCTTTGTACCCAATCTCGGGTGGCGGTGATGTAGGGCTGGGCGATATGACCCAAAATTCATATCTCGATATTTTTTAGGTGGAAGGCGATATAAGATATATATCTCGATATTTTTTTTTAAGCCATAAAGTAAGAACAAAAAGAGAGTTCTTAGTCAAAGCTGTGTCCCAGATGTCACACAGGCACTTTTATTAACATACAGCGTAGATGTACATGAAAAAATTACTCAAAAATAAATTATGAGCATTTATTAAATAATAATGCTCCATAAATAAAAGAAAGTGGTGCTTCAAGGCCACCACCATCGTCCCCGTGCCCAAGAAGTCTTCTGTGTCCTGTCTCAACGACTACCGTCCTGTTGCACTTACACCCACCATCATGAAGTGCTTCGAGCAGCTCGTCATGAGACACATCAAGACCCTGCTGCCCCCCTCACTGGACCCACTGCAATTTGCATACCGCCATAACCGCTCAACGGACGACGCCATCTCCACTGCACTCCATCTTGCCCTCACGCACTTGGACAAGAAGGACACACATGTTCGAATGCTGTACATAGATTTCAGCTCAGCATTCAACACGATCATCCCCCAACAGCTGATCGGAAAGCTGAGCCTGTTGGGCCTGAACACCTCCCTCTGCAATTGGATCCTGGACTTTCTGACCGGAAGGCCTCAGACAGTACGGATCGGGAACTGCACCTCCAGCACCACCACACTGAGCACTGGGGCCCCACAAGGCTGTGTGCTCAGTCCTCTGCTGTTCACACTGCTGACTCATGACTGTGTAGCAACACACAGTTCAAATCACATCATTAAGTTCGCTGATGACACGACCGTGGTGGGTCTCATTAGCAAGAACGACGAGTCAGCGTACAGAGAGGAAGTGCAGAGGCTAACGGACTGGTGTAATGACAACAACCTGTCTCTGAATGTTGACAAGACAAAAGAGATGGCTGTCGACTTTAGGAGGACACGAGGCGACCATTCACCGCTGAGCATCAACGGCTCCTCTGTGGAGATCGTCGACAGCACCAAATTCCTGGGAGTCCACCTGGAGAAGGACCTCGGCTGGTCCCTCAACACCAGCTTCCTGCACAAGAAAGCCCAACAGCGTCTCTTCTTTCTGAGAAGACTGAGAAAGGCCCAGCTTCCACCACCGATCCTGACCACCTTCTATAGAGGAACTATCGAGAGCATCCTGAGCAGCTGTATCACTGCCTGGTTTGGGAACTGTGCCATATCGGACCGCAAGACCCTACAGCGGATAGCGGGAACAGCGGAGAAGATCATCGGGGTCTCTCTCCCCCCTATTAAGGACATCTACAACACACGCTGCATTCGCAAAGCCACCAGCATTGTGGCTGATTGGACACACCCCTCTCACACACTCTTCACACTCCTGCCATCTGGAAAAAGGTACCGAAGCATTCGGGCACACACATCCCGACTGTGCAACAGCTTTTTTCCACAAGCCATCCGTCTCCTCAACAAAAAGGGACTGGACTGATAAACACCCCCCCCCCCCCCCCCCCCCCCCCACACACACACACACACACACACACACACACACACACACTCTATCACTCAGCTCAACTCAACTACCTCAAAGCATCAACCTGTAAATGCTCTTTTTGCACAATATTATTATGTTTACTGTCCAACACTACCTACATACCAAGTATGTTTACTGTTACCTTTGCACTACCTACCTAGTTAGATAGTTAGTTTTAGTTAGATAGTTTTTGTTTTTTGTTAATTTATGTTGTAATTTATGTTAGGTCAGTCTGTCCTGTCTCTAGTTAGCTAGTTTAGTGTTTTTCTGTTAATTTATGTTGTAAATTTATTTATGTTGCATGTAGCACCTTGGTCCTGGAGGAACGTTGTTTCGCTTCACTGTGTACAAACTGTATATGGTTGAAGTGACAATAAAGCCAACTTGACTTGACTTGACTTGAAAACAATGTTGTTTTGTGCATAACAAAGAGCTCACAATTGTGCAGTCAAAATGTAAACTAACAGACGCTGAGCATAATAACAAAGACAGATTTCACAGCTGCTCTGTTCCCAACTTCTACTGCGTGACTGACAGCCTGGAGTTTGAAATCCTCTTCGTAACCATGTCTCTGAACAGGTGCCATTTATGGTCCTTATACACACACAATACGGTAATATTACGTTGAAGCACAGTACGTATCACTCCGCGAGGCTCCTCGGTAGCCGTAATGCTCCGACAATCCATCAAGCGGTGCAGCTCCGTAGCTTACCAAAGTCGTACTCAAACATTTATTGACAGATTGCTGAGCGCTGTGTATCACATAAAATCGGCTCGCGGTCATCAAGCACAACCAGAATTCATACAAAAGGCGCACAGTCAACTTTTGAGAAAATGAAAGGATTTTAGGCCGTGCAGCCCCTGTGGGCTGCATAGCGTTAGCGTGGTTAGCTCGTTAACACGTTGACAGCGTCCAGCCCCACGCAGGGGGTGATGCACAGTAACTCGATAACGGAGATTTGCCGTGTCCATCTTGTCGCTGCCTGCAGGTGGGGGAGGAGGGGGAGTTGTGTTCAGTGAAGGAGAGGCGAGGTCGAGTAACGTTGCGTAGAGACAAAAGTGGACGAAAGAGAGGCAAACTTGTGGTATAATTAGTATAATTATAACGTAACATAGACTATATCAGTATTGTCACATCTTATATCTCGTATAAAAATATATCGATATTTTAAAAAAACTCGATATATCGCCCAGCCCTAGGGTGATGATATCTCCCCCCTGACCTGGCGTCCTGGCTCTCCCTATGTTGGAGTGCTGCACAGCAGCTGTGGTGCTCATGGTCAGATGCAGGTACATCAACTGTAGCAGAGATGAATTTGCATTTACGATGTTTAGAGTGGTTTAAATTTAGGTTTAAATTCACTGCTTGTCTCCTACATAAGAGATTCAAACTAAATACATTCATTAGAATTTAATAATAATATTTGTATCCTCATCAAATTAATTTAGCACAAGGTTCAGTTACCTTTGTACAAACGTAGTGAGCAGAATCGTCCTTGAGCTTTTTACTTTCTTACTTTGAGTACATTTCAGAGCCTGTACTTTTTTACTTTTACTTGAGTAAAAAAGTTGCTTCAGTACTTTTACTGGAGTATTTTTTTAACACAGGTATCTGTACTTCTGCTTCAGTAAAGGAAGTCTGTACGTATTCTGTTGATCGTCCTGTTCCTATAAAGGTCATTATTAGACCTCTGTGAGTCATACCTCTGATACTTTTAATAAATATACCGTCTTATAAACATGGAACAGAGATAAATAGTAATATACAAGCATCAGACTTTGGAGATCACTACACACTGAGACATTTGACTTTTTTATACCCATTTAGAACTTATTTATTTATTACTACTGAATTTAGTTTAGTGACTGAGTATCAGTAGTTCTGATTGAATGATGTATATGCTGTGTTTTTACTCGGTGTTATATATTTAAAATTTCTGTGTTAATATATTTTGTTTTCTGTAGATTTATGATTCTCTGTAACTGATTTTAATTTTATTTCTGGCTTTTCTTTTGCGGTGCTCTGGAGCCAGCACATAGACGAGCTGCATTAATGTGTATGCACGTGCTCCGTCCAGGGAATTTAAATGAATTGAAGTCTTTGAAGAGAAATATAAATGTTATCTTATGGCACATTATTACCTTGTGCAGCCACAGACGCTATGTGGCTGCACTTTGATATGTTTGTGTTATATTTGGTGTGAATTAAGAAAACTGTTCATAAAAAGGTTCCTTTGATGTGCTTTTCCTGTAGTTTTCCTGTAGTTTATAGCGTTTGACCTTTTGCGTTGCTGAGTCCTCCTCCAACAACAGTCTAGGGCTGAGACTTTGACCTGAGCCCTCATTAATGCCCTAATAAGAGCTGGAGACAGTTTCATTGGTAATAATTAAAGTTTGGTTCATTTCAGGCATCGTTGCTGGGGCTTTGGCCCCAGTGGGCCCCCGTAGAGTTCGGAGACATCCTGGCCTGGTTGAAGGTTAAATAAAGGTGCTCTTGTCACCCTCTCACCCCCGACAAACCAGCAGGATCTCGTCCTGCTTTGGCTCCGTTGTCCTGGCTTAAGCAAACAAATACCTCGCTTAATTGCGCGTTGGGATTTGTGATTTGTCGGGGACGCAGAGGTCTTTGTTCGTCTGTGGGTGTCACGCTCGCAGACGCCGCCGTAGTATCTGTATCCTGGCATATGATGCACGCTGAGGGCGACACATTTGTAAATCTTAAAGCTGTTTGGTACAATGGAGCATGTGTGGATTAGGCCTATTTAATAATGCAAGCACAAAGGCTCTCTGTTATTTTAAGTCTTTATGGGATTTCATCGTGTGTGTGTATACAGCGGTATCGACAGGAAAGGGTGTCTCACACTCACGCACACACACACACACTCCCAGTTCCTTTCCCATTGTAATTCCTTTAATTAAAGTGATTTTATTCATAGGCACACAGCTGGCACCGGCTACTTTCCATTAGCCATCTGAGTGGCCGCTCGGTTCGGTGGGAGGACGCGCGCTGGGGCCGCTTCCTATGGAGCGCACAGTACTATTTTCATCTCCCAGCTGAGTTTGTTGTGTGTTTTGAATTTATTAATCATTGATTTTAATGTGCCGCCTCTTGACAGTGGCAGCTACCCACGCATTAATTAATTCCCGCTTCCCAGCCTTACAAAATGGCATTTAAAAAACAATGAGAGGTCGGCCGGTGTTTCCTCTGACCTATAAATGGAAGCCGTCAAAAAGCAAAATGTCAAAATTTGCTTTTATTTGTTCTTCTCTTGGCACATTTTTATTGCCTGCCTTTTATTTGATAGAGCGAGATAGAAACGAGGTTATTTTAGGTGTGCGGGAAACGATGTGTAAATACAGTTGTGTCACCTTTAATATTCTGCTCGTCTTTTTGGGAGGTTGCGAAATGCAATAATGTCTCTTTTGTTAGGCACGTTTTCCCCGCGTGCACCTGCTTTGCATACGGCATCTGCCAGCAGCGCTCTCAAAGGAGCCCGGGGTCTTAAGTTGAGGATAAAGGTGCATTGCCATCGACAATAGGTAGTGTGTGTTTATCCTTTGAGGTCTTAAACAAGTACGTGTACAAAGATTTCCCTTCGCTGAATTGGCGGAAATAGAAAAAGGCAGATTAGATCTTAAATGAAGCATATGGTTGGTGGAATTTGAATAGAGTTGGGATTTGAATGTATTTACGGAACTATATTCTGTTTTTATTTATTGAGCAGACCTGAATTGTTCATCCATTTAAATGAGTGACTGGTCTGCGTGTTTGAAGAGATAAAAGCTCGCTCTCATAATCCTTATTGACACTGCGGGAGGCGTAAAGACAGCTATTGGTAAGTCCCCGCAGCGCCCTGCCCCACAGAAAGGGCCTCATCCGCGGTTACAGCTAAAGATTTCCTGACAGATTGCTCTCCGCAGATTGATTAGCACACGTTGGGAGAGAGCAACTTCCCAAACTGCGTGTCTCCACAAGGGAGGGGGCGCTGGATGCGCAGGGCTTATCGCGCACTTTGAAAAGCGTTCCCGCTCTCAGTTAAAGGGAGAAAAGGCTGTAACCCGACGGGGCCCCCGCCGAGCTGCGGCACGAAACCGCGAACGGTGCTGCCAGCTGCACGAGATAATTCGCGTCACCTCTGTCGTGCTGCAAACAGCTGGAGCGCGGGGAGAAAGAACCCGGAGCCCGGCGAGGCCGGGAGGCGGGTTTACCAGCAGCCATGTTGGTTTGAGACGGACTTCTGAGCAGCAAAGCACGGATAATCGTTCCCGTGCAAACGCTCTGTTTGACACGTTCAATTAGAAAACAATCGGCGCTTTGAAGAGAGACCGTCCCCGCTGTTAGTGCACCTACGAAGCCCCGAAGCCGCCGGCCTTCCTCCCCCTCCTCCCCTTCCTGCTCCTGGCCTCTGAAGGGGGAGAGAGAGAGAGAGAGACATCGATCAACGAGCGCCCGCCCCGCCTCCTGTCTCCTGCCTCCTGCCTCGCATTGTTTTTATCTCATCTCGCAACCCTGTTGCCATGGCACTGAAGATGGCACTTCAACCCTTGTGCTTAATGATCTCTTGGATGATAGCCTACTCGTCAGACATTCATGCCCTGCTCTGTTGAAACGCTCGACAGAGAGGAATGAGCCGCGCTGGTGGAGGGAGGGCTGCTTATTTGAACATTTTATTCCGAGCCTAACTGGTAGTGAACACGGTGTTATGGGTTATTTACCAAATGAGCTGTCTTAAACAGCTCTTTGTGCGCCCTTCCTGGCCGGCTCAGATGGACGCAGACAGACAGAGAGCTGCGTTGCTTTTGTTTCCCAGCGTTACTTTGAAAGCTGTCCCTCTTTTCTGGCAGTTCGGAGCTGGCTGAGAGATTAACGCTCATATAAATAGCTGTCACTGATTTGACTAAGAGAACACTTTGTGTCATTATGAAGGCAGAAAATCCTAATTGGGGAAATTGGAACACAAAAAAGAGCCGAGCGTTCAATTCATATCCGTAATCCGCCACGTTGCATGAAATCGAGGGTGTCACGTTACAATGCTCGATTTTAGTCATCGCTGCGATTGAGACAAAGGTGGCGCCTGGAGCCATCACGCGGTGCTGCTAAGTGTGGGAATGTGCCATTTTCCGATGGCGCGTTTGGCATCCCGTCTGCGCTGCTGTGTGAGGAAGGCCTGCAGAGGGAGGCGCAGGAAGCCGCTCTGAATCTGCCCAAGGAAACGCTCGCCGCCCCTCCCCCGTTATTTAAATATGGATTCGTGCGTCGCGCTCAGTCAGACGCATTAGCGACTGCTTATTGATTGAGATTCCTGGAAAAGAGAAGATCTGCTGCTCGGCTCTTTGATCACAGCCGACCTGTTACTCGTCCGTCTGCGTGGCGAGGTGGCCCTCTGCGTGCTTCACCGGGTTGCGCTCCCATCTTGACAGGTGTATTGTGACCCAAGCCTAAACAGGTAGGCTTTAGTAGCTGAAGAGAAGCAGTGAGAGCAGAGCACAGAGATCCTACCTGCCTCCGGTGGTGATGTTTAGGCACTAAAACTGCTCGGGCAGGTTTAGGAGCAGGTGGATCTTTGGGTTCATAACAGCAGCCGGGCCGTCCACGTGAGTCTGGAGATCAGTTAAGAACACGAGATGATCTGGGTAAAACCTTCATACCTTGACTATGACGCTCTCAGTCCTCTGCTGCTTTTATTTTGACAGCGACTCAAGCCAAAGCTGAAATGTTTGCCCAGTTTTCTTCCTGGTGCGACTCTCTGCATGTGTACAGAATATCTGCATCACCTTCCTGCTCCTCTAAACTCTCAGATTAAATGATTTAAGGACATGTTGATGGATGAGTTAAACTCTGATGGAAGAGTGCGGCGACTTCTCTAAAGTTCGGTGAGAGGAGAAGTCAAAAATAGCGGCGTTTAGTTAAACGTCTTTAGTCTCCTGAATGCAGACAGGCGGTGATATGAAGCGACTTAATCCTCTCCTCCCTCACAATGAAAAACACACTCCTCTTTTTATCTGCTTTTATCTCCTTTTGTGCCGGAGAGCTTTAAAGAATCAGCATCTTTATCTCTCCCCTCCTCCCATAATGCAATAGGGCGAATGCTTCCTGCGTGTCATAAATATGGTATTGAAAGGTCCAATTGAATTAAACTAAAAGATCTGGGAAGAAAATGGGAAGTACTCTCACTTTTCCCCTTCTCATTTTTGACGGCGGGAATTTCTGTAAATTGACACTGAAATGGTCTGTCTCGCCTTCCTCGCCCTCGCCTCCTCTCGCAGCTCCTCCCGCCCCCTCGGCGCTGTCGGATAACGCGTATATTAAGAGGCTCTGGGCAAAGCATGCTGAAATGGGACGAAATGGGAATACAGTAAATGAGATGCCCATTGTCTGGCAGATAACATTTCTCCTCATCATAGTGCCTCGCTGATTTTTCTCCACATCTGACGCCTGATTGGTGGATAGACACCTCAGATTACCTGACCTTGGCTTTCCCGTGTCACACACACACACACACACACACATGCACGCGCAGTGTATAAAATCTGAATTTCTACCAAGTGTTGGCAAGCGCTCCCCCCTAACATGGAGAGGAATGCTTGGATGGATGAAGGCCTCAGACTTGGAGGTGATAACGGTCATCTTCACTGCTTCATGCTGCAGACCGCCCTGGTTCCAGCTGGAGGTCATCGCTCACTGAAGCCAACAGAACCACGTCATCTGCAAAAAGCAGAGTGGAGAGCCTGAAACCTCTGAACAGGAGAGCCTCCGCCGCTTGATGTGTAGAAATTCTGACCATGTTGAACAACAGTGGTGACCAAGGGCGGGCCTGACGAAGCCTAACTTACTTCCTTCAGCACCGTCAGAGGGGTCGGCAGTGATTACTCATCTGTTATCTAACTACAGTCCTCCCAAAAAGTCGATCGCGTTCACCTGGACGTGGCTTTTTTAGTGGGAGTAACGTTTTGTCACTGAATCCAAGAGACTCAGTCTCAAACGCTGCATCCAGATGAACGGGTTCGACTTTTTGGGATTTACTTACCTGGATGGTTGAGCATGCATTGAGACATTGTAACTACAGTCCTGTTTGCATTTATTAATGATCTGGTTATAACAGCCTTTACTTCAAAGTGTATGAAACGTGACGCACTGGCGGTCTTACCTCATTTCTTTGGGGTCAAAATGACTCCAGGTAAAAGTGGTCAAAAGCGAATTTTAGGAAACGTCATCAATCATGAGACGATGCGGGTTTAATTTTTACAGAGTTACACAATTTTGAAATGTTCCAGTTTCAATGCAGTCCAAGCTGGTGCTGCGGTTGTACCCCATCCTCCCTGACAGGATCCCCCGAGGACTGTGCTCAAACACCCTCTCCGAGATCTCTTGTCCTTGAGAGGATGAAGATCCGATCCAGTCCGAGGTTCGACTACCGGGATTCTCCGCTCCGCTGGCATTGAGCTCCATTGGTGATCTTATTAAAAACGGGAAACACTATTCCAGTCTGCCAATCCCAAATCCGTATCTGTTTTCTCACAATCTTGTAGAGGCAGGTCAACATCCCCACACCCACCCGAGCACCCTGCCACTGCCTCGGTGAACACCCCCATCCCATCCAGTCTAAAACAAGGTGAGAATATAAAACTACAGTAAGTCTGTGGAAAAGCTCAGTGCAGCTGTGTGAGTGGAACAGAAGGAGCTGGCTGTTAGTGCGCAGACGAGCTGAGGTAAACTGTTCAGCGCTCTGAACGGAAACCTCGGAAATGAATTCAAACGTGCTTAAAAAAAATAATTTTCATGCTAATTTCTCACATATGTGGCCGTTTGCTGCTTTCGAGCGCGCTCTGTAAATGTGGCGAGCGCGTGGGATGTTCGGCAGCCGAGGAAGAAACACGAATTTCCCACTGATACCTGTGAAATGTAGGTTAGATGTTTCATGGAACTTGCATCAGTGTTTAGTGATTGTCATTTCTGCGGCAGCGCGGCATTATGGGGATTCTCTTCCTTCGAGTGGCAACTGTCAGGGAATATTTTGGTGTGTGTGAAAAAAGGGAGATGCCTTGAATACACATGCTATTAATAATTAACTCTGTGCTTTATTCCCCTTTGAAAGTTATTATGCAGAATTAATATTTCATACGGGTACAGGCCCTACATGACAACTGTGCTAAGACAAAGGATAGTAAAGGCGCAAAGTTTGACAAGTCTGTCTGGGCTTGCTCTAAAATTATTGGCCTTCATCTTATATTTAGCATTCAAGAGATGCCATGAGATGAATCTCTATTTTTGTTCCCTCTCTTATTCACCAATTCTTCTTTCCCACCCCTATGTGCTCCATTTTGAATGAACACTCGCAGCGGCAGGCCTCCTCTTTGGAGATGGGGGACTGTCATTAGCCCTTCAGGCTCTTGTGATCCACATCGGTCCTTAACACTTGGACCCTGCAGCCACTTGGAGATCTCCGGAGAGATGGCAGTGCTCCACCTTTCCTCCGCGATGCTTCGGGGACGTGTCATCGAAGTGTGTCTGATGGCATCTCTCGCACTGATGCATTTTCCGTTCTTTACAGCTTTTTATCATCTTTGCATTTAAGTGCGAGGCAGAGGGAGGATGTATGCCGTCAGTCGCTTCCTGAATCGTCAGGGCTTCGAGTTAATGTCGAGCTCACGGCACGCAGAAAATCTGGTCTCATTTAAGCAGTGAATTAGATATAAAATTGTGCCGTGTTGGTAGCGTGTGGGATTTGACCCGTAGTGTCGTAGCTCTTTGAGAGTCACGTGACTATTATCACCAAATCTTTTAACCAGGAAGATAACAAAGGTTCAAAGTCCAGAAATGATCACAACGTTATCATAATAAGCTAGAAATATCCTAAAATAAGAGTGGAAAATAATCAAACACGTTAGCAGCAGCTGTGCTGTTACAGGCCGACTGAAGCTCATTCCAAACGTGTGGTCACACCAGAACTTTCATATTAAAAAAGGTAATACGTTTTAGCCCAAACTTCAGAGTTTTTCTACTCTTAGATCTGAGTCACAGAGAAAGGATAGAAGCCCCGCCCATCTGCAGCCAGGAGACAGCTGGCCTGCAAGGGGGAGGAGCTAAAACGGCCCAGGATCAGGTACAGAAGGATCATTATGATCTTTGAATCATGCAGAGCTGCCCTGTGACAGATCTGATTTGTTTTTAAGGGAAAAGCTGTGATTTTTCTGAGACGTTGTTAATTATGAGACCCGCAGTCATGCTTTCTGCTGCAGCGCTCTGACCTGTGGCTCACACACCGGGCCTCAAACGTCGCATCTCCCCCTTTAAATTTCAAACATCTCTCTGTCTCTACACGCCCCCTCCCCCCTCGTCTCCGTCCTCCCCTCTCGTCTGACTCTCTTGTCTCATGATATGCCACAGAGAGACACAATTATCCACTTCATTTGAGTCGTGGTGCTAATGGCGGCCTCTTGGGGAGTTGGGTGATAGGTAGCAGTAATTGTAAATGGTGTAATGAGTGTGGAACGGCCACAATGTAGCGCTCCGCCATTACAGGTGACCCCCTCCTGCCCACCTCGCCGACGTCGCACCAACAACAAGTGAGCCCCCCTCCCCCCGCGGTCCTCCCACCTCTCCTTCAGGGTTCAGCAGAGACAGAGGAAACATTAGCCTCACAGACCATTACTCCCAAGTGGTTTGGCTGCTGCTCCTTCTCGCCTCGTTGTGCGGGCGGCCCCCTCACCTCCCCTTTCACTTCTCACATAATCGGACTTTTTTTTTGGTTTTTCTTCTAACTTTTGAATTTTTGCTGATGGATGAAATTAACCCCGTCCCTCCTGGATTCATTTTGACGTTCTCCATGTCTCCGCATGTTTAGACTTGAATTTTGTGGATGTGGATGGAGAGAGCACATCTGGAAGGGAAACCCTTCCTGCTCTGTGGATGTTTGAATGAGTCTGCATGTGGGTGACCAGGTGTGTCTCTTTATGCAAACCACTTTCAATCCTTGAAAGAATCAAAGTTATCTTTGTTTTTGCATGCAATAAAATAATGTGTTTTTTTAAATAGGCAGTATATAACTTACAGAAGTCAAACTGTGAGTTTGGCCTAAAACGAGCTGTGCTGATCTACAGCTCATCCCAGACCAAATCAATCAAACCTGAATCCCACCTGACATCCTCAGAATCAGCTCATAAAACATTTTTTACAGCATTTTTGATCCACATAAGTGCTGCATATGCTCATATTACCCAGCTGATATTAGCATGTGCAATAGTTAGCGAGTCAGAACAGGTGGAAACAGGTGAAAGGTCTCATTTCCTCCTATTTTTGATCCCAGAACCATCTTCTAGCTGTAATTTTGTCCAGATTTAACCACCAGTAACTTTGCATGTCTTTGTTAAACAGTCGTTTTAGACCTTAAAGTTTAAAGGAACTGATTCTGAGAGCTCATTCTTCTCAGAATGAAACTTTAACTGTGGTTTGTGCTTTTAAAATAATACTCAGATAAAATGAGAACTCATCCTTCACACAACCGATACCAAACCTGTGACCTTCAGACAAACTCAGCATCAGTCCCACGCAGACAGACGCTCTGATTCTTCAAAACACCAACATAACAAATCAGTGCAGTGATTTGGCGACGGTTGGACTGACGGAGAGTTCAGACACAAAGTTTTTGAGCTGCTTAGATGATGCAGATTTTACCAAGAGATAAAAACAGAGGTGAATATGTGGCTTTGACTATGCAGGAATCCAGGAATAATGCCTGGATTTGAGCGTGTACACATGAGATACACCAATCAGGTTTAACGTTCTGAGCACTGACAGGTGAACACTGATTATCTCACCTGTTAGTGGGCGGGATATATCAGGGAACAGGTGAACATTTTTTAATAGAATAGAAGTAGTGCAAACAGAAGACTTGGTCTGAGTGTAGAGTCCATGTGTGAGCAGTCAGAGTGCCCATGCTGACCCCGTCCACCACCAAAAAGCCAACAATGTGAGCATGAACTGGACCACAGAGCATGGAAGGAGGTGAACTCGTCTCACGTGGATGGCCAGGTGTGTGTGTGCATCGCTTACCTGGGGAACACCTGACACCAGGAAGAAGGCGAGCCGATGGGGGCAGTCTGATGGTCTGGGGGATGTTCTGCTGGGAAACCTTGGATCCTGCACTGTTGCAGACAGTGTACACCCTTTCATGGAAACGGTGCTCCCTGATGGCTGTAGTCTCTTTCAGCAGGATAATGCACTAATGCACAGAAACGGTTCAGGAACGGTTTGAGGAGCACAACAACCAGTTTGAGGTGTTGACTTGGCCTCCAGATTCCCCGGATCTCGGTCCAGTGGAGCATCTGTGGGATGTGCTGGACACACAGACCGATCCACGGAGGCCAACCTCACAGCTTACAGGACTGACAGGACCTGCTGCTGACACGTTGGTGCAGATACCACAGCACGCCTTCAGGGGTCGAACGGAGGCCACGCCTTGACGGGTCAGGGGGACCGACGCAGGTGATCATAATGTTATGTCTGCTAAAAGTTTATATCTGTATAAACGTTTGTTGTTACTCCCCAGCCACAGCCTGATCCTTCCCTCCCTCCATACTGAATCTCAGTTTAACTGTCTGTAACCTGTTGCAGTTCCACCACTAACAGGCAGGGGGCAGCGCAGGCGATAAACGAGCAAACGCATCTTTAAACGAGCAGCTTTGTTGTTGCTTAGAGAAGGAAAGAGGAGTGGTTCCTCTCCACTGGGTGATGACATCACCCAGAGGAGTGGTTCCTCTCCACTGGGTGATGACATCACCGCACCTGTGAGGAGACAGGTGAGCGAACGTGCCGACGCTCCCCAATTATCACAAGTGACACCGTGTCAGCAAATTAGATCGTTGCTCAACGACGCCTGGAGTGTCGGTGAGCAGCGGGAGGCCCGGCAGACCTCCAGCAGCATCCATCTGACACACACACACACACACACACACACACACACACACACACCTTCCCTGCTATTCCTTTTATGTCTCTCACGCACACGAACACACACTCATGGACATTACCTGCCTCTCAGCCCAAGTTACCTTCATGTGATTTATGACTTATTGCTGTCATTAATCAGCACACATGTGGCTCTGCTGGCTGTCTGAAATATTACACAACTTGTGCGAGGCCTTTAAATGTCTGATGTGAAGCAGGTCGACTCGTTTGGTGCTGCAGACAATTAAAGAATAAAGGAAACACACCTAGCTCGCTGCATGATGGAAAAGCTGTGCTCACTGGAAACGCTGAAAGCGTGCTCAGGGCTCCTTAAACTAAATCCAAATGAGTTTTATATGATTGCACTTCAGTGGGAATAAAAGCAGCTCTGTGTTTGTGTGCTGCAGGTTTGTCACACTCTGAAGATTGGTGAAATTATGGAGACACACAGTTTGGTCCAATCTTGAAGCAGTGGATCGACTGATCTGATCTGTTGTCTTAGGTTACTGTGCAGAAGTCTGAACTCTGACCTGTGAATCATTCAAGCATAAAAAGGCTCCTCACCTGTGGCACAAACCTGTGTTGTGTCTGCAGATAACAGACAGCTGAGCACAGAGCTAGTTTTAAATTTCATCTGTTATTTTTTGTTCCCAGCAGCAGTCGCACAAACACATCGTTTGTTCACATTTCTTTAGTCGAATCTATGAAATATAGCAAAGAAAAGACAGTTTGACATAAAAAGAGCTGTTAGCATATCTCAGCATGGTGTCCTTAAAAAAATCTGAGGACACAGGACAGAAGAAAAACTGTGAAACCATCTACAGCAGATGAACAGAATCTGAAAGTCACCTAACAGAAAAAGACCTGACGCAGGACCTGAGAGGTCCAGCAGCCATCTGTGAAACACGGTTTCAGCTGCAGGTCAGTCAGTGCTGATGGAGATCTCTGTTAAACTGATGAACTCAGAGAAAGTCCATCGGAGTTTGAGCCACCATCCAGGAACATCTGGAAACATCTGGGTGTTTTATGTTTCATGGCAGTGATCCCAAACACACTGCCACTCATGGATCGCTCTCCCCAGAGCCAGACCTCAGCATCACTAAAGCAGTGTGGGATCATCCTGACAGAGAACACAACATCCAGAGAAGAGCTTTGAGTGTCCTTCAGGGAGCCTGGAAACTATTCCTGAAGATCCTCTCAGAGCTGACAGAGAGCTGCTCACACCAAAGATTCACCTTTCAGAACATACAAACTCTGTTTTTGTCTTATATGCTGTGTTTTCATGAATGTTTGCATGTTTCAATAAATCGCTGCAGTTATTTCTAACAAAATATAAAGAGGTGAGGGCTGGCTTAAGACTTTTGCACAGCATTGTGTCTCCTGAAGGTTCATATTAAACGTGGCCCAGGTTTCTAGTGATAAGGTTAGTGCTCTGAACACTCAGTTTGGCACAGTAGTTTGGTCGTTAGACGGAGCGTGTGCGTACACATGAAGTGTGTCTGTGTGTCCAGAGTGTAACGCTAATGGAGACGCCACCTTCAAAGTAAAAGCTGTGGCTTTGGAGACGAACGGCTCCGTTTATGATTTGTCTCTCAAATTTCTTCGCCACTCGGAGAGCAGTTGGCGAGCGACTGCAGGCAAGTGTGATTTTTGTGTTGGTTTTTGTTTTTGTTTTAATTTCTTTTTGTTTCTTGTGGGGTTTTTTTAAAAAAATTTTAAATTTTTTTTTGTTTTTTTATGTTTATGTTTTTTATGGGTTTTTTTAAAAAACATTTTTTGTGGTTTTAATTTTGTGGTTTTTTTGTGTTTTTTGTGTTTTTTATGTTTTATGTTTTTTGTGTTTAATTTTTCTTACATTTTTTTAAAATCTTATTTATGTTTTTGTGTTTTTATGTTTCTTATGGGGTTTTTAATTTTTTAATTTTTATTTATTTTATTTTTTTGTGTTTTTGTGTGTTTTGTGTGTTTTGGCACTGACGTGCGCCGTTTCATGTTTGGTTTTGTAAACAAACTGAACCAAATGATATTTTGGTTATTTAATAAAATGTAACTAATATCTAAACACACCAACATTTAAATTCTCCATCTTCAAAGTGATGACATCATTTCCTCTTATCGATGTCGCTGACATCTACTCTGGTGCAGAGATGCATTAAAGTTTTGGTGGAACAGCAGATTTTTAACCCTGAGTCTTTCCTTCCCCCTGAGCAGAGACGTGTCTGTCTGAGCGGACGTGAGAAATGACGTCAGATTAAAGCAGAAAATATGAAAATATATTTGTTCTATTAACACATTTGAGAAGACCTGTCAGATGGAGAAGCTGCTGCAGAGCTTCTTTCCTCCCATCAGATAAATGTTTGACTAAAGCTGCACGTCAGATTATTGTCTGATAATTATAATTAATAATTTTATGTGTCTTGTTTTCTTTGAACTGCTGAAAATGTCTGAAACACGTTTCAGTGGTCGGGCCGTCGTCCTTTCCTCTGTTTCCTTTAAACTCTGTTCAGCTGGGATTTTATTTCAGCCAATCTCTTTTGTTTTGAGCTGTTTTGTGAGTTTTGCGCCGTATCAGGATTTTTACTTATTGAGCTGCTTTGTTTTCTTTGGTTTTATTGAGCTTTGGCTGAGTTTACCTTATTGAGCCTTTTTGTTTTCACATGCTCTGATTTTATTTTGGTATTATATTCAGAATCAGAGCATCTCGCCTTCCTGCAGCACGATCTGTTCAGACTAAAACATTTATGCATGTTTGAAACATGTCACATGTATTTATTTTTTTTACTTGCGTCTCAGTCTTTGGTAACAGCAGCATTACAGCTTTTTTCCGACTCCTCTCTTAAACTCCAGTTTAAGTGTAATTTTCTTTCACCGCACCGTGGGGTGTTCACATTATTCTGTCCACCTCCTGTCCTTGTTGTGCTGGACAGGGCGTGAGGTTGTGGTGCGCTTCATCCAGCAGGGGGTGCTATTAGCACTCGTTTGCGAGCCGAGGCCTTCGGGGAAAGACGGCTGAAATGCCAGCACTGCCTACAGAGACAGAAGGATGGGGGACGGGGGGCGGCGTTGGAGGGGTGGCGGTGGTCTGTGGAGCCGTAGCATCAGACATGTAGCGTTAACAGAGTCGGGAGAAGCTGATTGTTATTCAAAGTTCTGTATGTCAGGGTCGTTAAACGAGTCGATGACGGGGATTTGAGCTGCAGCTCGATCCCACGCCGCCGTTCCCGCGCTATTCCCTCAACATATGTGTCTGAATGGGAAATAAATCACGGTTCATCATCGGCGTCTCCAAACACTCCGTCACACTTCCATCTCCTCCATTCTCTTCTATTTTTAGGTTTCATGCAGACATTAAATCAGCCGTCCCTAACATCACCCCCTCCTCAGAATATTCTGGCTCTGGTCAAGTGGAAGAAAAAAAAACACCCCCCACTGATGTACAGTTAAAGAAACGAGCCCCCCCACCCCCCTCCATCTCCCTTTTATTTAAAGTGAGCAAGGAACATTATCAGGCTGGGCCCAGCCGAGCAGAAACATTCCCTAACCCCAACCTTCCTGCTGACCCCTCCCTCGCTTTTAACAACTGCCGACATAGTTTGGCTCTGTTATGTGATCATGCTTGGATGAAATCTGTCAAACAGCTCCCTGAGTTATTAGGCTGTCTGCGCCTGACCTTTCCGCAATCAAAGATATATGACTTAAGGGCTCGGATTTGCCATGGCAACGGCTCCAATTTGCCGCCGTGAGAAAAGGTCTAATTGTTGCAGAAATTTAATGATCTAGCCCCGACATCAGGGGCTGTGAGATTTTATGAACTGTTTACGCTATAATTTTCTTTTGTTAATGCATTCCGCCTTAACCCCTTCCCCGCTGGCTGCCTGCAGGGAGGGGAGGAGTGTGTGTGTGTGTGTGTGTGTGTGCAAGGGGGGTCGGGTTAGGGAGGGCGGCGGTGATGAGGAGGAGGAGGAGGAGGAGGGGGGCGTTTTCTGCCCCCAACCTGTTAGCTTATGTGTCTGGCGCCTCTTTAAAAAGGGCAGTTTTGTCTTTAAGAAAAGCAGCTGCCTGCCGCATTATCTGCTCTCAGCAATGTAGACATCAGTAATATATTCTACAAGGTCAAAGACAACTGAGATTAAAATGTCTAATCAGTTAATTTGTTTTATTGAGAAGGACTGCCGTGTGATTGGACACACAGAGAGATAGAGGGAGATGTGGAGGAGGGGTGGAGGAATATGGAGAGATGGAAAGATGGAGGGGAAGAGGGTATTTTGACTGAGCTTGATGCTGGAAAATATGGCCGTGCCACTCAGTTAGAGCATGTTGATGAAGCTCTGACACCCTTTGTTTTTCTCCCTCGTCTCCCCCCCCCCTCCTCCTCCTCCTCCTCCTCCCGTCTCGCCCTCTCCCCTCTCTCTCCACTCATTTTCAATCTATGGCACATTCATACAAGACTGATTTTATTAGTTGCTGAAATAGACTTATATTTTATATCTCATTAAATATTCAAAATAAATTCAGCATATTTGAGCTGTTCATACATATTCAGTTTCTGTAACTAGGATCAGAATATTTTGATTGAGCCCGTACAGCAGAGACACTTTGAATTTCTTTTTGTGTGCAGATAATTCCATTCAGAGGAATGAGTTGAATCACAATTGATCTCATTGTTTTCTTTTCCCCCCCACTTACAATTAAATGAGCAGGAATATATTTCTGTGGATGAAGTGGCTGCAGAAGGTGTGTGTTTGTGCAGGACGTCTCAGAAACGGCGAAAAATCTCGGCCGCCGTACGAACGCACGACACCACCGCGATGACCCTTAATGCCTCGTTATGACCTGTGCCGGCCTGTGATGGAGAGCTTTCTGATTATTTCACCGAACGAGCGACACGCCGAGTCAGGATGCCGAGCGGTCAGTCTGACAGTTTTTATCGTTCGAATAAAGAGTGTTCGGTGATTTCTGCCGGCCGACTGAAAACGAATCTGCTCTAAATGCTGAAGTCGTTTCCGTTTCAAGCTTTTACACGATTCACACGAAACATCTGACCCGAGGATGCCGCGCTGGCGTCGGGGTGTAAAAACCATCAGATTTTATTATTTAAATCAGCAAACGACAGGATAGAATAAAATGTTTTTACTGACAACAGTCAGGAGTTCCTCTTTCAGCTGCAGGATCTTTACACAAAGAACTGAAAGTAAAGAAATGAAAAAATATTGAATGGATGTTAAAAATCAAATTATTGTCTTTGATTAAAAAAACACCACCATTGCTTTTTTATTTTTATTTATCTGTTACAGTTTTCTGAATGTAGAGGTTTCAAACATGTGGTCCACGGGGCAAAACCGGCCCGCCCAGTGAGTGAAAACTGCAGATCAATAACTGGAGTTTATGAACTCAGGGCTGTTCCAGCTGTGCTGTTTGCAGAATGTATGAAGAGCTCTGTGGATGATGATGAAGAAGAAATCATCAATAATCACAAGTTTATGAATAATCACAGAGACTAAATGTGCAAAAACATTATCACCATTAATCATCTGTGTTCTACATGGATGCTTCGTTAAATGTGAACAATGGCTTTAACAGTCTGAGATCAGACTGAGGCGTCACATGACAGTAAGGTCATGTGACTGTACGGAAACTCCACGGCTCTGAATTCCTGCGCGAGGAAAACTGGAATGTTTCTAACTGCTCATGAGTGATGCTGGTGAGGCGTGCACATGCACAGTCTGATGTCACATATCAACATGATGTCATTGCAACTGACCAATCAGGTTTGGGATGTCATGACTCATTTAATGATATTTTTCTAAAGCTAATGAGACCAGTGTAGTGTGCTAACCTCGACGAACGTTTGGTTTACGGCGGGACACAAACGTGTCACTCGTTCCTGTTTGTTATTCTCGGACTCTCCCAGAGCAGCTTTGCATGATTCACAGTTCAAAATGATCCTTCTTTATATGATGCCAGGCCGCGGTGCAGCCCCTCCGCTCATCCTCGGAAACAAGCTCCTTTAGCTTCTCCCACTTTAAAATAAACTTAAAGTACACAATAAACAGGTGGGTGGAGCTTCTGTCCCTCTCTGTGACATCATCCAGATCAAGGAATAGAAAAAGTTGGGATAAACTGAGTGTTCTGGAAACTGGTCATGTTTAATCCGAGCCGTGTTTCATACGTGTGTGGATGCGGCTCAGACACGTTAAAGACTTTTCAGTGAAGTGGGATCATTAAAACGTCTCCTCTCCTGCTTCATGCTTACACTTTGAGACAAATGTGTTTGCTGCTTTTTCCTCGTGAGTAAATGTGTGTCTGTGAATGTGACCTCCATTAGGAGCAGCTGAGGAGATCCATCCAGGGGCAGTTTGTTTTCCAGAGAGGAGCAGCAATGGCGGACGGCCCTTGATTTATTAGAACCATGCGCCCGGTGACCATGATGAAGTGCATTTCCATTTTAAAAGACTATACGGCTTCATCTGGGGGGGGGGAGTTAAAGAGCAGAGTACGGCTGATGATGAGAGAGCTGAAGACGAGCGGGGAAGTCGGCTCCAGATAAATTCTAAAAACATATTTTCTGGGTGAAACGGTGTTTTTAGGAGGACGCCGATGTTAGATATTTAATCCTGTGTAAGTTGTTAGCAGAGAGTAATGCCGCATTCATAAGCATGAAAACATTTCGGGACAGTCGCTGCCAAACCTTTGCAATCATGCAAGGCTTGTGTAATGAAAGGAGGCGTGCACAGCGTGGACTTTACTTTTAAAACGAGCAACGCGGCGCACGTGGACACCTTCACACGGAGGCTGACAAACTGGCTCTCATCTGCGCAGTGATGGAGTGTTTCTTAAATGAAAATACACCTGTCTTTAGGACAAATATGTGCCACTAATTACCTGTCTAACCTAAATCTCTGGCTGCCAGATGTTGCAAAAACACAGAGAGACAGAGACAAATTGCAGCATGCTGTCGTAGCGCTGCACGTAAATATAGTAGTGGCTTAAATCATCTTTTCCTTGACCCTGTTTGGCTGCTTGTTCAATGTGATTCTGCAGTGTGCTGAGCCAGTAGGAACCTAATTGTAAAGATAGGCTAAGGTATCACAGGATCACATAATCTCTCTCCTTCTGTCGCAGCGCCTCTCTCTCCTTGGCCTGACCGAGCCATAAGCAGGATTACATTTTGATCTCTATCCTTGTTTCTAATTCAGATTTCTATTTCAGTTATGTTGACTTCTCCTCCTCCTCCGTTGAACACACGAGTAGATGATGATCTGCTGAAGACCTTGAAAAACTTTCCATCCCGGAGATAAAGCAGGGCTCCTGCGGCTTCACGCGAGTTACATTCAGGACTCTTTGAAGCTGCTTAGAAAGACGTTTGAGATTAACTCAACAACCCAAACCAAAGGAAACGCTGTTGCTTCCTGACGGCTCGAGTTGAAGTGAAACCTCTGTGGGTCCCGCTGCCTTCATTCCCGCCATGAACAGTTGGAAATATTTTTTTATTAGAGATGTTTTCTTCCCTAATGAAGCTCTGCAGCTCGTTCACATTTACAGCTCTGCAGGTCGGAGCTCTGAACGCGTGAAGGACGTCTGTAAAAAGCTTTACAGCGTAGACTGTAAATAAAAGATGTACACCGCCACTATGACATCACCAGCTGGTTTGTGAAGCTTGGACCTCCAAACTTCAGAGACTGAGACCATGAACTCATCAGGAAGGTGTTCACAGAGCTCAGAGGGGCGTGACTACAAATGTGCAAAATGATCCCTGTGAGCGCCGCCTGGTCCAATCAGAGACGGGATCAGAGGATGAGGATAAAAATATAAGGAACATAAAAAGAAATCTGATTTAGCACAGAGCGGTAAAATATACATTTGAGCTCATTATTTTATTCCATTGTACGTTACAAAGAATTCAGCGCTGCCCATCTTTTATATACACACTGTAGTTATGCTCCTGGTTCTGTCTCTGTGTTAGAGAAGCAGTCTGACCCCTGACCTCTGACATCAGGAGTCTGACCCCTGACCTGTGACATCACCAAAACTCTTGTATGAGGTCTGCAATAATATTACCAAGAGGAAGACGTGCACAGTAATTTTCTGCTTTTAGAAAACCTCCCCCTCGTCCCTGCCTCAGTGAAGTAGTAGTAATAACAGCACAAACAGCCATGTTCAGCTTTTACTTAAAGGACAGGATAATGAGACGGAGGATCTATTTGCTCAGTGTAATGTGTGTGTCTCCAGACGCTGTTAATACGTGTGGACCTCTCTCTGTCAGCCTGGAGAGAGGTGGGAGGGCTCGTCTTTATATCCTCTCCACCGATTCACTGAAACGACTTCTGACCGCTGCAGGAATTTGGGAGCGTGTTGAGCTGGATGTTTCGGGGTTAAGAGGCGCCCACTTATTGGTGCACCAACCTGCCAATCTTAATCACAGATACCCAACATGCAGCAAAGGTAAATATGTCCATTAAAGGCCCCGAGGGGGCGGATTATGAGCGGCCAGCGGCCTATGAAATGCAGATTCTGCCGCTCAGGATGCTGCACACACCGCTCTCCTGTGTGATATCAGCCATGAGCGCTCATTCTAATTATTTGGGCAAATGTACTAATTAGCTATCAGGTGACCCTCCCTCACCACCACCACCCCCATCCTCACTTATCATCCTCCCCCGACATCTTTTGTATTCAAAATAGCTTCCAAGCATGGTTGGAATTTTTTAGGCCATCAGCAAATATTTACCAGTTCCATCTCATTATGTTTCAGGCTAAAATGCTGGCTGTGAATATCTTAAGGCCCCGAGTACACGCCATCTAAACTTTGCCTTGACCTTTTGTTGCTGCCTGCACTGGCAATTGAGCTGCAGCGTCCGTCTGCACACACACACACACACACACACACACACTAATGTGCACACACACATGCACACACACACTCTCTCTCTCTCCCTCACACACACACACACACACATGTCTGGTTTGCTGTCCTCGTGGGGACATCTCATTGACATAATGCTTCCCTAAACCTAACCTAACTGTAACCCTGACACTAAAACCACATTTTGAAATTCCTTCAAACTCGTGGGGACAGGGATAGCATTCCAGCTTTTGGTCCTCACAAAGATATGTAAACAGGCACACACACACACACACTCTGTGTCATCGTGTCTCGCTGCTGCTTCGCAGTGGACTTGAGACCAAAGCAAACTGATGATTATGCATATGCACCTTCCTCTGCACGGTTAGCCCTGCCACCGCTGCCTCCCGCTCTGATCAATGCATTAACTTACATCGTGTTCCATATATCTGCTTTAGCACGGCCGGCGGAAATGCTGACAGCCCTCCTTTCTTTGGATTTGGCGATTAGCAGCTCGGGCCTTGTCAATACAATAGTAATGAATGGGCCAGATAAATGTGATTTGGGGGCATAATCATTTTTTTGTGATAGTATGATATTGCTGGTGTGCATTTTTTGCTTAAAAAGCAGAGTGATTAATCAATAATTAATTTTGAAGCAGGGGCACTGATAGAGGCAAAACGATGAAAACATTCGCCATAAATCTGCACTTTATCGCCGCTATTATCGAAGGATTCGTGACAACAGCTCGTCAGTCTTGGTAAGTATGTTGTGAGCGCTGCACGCTTCACAGAATGTCTGAGAGAAAATACTCACGTGTCTTATTTACTGCCTAATGTCTCTTTATGCAGCAGATATTTGTGTACTTATCAATGTCTTTTAAGCCGAGCCGCTCCGAGATCACGGAGGAGACTGATCCTCTTTCATCGAAGCTTTGGGACGCCGTCCCGAGCTTCCTTTTGTGAGCTGCTCACGTCAAACTCTCCACGTACGGTGAAATGTGTGTGTGGGTGATTCTCGAGGGAATGGTTTCGTAGTTTCACGCCTGTTTGTGAGTGCAGCGCTTTCACCTGTGTGAACGGCAGCACGGCCTCTTTCAAAAACAGCCCAAACGATGCAAACTTTAAACCTTATACGAGTAATACTCAGTAACGGGTTATAAGGGCGTCATGGAGGGAGACGTGACCCACAGAGACCGAAGAGTTGTAAACACGTTTATTTCTGCTGCAAAGTTTAAGCGCGGACTGACTCACTGCTGCCTCTGCTGGACGACAGAGGAACTGCAGGTCTGGGCTGCTTTTTGGGGGTTTGACGCCTCATGGCGCTAGCGTAAGTCTAATAATCGGCTGTCTTACAGTAAGTTGGATTGCAGGGATGTTCCCTGAAACGCTGAGTCCAGTATCAGCCCTGATCCATCTCCGTGCTTCGCTGCAGCGTCTCCGACTCGTAATCCACATTGGAAAAACAAAAAGACCCCAAAATATCCCAGCACATCATCATTTTAGATGTATAGAGCTGTGTGTATGTGTGTGTTGGGGGACAATGGTGTGAATTTAAAGACAATGCCGTGTTCTTGGCAGGACTTTGATGCTGAGCCAAGTCCCGTCGTTCCCAGAGGTATTTACCCTCGTCTCTTCCTACCGCATTGTTAAACACTACCTCTGTACGTTTTTATAACACTATTGTTAAGCTCAATAGACTTTTATTTGGCTGCTGCGCCCCTCCCTCCCTCCCTGCACTCCTTCTGTCTGGCTAGCTGTGCTTGTGTGTTTGCATTGCCCCGTCCTTTCACCTGGAAGTGTCTAGGTGTGTATTTATAGTTCCTTAGACAGTAGACATGAGACCCAAGACCAAACATCCTCTTCCTCTCTGGAAGCTGCAGAGACCGCAGAAGAAAAACGTTGACTCTGAGATGTCGTCCGCCTCTTCTCGCTGCGCTTTTTTTAGAGAAAAATGCAGATTTGTGTCGCTTCGGTGGTGCAGTTATTATAAAAGGATTAAACCACAGTAACCCAGCAGAGCATCTTCGCTGTTTCTCACTGTTTCCATGACCCGTTTCTAATACTCACATTCTTAATCATCTGCACAGATTAACACGTGAAAGCAGAAGATCGATAAAAACAGAGTTTCATTTAATCTAAGAAAGTTTTTCACACGTTACTCCCTGATTTTTGTTCAGACCCAAACATGTCGGGCAGGTTTCTGCTGCTCACAATGGGCCGCACACGGTTAAGGTAACAAGAAGTCACCACGTTTATTTCTGATTATTTTATAAATGAAATCACATTTGTTTGTTTGGTGTGTTTGAGGTCAACAGGACCAAAAGAGTTCGGCTTCATGTGAGCGCCGACTGCCTCGTGTAGACCCGAGGTGTCCGAGGCTTCTCTGTTTTTTAAGGTGATTTGATAGAAAAGGAGGAACGCGGCTGAGTTTGTGCAAGAGTTGCTGTTTTATGTTTGTGGCGGCGACAGCGTGTCCTCGACAGCTCGCTTCAGTGTGACTGTGAGCGTCTCTGACTCTTCGACTCGTATCGGACACGGCACGCTCACAGCCTACGCTCATACAGATGAACTACAGAGTTTTTTAGGGGACTTGGGGGTAAATTTTTTAGTTAAATTAATTTATACAGCGACAAATCACAACAACAGTCTCCTCAAGGTGCTTTATTTTGTAAGGTACACCCTACAATAATACATACAGAGAAAAAGCCAACAATCATATGACCCTCTATGAGCAAGCACTTTGGCGACAGTGGGAAGGAAAAACTCCCTTTTAACAGGAAGAAACCTCTGGCAGAACCAGGCTCAGGGAGGGGCGGGGCCATCTGAGAGATGGAAGACGGGATAAAGACATGCTGTGGACACAGAAAACACCACAAATTATTTAACTGGCACGTGTTTATATTTTGTCCATGAATGTGGATCCATGACCTATAATTTTGTTGTGCACGTACAACGACAATAAAGGGCTATTGTATTCTGTTCTATTGTATTTATTGCAAAGTCTTGATATTATTTAATATGTTAAAATAGAGGGTGTTTAAAAATTGATTTTTTACACAAACATTAGTTTAACTCAGTTTAAACTGAATGTTTTTGATCTGGCTGTAGCTCCGATTGGGACGGGTCATAAAACAGAACCTTACTGACATCTAGTGGTGAGACTTTGCAGACGGTACCTTTAGTATCAAACAGCGCTTTGTTTCTGCCTGAAGACCGCCATCACCTGATCAGATCCTTCATGCAGCCCAACAAACAGAGCTCAGGCATCTTGCATGGTCTGTGAGTCTGTATTGAGCTGCAGTTAATAAAGTTATAAGGATTTGTATGAATAAATCTGAGTTGTTGGTAACTCCTAGTGAAGACTTAAAGTTTGGTTTAAAGTTGGCTGAGACAGTGAGACGGGCTGCTGTGAGCATCAGCAGTGACACGTCTGGATCAGTGTGTCCTCGTCTTTAAATGCTTTCACATAAAAGCCGCAGACATGAGTTTGTAAGCAGAGTTCGAGCCGCGGCGTCGGTCGGTGGCGTTTCAGTGATTAACAGCCGTCAGCGAAACATTCTGAGCAAACCTGAATGACCGAGCCGAGTGAGAGAATAAAAGATGGAAGAGGAACCCGAGTCGGCGAGAACATGTGAAAAGATCTCAGCTGAAAGAGTGGACGGCAACTTAATTACACACACACAGAAAAACACATTCCCACTGTGACAGGAGGCGTTCAAATACCTGTGCAGACGTGCAGCAGAGCTTATGGCACCCCGTCTGCAGGACTGCATCGTTGGAGCTGCCCCCGCGTTAGTGTATAACCGTTTTTCTGTTTTTAAGGCTTCTTTCATTTTGAAAAAACACGATAAGTTCAGGAAGCCAGCGTCTGATTAATGAAACACTACAAAGGATACGTTTTACCTTTCCACTTTGAATCTTAAGGCCTACATTAAAAACATTTTTTGGCTGCGTAATTTTGCAGGGTTGAATTCATAGATCTGAACAAACAGATCAAAGCGACCAATCAGATCGCTGCATTTGGCAACAAGTGAGCTCGTAGCTCAAGTCGTGGACCTCATTGAATCAGACGCCTCGTGAGATGTGGTCCCAGCTCTGCTAACAGGAGCTCAGACTGACTGAAATCCTGAAATATGGACAAAAAGCTCCGACTCTGGGATCGAACCAGGAAATCCTCCCTGCTGCTCCTGAGAAACACGTGATCTCCGTTTCTCGGTCCAGAAACATCAGGACCAGCTCATCTTTGCTTCATGTCCACTTCTGTCACAGTGGGTTCAGTGGGTTTTTGAGGATAACTTTTGTGTTTACATATGTTACCCGACAAGTTTGGAACCAAAAAACTGGAATTTTGTGTTGTTTTTTTGCTTGTCGTGTAAAGGTCTTTATTCTGAGCTGTCCTTTGTTTCTTACGTCTTTCTCCATCTGAGAGCGAACTCGTTGCACACTCATGAGCCCTCCGTGCCTTCAGCTTGAACGCTGATTGTATTTGTTCAAACGCTGATTTTGAAATGAGCTGAAACGTAAAAATAAAGCACCTCTGCTTGAGTTCACGCTCCTTCTGTGTTATAGTTAGACGCTGAACTTCCACGACCCCAGCTTTATTGACATCTGCAGAGTGAACACATAGCAGGGAGGAGAAGGAAAAAGGAAGTGTGCACGTGGACCTCGGGGTGACTTTAGCATCTGATTCAGTGAACGAGGGTCAGCTGGGCCCAACACCGAGTTGCAGCGCACGAAAAACAAATGTAAACCAGATTTAAGGATTCAGCGACTGCCGAGGTTTATTAGAACCCCGACAGCCTCACTCGGTCGAGATAGATAAATATACAGATAGATGAGGAAGGAAGGAAGGAAGGAAGAAAGGAAGTGAGTGTAGAGGAGAGGGGGTGAGGACAGTTGTGCTTCAGCCATCTGCTGTTTCTCAGCAGCAGCCGAAGAAGAAGAAGGTGAAGTCTGTCTGCATCTCCTCTGGCTGCACATCACAGGCCCACGGCTGGCCCACGGTCGGCCCGCTGTCACACTGAGTGTGTGTGTACGAGCGTGTGTGTGTGCATTATGTGGCCAGCGTGGACCCCAGACACGAGCTGGTCTGCCTGATTTAATGAGAAGGGCCGGGCAGGCGCTCTCACTCTCGCACACACAGAGTCTCACAAACATAGCCTCACACACACACACACACTCTCACACAGACACACACTCTCTCACACACACACACACACACACACACACACACACACACACTCTCTCACACACACTCACTCACTCACACACACACACACACACACTCTCTCACACACACTCTCTCACACACACACACACACACACACACACACACACTCTCTCTCACACACACACACACACACACACACACTCTCTCACTCACACACACACACACACACACAGACACACACTCTCACACAGACACACACTCTCACACACACACACACACACACACACACACACACAGACACACACTCTCACACACACACACACAGACACACACTCTCACACACACACACACACACACACACACAGACACACACACAGACACACTCTCACACACACACACACACACACACACTCTCTCACTCACACACACACACTCACACACTCTGCCCGCCGTGCCCAACCTATTTCCCGCCGCCAAAATCACACACGCTCGCTGAAACTCACACGACTCTCCTGGAAAACGTGGAAAAATGCGCCCCGTCCTGTCCTGCGAGCTTTCTGCACGTCTTTGAGGAATTTGGGGGCGGGTTGAAAGAAACGGGGGCAGAAAATGTCGACGTGCGTTCGAGCGGCTGGCCGGCGAGCGCCGCGGCGGCGTTTTAATGATGCATCTGCTTGTGTCAAATGATTCTGGGCACATGGCGACACCCAGGGCTGCTGGCCCTCTTTGATAGCACGCACACGCCTTCTTGAAAATGCCCACTTCTGTCCTCGTGCACGCGCTCAGAGCGGTGCAGCGGGCAGCGGTTCACTCGGGCCCCCTCTGGTGCTGCGGTGGCTGGTTTTAATGTCCCTGCCTAATGATCTGGCACACGTCAAAAGGTAAATGATAATTTGCTTTAAGTGGACCGTTTAGGCGGAAAAGCCTTGTAGGGCTTAGCTGTCTGTTTACCTCGAGCAGGCCGACAGATTTCATTTCAAACCCGAGAGCAACCACGAGCGCGCTGACTGTCGCGCCGATGGGTCCATGAAGGCGTCCAGGAGAGGACTGAAGGCGGTTCAGCTGGATGCCGGCGCGCGGACACAACAGAGGAGAAAATCTCTTCTTTTGTTTTTTTCTGCGGCTGTGAAAGCACGTTCTGAGGAGACGGCGTGAGCATCCAGCTTTGGCGTCTCTTTGTAGGAGAAATGTGCGCGGTTTCAAATGAGTGTCTCATCAGTGAAAAGGCCTCATTATCACGTTTGTATACTGTCTCCATTCAGCCCTCGTCAGGCTTTGTAAGCACAAAAAGTGCTAAAGCAGTGTGTTTTTTCTTCAGGAGTTCCTCGTGTGACGATGTGACGAGCGAGCTGAAAGTAAACGTCTCAACACGATGACACGTCAGGACTGAAGTGGCGAAAACACAGCTGATTGCATTTTGGTGGCGCCACAAACAGAGAACATCACGCGGCCGACGGCTTCTGCTTAAACTCAGACTGGCGGGGGGGCGGCGGGGGTTGGAAGCCCTTCACAATGTGAATGAAGTGAGGAAGGAAGGCAGCGTAACAGCAGCGCAGAACAAAGTCGACGAGCTGAGACTAAACATGAAAGAAAGGTGAGGAAAAGAGACGACAGCAGATTAGATCCACCTGACAGCTGATCACAACACGTGGCTGAAGGCTGGATGTCTTGTCCCCTCTCCTCTCTCTCCTGCCTCCCTCTCGCTTTCATCCTGCCTCCTTTTCATCCCCTCTTTTTCTCCTCAGCTCAAATATTGTTCACAATCATCGCTCACACATCCGCACCTTCAGCCTCTCTCTCCTGTTTCTACTGAACAAAACATAAAAGTTTTACCTCATTCGGAGGAAATCTGACATTAAGGAAAAAGCGTTTAAACACGTTTGGATTCCTGGCTGTAAAAATGGAATTTAGCCTGGGGGGGGGGGGCTCTGGAAGGAGTGCGAGGAATGACTTTGTGTATGCGAGCATTCCTGTGTATGCCGATTTTACACTTCAAATGTTATTTTGCAGTTTGCAGCAGAAGGAAATGTCACCAAACCGAACGTCCACATTTCTGACTGAGTTTGTCGACTACAGCGAGCGTTTCACTCTGTCAAGGGTCAGAATAAACGTGTTTAGAAGTGTTTGATACATCCATCTGTTTTCTGCTGTCTGGGTCGTGTGGGCAGCAGAGAAGCTCAATCCTCCCTTCTCCATGTCCACCCCTCCCAGCTCATGCAGGACAGGTAATCTCTCCAGGTGTCCTGGGTCTGCCTCCTGGTACAACGTGTGAAACACCTCGCCTAGGAGGCGTTCAGGAGGGATCCAGGTCAAGCGGCAGCTCTACTCAGCCCTTCACGAATGACCAAGTCCAGACACCCGTCAGAGGAAGCTTCCAGAGCTCGTGGTCGTCGGTTAGGGTGGGAACGCAAATCGACGGGTACATGAGCAGCTCTCCCCTCACGCTCACACACAAAACCCTGACGTACCTGCACTCCTAGAGGTCACCGCCTGATGAAGCCAGGAGAACCACATCATCTGCAAAAGGCAGAAAATATCCTGAGTCAACAAACGGTCCTGGTGTTACTGTCGCTTCTCATGGCGACAGCAGCAACACTGAACTCAGGCTCACTGCTTTTCTTCTTCAGCGTTGACCGAAGCCACGTCAGACCTAGATTGTCTGAGCTCACGTCTAATATGAGAAAATCAACGTGACAAAGGGACAGCGTGGAAACAACAACCTGTGACATCACAGCACGCCAGAGCAGCCATCTTTACAGCAGCCTCTGTGTTATCCTCTTTATCTCTTACTTGGCCTAAACTGGTGGGAAATGGCATGCTTTTAAAAAGCGATGGTGCTAAAGTGATGGGGAAATGTGATTTCCAGGCATAAGTGGTACATGTGTGTGGTTGGAGTAGCCGTGGGGGAAAGGAGAAGCTGTTGCTTTAGCTGATGATTTCTTCCTGCGAGGAGAGGGGAGGCCCTGGGGGCACGAAGCCTCAGGAAACGCATGGATATCTCTTAAGAGGCTGTAATGGAGTGTGCAAGATGGAAAAAGTGTATTTGTAGCATAAAGTTCACTTCATGATCACTTAACTGAGCAGATCAGGGCGAAGAGGAGGATGTTACTGTGTTCACACACTCCTCTTAAAGCTTTCAGCATATTACAAGAAAAGCTTCATGCTGATCCTGATCCTGCACAGAGCAGCTTTAAGGGAGGTTGGAGGCTGTCCCGGGCCCCCAAAGACCCCAGAGACCCCAGAGACCCGATCTGAAGTATCCGAATCTCTGTCGTGGAAGATGATGCAAATATTAGAGCTGCAGCTGCTGATTGTTTTAATGTAAACTCACATTTTTGCTTAATATTCTACAAATGACATGAATTTACAACCGTGTTAATCTAGAGCGCTGACATGACTAGTGTCTGTGGCTCCGCCCACAAATGTCATGTTACTTCCTGTTATTGATCCAGAGGAAAAAGTAACGAGGTAGATATGTTTGAAACCACACCGCTCAGACTGCCCTCAGCTCTGCTCTTAATGTCCTGATTGGCTCATACGCTTCCTGTTAGCCTGCTGATTGGCTCTTTTAGATTTTAGAGGACCCAGGTGATCTGCACGAGAGTCCTGACCCCACAGCCGAGGTTCAGCCTGGACGAGCCTGCACAGCAGGAGGGCTGTGCCGTATCGTCCGGCATGTCTGAGAGCGAGCACACGCTTCTTCAGCATCCGCCCAGAATGCAAAGTATGCAGGAAAACTGGGAAGCTGGGAATGACCTGAGTACGGCCAAGCTAGCAGGAGATGCTAGCAGCTGGTGAGGTGTCACCCGAAGGTAAAGGCACGGATCCACCGAGTGAGGATCTATGTGACAGGAAGGAAATGTTGGTGGAGGTTAGTGGTGTGTTTAGGTGGTGAAAGTGTGGTGGCCCGACCGACCACGCAACATCCCAGGTAGGAAATGTTTTTCAGGTTCGTTCTGTGACAGTGCGCCGCAGATTTCAGGGTTCATCCTTTTAAAAGCAGGTTCCAAAATAAGAGCATACAACCTGGAGGACTGACTCTAACATATCAAACATTAATGACGTCTCAGCGGGCGGGGTTTGCAGAAATCAGGTAACGTAACCGCGAGACAATCCAGATTCTTTATCCATCTGATTGGCTGTTCACAGCACTTCCTACTTTGGAAGATATGTCATCATGTGATCAACATGACCTATCACGTGGTTTTCATGTGCACCACTCACTGCGACAACAGGAAGTGACATCATTTTTGTGGGAATTTTCCAAAGTTTGGTCCAAAAATTGCACCACAGCATGTAAAGATAAGCTCTGGCACGTTTGCTCTGTGGTATGCAATAATAGGCTACGTTATGTATTAAGCAGTTCTTTTATACTTTTGCTCCTATTTTCCAGGGAAACACGACCTGAGCTACATCTGTGTTTGTGTTTGACTTCTGCTGAGTCACTGCTGTTGCACTACGATGCTGCTGCCACCTGCTTTCAGTAGATTCACTGAATTAGAAAGCTTGTCATCGGTGACAGCAGCTCTGTGGAAAGCACGATGTCCTTCATTTACTGCAAGCATCATGTCAGCATTATTCAGTATTTTTTTCTGTATGGTCATAAATATCATTGTTGCAAATGTTCCTGAAATATCAGGATATAGTTTTGTTTCCTGTTGCAGTGTGTGACTGATTTAGCCTCAAAAACATCTTTATATGACTGTCTCTATATTTAAAAATGATGTTAGTCATACGGTGCTGCAGACAGGCAAAACTGTAACGACCGTCTTTGTCCAGCACAGAGGGACGTACCTGTATCAGCTGAGCAGGTAAACAGCGATGAGTCGAAACATTCGCCGGTTCTTTATTTCCTGTCTCATAGTTTTTTACAGCATTAGTTACCGTAGGAGGTAGGAGGCGGAGCTAACCCTGCTCTGGTTCTTTTCACAGGCTGACTTTTCTGAGCCTGGTTCTGGTGGAGGTTTCTTCCTGTTAAAAGAGCCTTTTTCCTCCCCACTGTCACCAAGTGCTTGCTGATCGAGGGTCGTCTGATTGCTGAGTTTTCTCTGTATTATCTGATCGTGCTAAATAGATAAAACTGAAGCGCTCGGGTCACCTGAAACGTCTCAGGGCTGTTATTTGGTCATTTATTCTGATGCTTTAGAACTGCACAGCAGACTTTTGTCTTCACAGGTTTTCACTCATAATTTCTTTCCGTTTTATTTCCATCCATCCATTCATTTTGTTTTTTGCCATCACTCCATCTATGAAAGAGAAACATTTCTCACCACACGTGGAAAATAGAGCCACCCAGAGCGGGTTTAATGACAGCGAGCGGCTCACTGGGGGTAAATTGGTGGGCTTCTCCTTTAAAGTGGCTGAAGTCAGTTTGTTTTTCCAGCTGAAATTAATTCTCAGTTTCTGCAAACATTTCCTGGAAAGTGAAAGTTTCTGATTGTCCACTTTTAGCATGCGTGTGTGTGTGTGTGTGTGTGTGTGTGTGTGTGTGTGTGTGGTTTTGGTGGCCTCCGCCCAATTCAATTTATTTAAAGACACTGACTAACTCCAATTACGTGGGACCCCTCCTTTGATACGCTGTTTTCCTTTCTTCGCCAGCCATCTTTGATTCCTGGGCCGATCCGCCTCCTCGCGCACACAGCTGCCTCCTCGCTTGTTGTTCTTGGCAGCACATCCAAAAGTCCTGCAGCCTTTCTGCGGTCCCCTCAAAAACAAGAGGGACATCAAAAGGTTTCTGCAGGGCTCTGTCGACATGAACAGAGCTAAACCCTGCTCGTGTCTTAGAGTGGATTGTCTGTATGTGAGGAGCAGCGAGGGGGGTGGTGGAAGCGCAGACCCTCTTTGGCCCTTTGTGTGTAAACGGAGGCTAAGGGCCCTCTCGTTTTCCAGCATGAAGAGCCCCAAGGTTAAAGCTCAGCCACTGATCCCATTCCAGCAGCCGCATTCCTGCCTGCTTCCTCCTCCTCGTGTCATTCCCTGCCATGCTGGTCCTTCGTTGTTGGCCTGACACAAACAGGTTGACCTTTACAAAAGCTGACTGCATTAAAGGCTAAAAAATAGTAACTCCTCAAAGTGCTGTGCATTTTATTACACTTAGCCAAAGATCATTCTCCAGGCTGAAAAATGGAAGCAACGCACCATTAAATAACATGCAGTTCCTCAAATGTCCAGCAGAGGCAGCAGCGAGTTGGTCCCCATACACTCCCAGCTGAGAGAAACGTGTTTACAGCCGGATACAACTGTTTGGTCTCTGTTCATAATTTCCTCCTTCATAACACCTGAACAGGGGGAGGATGTTTCTATAAGTCACTTTGTATTGTTAGGGGTGTGGCCTCTGACTGACAGGTCTGTAGACGTCTGTGGCTCAGGACAGGGTGGGCTTAGAGTCGCCTGCTAACACGCCAGGTTAAACAACACTCGTGTGTGTGTGTGTGAGAACGAGGCTTGTAGTGAGAAAGCGCTCAAACTGAGCAGAATATATAAACTCTATTTAAATTTAAATATATATAAATGTATAAATACCACTCCACTTACCACTTACTGCAGCTAACTGGAGTCCCTGTCCTAGACCTCTGGATCATGATGGAGCCTTTTTAATTAAATTATCTGACAAATACACTGAAGTTCTGTGTCTGAGTGATGATCCCATAGAGTCTGACAATCATGCTAGCATGAGCCGATCTTTGCACCCTCTCACCCAAATATGGTCACTTCTGGAGACAAAAAAAGAAAAGCAGAATGGCACCGGCCCCAAAGCTGATGTCTTTGGATTCAGCTGGAAGAACCACGTTCAGTGACCTCTGTGGTATAATGAGGCGAGATGGCTTTGACTCTTTTGATTTGCTGTGAAAAACCACAAATAACGACTATAGCAGCACGCTGTCCTCCAAACTGTGATGTGATGTGCCTGTTTGAGAGCTTTTCAGATCTGAAATACATTCATGTTTCTGCAGAGCAGTTTAAATATTTCCAGAGTCTTTGAGGTGGATCTCGCTGTAGAGAAAAGGTGACTCGTTGGGCGGGTGCTGCTAAGCACAACAGCAGGCTGTTCTCTGCATATGTCTGCTTACTGGGTGTAAATGTATTTAGCTGTTGTGTTGTGGCCCTGCAACACATCCTGTGTGATAATAGACCTGGCACAGGCAGGCCGGGGAGGGGGGGGCTTTGCACAGAGGAGGGCGTTGATGGGACCCTGCATGTGTGTGGCATATACATATTCACATGGACACATATACATGTTTATATGCGTGTGTGTGTGTGTGTGTGTGTGTGTGTCTGGGCCCTTCGGTTACCAGGGAAATGGATGTGTTGGCCTCATCAGAGTCTCCAGCTGGTGGAGAGGCTTCGGAAGCGGCGCCTTGGCAGTAGCCCGGTCAGGGGGGAGTTTGCATCTGTGCTGCCTTGGCACTGCACAGGATCGGGGTTGTGGTGGATGGAGATGGATGGAGGGGAGGTGGGGGTCTGGGTGGAGGAGTCTGAGTGTGTGTGTGCAGTTTTGTGCGTTAAAGGTTGAAGGCGCCACTGCCTTTTCACCTCTTTACAAATCCTCACCTTGTGATTAGAGACACAGTCACTGGTCTTTCTGTCCTGGTGAGGACGTCAGTGACGTCACAGCTGAACACCAAGCCTGACATCAATTTAACTGTAGCTCAGTCTGTCAGTGCAGTGATGTCACAGCAGCCATATTCTTGGTCACATGATGTCATTAAAAAGGCTTCAACAGCACAAACACGGTCCGGAGGTCCAGTTAGCTGAGGTGACGCCCAGCAGACAGCTAGCAGCTACAGCCGCCTGTGTTCTCATGCAGCAACCTCCGTCCCTGAAGGATGGAGCTAGCTAGCTGACAAGATACGAGATTGATCTTTATATGACAGTCACGAGGGGAAAATGTTTCCGTAGCAACCAGAGGTTGCCAGGGTCGTCAGGGCCCGGTCTGACTGAGGCCTAACTCAGCGCTCCACCCTCTCATCAACATTTGCGCTACTTTTCCCTTAAATCAGAGCTGCAGTGTTTCTATCGTTTTCCCATTTTGATGGTTTAAATGGGAGGGTCGTAATTTTCCCATCAAACATTTCTAAAACATTTCAGAGACGGCAGCTTTGACACAGAACAGCGGTATTTGATGTCCTGACAGGGAGAGCAAGTTAGATTATCTGGCGTTTCAGTGGCTGTTCAGCATTGCATAAAGTCGTCGTCTGCGGACGGCGTCCAAGAAAAAAAAGCTCACAAACGGCACAAAACTAAAAGATTAAACTTTGCCAAAGAACATGAGAAGAAGCCTGACAAATATTGGCAGCACATTTCTGGTCAGATAAACCCCCCGAAATTTGTGTGGATCAGATGGAGTCCAGGATGTTTGGCTCGGTCCTGGCAGGAAACAGCAGAGTGACTGCACAATGGCCAAGGTGAAACATGGAGGTGGACGCGCGTTCATACGGGGCTGAAACACATGTACGGGTGATTTATAGGCACTAGCGTGAAGCAGGTTTGTGTGTCCAAACGCTGAAGGAAGAGGAGACGGCTGCCAGCGTTATGTTTGGCAGCAGAGGAAGTTTCTAGAAGTGACGGTGCTTCCAGACGTGCCTTGTGAACAATCGCACAGGTTTTAAAAAGAGACGCGAGCGAATGCGGTCACCTGACCCGAACGCATCCAAACACGCTTTAGAGGTAAAGGAGGAGCAACATACACGCCTCACACAAAGAGCAGCTCCCTGCCAAGCACTGCAGACTGGACCAGAAATGATCACAAGCACAGAAATGCTGGAAATAATTCAGCTGTGCTCTCAGTAAAAGTCCATTTCTGTCCCCACAGGTGCAGTCCACACCTGTAGTGTGACACCTAACAAGGTTGTTTTCAGCAAACTGAAAGTAGGTGTGAAAAAGCAAAATGAATCTCTTTGTCAGTTTGAGGTAGACGTGTTTGAGAATGGGACGTCGTGTCGTAATGCCTGATTTTAACGTGTCCCCGACAACCAGCGCACTGTCAAAACCTCACAAGCTAACCCCGAACATCTTCAAACAATAGAAACGCAGCTGCTCTCAACCTGAAAATACAGGGTGGGCCATTTATATGGATACACCGTAATAACATGGGAATGGTTGGTGATATTAAAGTCCTGTTTGTGGCACATTAGTATATGTGAGGGGGCAAACTCCTCAAGATGGGTGGTGACCATGGTGGCCATTTAGAAGTCGGCCATCTTGGATATAACTTTTGTTTTTTCAATAGGAAGAGGGCCATGTGACACATCAAACTTATTGGTAATGTCACAAGAAAAACAATGGTGTGCTTGGTTTCAACGTAACTTTATTCTTTCATGAGTTATTTACAAGTTTCTCTTTGTTCACAGCCATTGACATGTCGAAGAGGTTAACACGTGAGGAACGGATCGAAATTGTGTTGATATCTGGTGAACACAGTAACCGGGTCATTGCAGCAGATTTCAATGCAAGACACCCTACGAGACCACCCATCCCCCATGCTACAGTTAGCAAACTGCTTGCTAAGTTTCGTGAAACTGGTTCAGTGTTGGATTTGCCAAAATGTGGACGCAAGAAAACTGTCACTAATGAAGAAACATCAGTGGCTGTCCTAGCTTCATTCAGCAAGAGCCCACAGCGTAGCACTCGCCACATGTCACAAATGGCACCCTTACAAACTCCAGCTACTGCAGCATCTCAACGAGGATGACCCAGATCGGCGCACAGAATTTGCAGAATGGGCAAAACAAAAATTGGAACAGGACCCTCAGTTCACGCAGAAGATTTTGTTCAGTGATGAGACAAACTTTTATGTGAATGGTGAAGTTAACAAACAAAACCACCGCTATTGGCCTGACACTAACCCACATTGGATGGATCCATCCAAGACTGCTGGAACAACAAAAGTGATGGTTTGGTGTGGTATATGGGGTACACCGATAGTGGGTCCATTCTTCATCAATGGAAACCTCAAGGCCACTGGATATTTGAAATTGCTACATGATGATGTGTTTCCCTCTTTATGCACTGAAGCTGGCACGTTCCCTGAGTTTTTCCAGCAAGATGGTGCACCACCACATTATGGGTGCCAGGTCCGAGCATTCCTAGATGAACAGTTTCCTGGAAAGTGGATTGGTCGTCGTGGGCCAGTTGAATGGCCCCCAAGGTCTCCCGATCTGACCCCCTTAGACTTTTATCTTTGGGGTCATCTGAAGGTAATTGTCTATGGTGTGAAGATACGAGATGTGCAGCACCTGAAACTACAGATACTGGATGCCTGTGCTGGCATTTCTCCTGCGGTGTTGCTATCAGTGTGTGAAGAGTGGGAGAAGAGGGTTGCATTGACAATCCAACACAATGGGCAGCACATTGAACACATTTTATAAGTGGTCAGAAACTTGTAAATAACTCATGAAAGAATAAAGTTACATTGAAACCAAGCACACCATTGTTTTTCTTGTGACATTACCAATAAGTTTGATGTGTCACATGGCCCTCTTCCTATTGAAAAAAACAAAAGTTGTATCCAAGATGGCCGACTTCTAAATGGCCACCATGGTCACCGCCCATCTTGAGGAGTTTGCCCCCTCACATATACTAATGTGCCACAAACAGGACTTTAATATCACCAACCATTCCCATGTTATTACGGTGTATCCATATAAATGGCCCACCCTGTACAAAAACTCAAACTAACGATAAACTGACCTGCGCCCCCCCAGGGGTGAGTACTGGGCCTCGGGCACCCATGGGAACGCTTTCCAGGGTCAAAGGGGACGAAATACAAAAAGAATGATGTCAAGTATTAATTTTACTTTTAAGGTTTGCTGATTTACGTTGAATAAAAAGTATTTATTAGATTGTGAGACGGCACGACGGTGCAGAGGTTTCCTCCGAACACTTGGGCATTAGCATAGCCGTGATTCCAGCGTGACATGAGATGGACACGAGGTCAAAGGACACAGGTAAGAGTAGAAGGAAATGTACTAGTAAAACTGCTGGCGGCCTCTAATATTTGACCGCTATCCTGGGTGAGACCTTTCTCGAGTTACTGTGTTCACAAATTTAGGTGTCCACGCCACCCACAATACCCTTTCAGCCTTTAGGGTAAAAAGAACCACACCCTCGGTTCCCACCATCCATTTTCCTAACGGTGTCTCCAATCCCAGCTCGTAGGCATTTGTTCACCAGTTTATGGCAAAATATTTGAGGGTTTTCTTGTTACTACAGGTAAGGTATAAAAAATACATTTAAATTTAAATGTAATGCCCTTTCTCCCCTGTTTAATCCCTGAGATGTTTTTATTTAACCTCTATATCTGCAGGTAGTCCCACTGAGACCCAATGTCTCATTTGCAGGAGAGACCTGTTTTATATATTAGTCATCAATATCATTAGTTACTGTAACCTCTGGTTTTCTTCCACAGCGTGTCTTTTACCGCCTTCACCCCCAACCACGCGGTCGCCCCTCCCTCAGCCTGGTTCTGCAGGAGGTTTCTTCCTGTTAAATGTGAGATCTTCCTTCCCACTGTCACCAGGTGCTGCTCATAGGGGGTCATGTGATTGTTGGTTGTAGGTTCTTTAAATTACAATATTAAGCACCTTGATGCAGCTGGTGTCATGATTTGGTGCTATATAAATAAAATTTAGCTGGAAATGTAATATCTTGTAGTTTTTCTACACATTAAAGAAATGCAGCAGCAGTAATTGAAAGAAATCCTTCAGCACAGCTCTTTGGGCTGACATTGTAAGTAGTGAATGTGTAAACTGACAAAAAGGTTACTGTGGACCCAAAATAAAAAACAGACGTTTCTCTATCAGTGAAAAAACAGGAAGATTTTATTGATCTTTTACTTTGGTGTAAAATCACTGAAGGAACCGCCTCGAATGCCCTCCTTTACTTTCTCCAAAGCCGTCCAGTGGGCCGGCCGATTCTGGCCCCCGAGCCTTATGTTTGACAACCCTTCTTTGGAACATTTTGACCTTTGACCTTTGATTTCCTGCTTCAAAAACGTCAGTGCATATTTACACTGCAGAGCTCCGAACCTCACATCTGTATCCACATCTGAGGCTGCAGGGCCGTCAGCTAAGCCCTGTTTAGCTGACGGTGTGTGAAAGTCAGGCTGTGTGTGTGTGTGTGTGTGTGTGTGTGTGTGTGTGTGTGTGTGTGGGTTGATTTGCTGCGTGGAGAGTTTCTGGTGCTTCACTTCCATGTTCAACAGCATGTTTGCGTGTCTCAGCTCAGAGCGTCTCTCAGCCTAATCCGTCCTTATCTCCCAGTGCGACAACACAACAAGAGGATCTTTAAAGAAGACATTTCTCTTTTCCACGGCGCCGAGCTGCTCCACTGATACTGTTTCACTGCTCGCCGCCTGCGCTCGTGTGTGTGTGTGTGTGTGTGTGTGTGTGTGTGTGTGTGTGTGTGGGCTCTTCCTGCAGATTAATTTGAGCGCACACAGCAGACGAGTGCTTTTACTCCGAGTGTGTGTGGTTTTCTTTGACCTGAGCTCGTGTGCATGTGTTGTCATTCCAAAGCTCCTCCAACATCAAACTCAGACTAAAGGTTGTCTGCGAGTCTTGACATTAGATAAATGCCTGGTCTGGTTGTACACACAGCTGCACCAATTCTCCGATAGGTCTCTCTCTCTCTCTCCATCCGGGCTGATCTAATGACTCATAGGAATGCATCGAGCCGCTTGTCAGAGATCAATCATCTTCCTCAGGTCGTTCTACCGATTGTTTGAGGAGTGGGCCATTAGAGAGGAACTGTTTGGAGGTGTTTTGTGAACCTAAGTGGCTCCAAAGGTCAGCCAGAGCGAGAGACGAAGGTAAAGAGTGAGAGAGCAACAGAAGAAAAAGTGTGTGTGTGTGTGTGTGAGGCTCAGACAGGTAGGGTATGTGCAGGTGGAAAGACGGGCCTTGTCAGCCCTGTTGCGTGACTCCGCTGCCCTTTGTTAGTATGAATCCTTAAACAGCTCACCACGAGTACGGAACCTGAGATTAATAATTCCCACGCACCGCCTGACATCTATTCCTGATCTGAAATATGCATGGCAGAGAAAAAGAAAGAGACGAGAGGATGAGGAGGGGGGGGCGAGGAAGATGGTGGCTGCGCAGCCTTTTGCAGGAGCGATGGATTCTGTTTTATGTGGCCTGTCAATAGCGCCTAATGAGGAAACCCACCTGTGATTTGCGTTGTGCAGTGAGCGAAACCTCTGGCCGTAAACTGCCAACACGAGGTGCTATCAACTTTTCAAAGGTCCTGCCTCCTGAAGCAGCCACAGCCTGGCTTTTGAAAAGAGTTGAGAGATGGTGTAATTTAAAGTTGTTCAGTTACCGGATAGAAGATGTTTCTTTTTTCTTTATTCTGAAAGAGATTGTGTGTGTGTGTGCTTTGAAAAGAAATGGACTGGGATTTCAGCAGAAACAACAATTGATGATTAAAAGGTTTTATTGCCACGCTTTCTGCAGAGTTACAATCATAATGCTGAGGTCATTTGAACAGCCCGAAACTTTGCCGCTCACTGGATGCAGGAAGTGAAATGCTGCCGCGTCTCATTTTTAAAACTGAAGAGGTGAGCCGAGACGACACCAGATATGAAACCTGACTTTCTGTTGAGGTTTGGCTTTTAAACCTGCTGTCTGACAGTAATCTGACCGCTGCGGTTGAAGCCGTGTTGATAAGTGGAAGCTGATTTAAGGCGGTTGCAGCTCGCCAGTAATTGGCAGTGCGGCGAAGACCTCGTCTGCGATCGGGAAGCACTTCATAGGAGAGAGCTGAATTAAAATCAGCTGTTTAGCAGCCAGCGTAAAGGCAGGTTTGCGGTGCGAGGACGTGATGAATAGCTTCAAGTTTCAGATGAGAAAGGGAGTAAAAGAAAGCGCTGCTAATAAAAGTGTTCGGCTGGGGAAAACCGCATCCTCCAGCCATCAAACCCGAGGCCAGAAACTCATCATTTCTCTGGGATATGACTGCGAAACAAAGGCCACCGTAAATACACAGCCAGGCAATTACTGCATTTCCTTTGGCTGCTAGTTTATATTCCTAATGCTACTTCAATCTATGCTTTTGTTTGTTTATTCATTTTTCCCCTCGTTTTTTTGGGTTTTTTTGGTCGTTCCTTCCCCTTTGTGAGAACGGGGGAAAGTAGGGCGCTCACTTTGCAATTACGACTCGAGCCCGGACTACTTCTTTATAAGGCGCTGAATTATTTTGTTTTAAAAACAAACAAACAAAAAAGCGACTTTCAACCGGCGAGAATATTTAATTGTTTTTTGATTACTTACGAACGGACCATGGGAATAGGCCTTTGTAAATATTTAAACAGATTCAGCATGATGCCAGATTTCCATTCTGCCATTAATGTTTTTATATTATTGTTATTGTCATATGGGTTTAACTTTCACTCTGAAAATGTACCAAGCGCAGAGGAAACAAAGGAAAAAGCAGACGTATGGCTTTCTGTCCTGTCAGTTCAGGCGAGGGCAGAGGAACGGCTCCCCGCGCTTCCTCCGCCGCACAGTGGGTGGCAGCAGCGAGCAGGAAGCCCCGGCAGAAGGCTGCCACTCACTGATTATAATTTATGATCCATTTCCATTATAGGTGGGGTGTGCAGAGACAGTTACAGTAATAATTATCTGGACTGAAGTGTTTCCAAGGCAACCGGCGTACCCCCACCCCCTGCTCCCCCTCACATGGAGAATGCGGGTGCGGGTGTGTGTGTGTGTGTGTGCATTGCTTAACATGGTGAAATAAGGGTAGGCATGGGACCTTGCTACCAAGCTCAGCTTTGCTTTGAGCCACACAGTTACACAGTGTGTGTGTGTGTGTGTGTGTGTGCTTGCAGTGTAAAATTTAATATCTTCATTACACTGTAAACAGCATCCTTACGCAAATTGGTGTATTTAATTCCAACTATTTATATGAGTTTCTGAAGCTTACCTGCAGATATTAGTTCACTGATTTTTTTTTTTTTTTGAATGTGGTCCAATTGGTACAGCCCCCACCCCCCCACCCTGCCAAAAACAAAGAATAACGTAATATTAAAATAAAAAACTAAGAGAAAGCACTGAGGAACAGTCAGTAGTTTTATTATGTTATTCAATAAAAAAGATCATTTACTAGTTTGTAGTTTGTGGAGGCGTCCATGTTCTCCCACTATTTGAAAAAGGAAATCTTTTTGAATAATCCCGTTTTACATACTGAAGATATGAAGACTCATATTTTAGAGAAAGGGCCCCCCCTACCAAAGAAAGGCTAACAGCAGCTAACATTAGCACTTATTAGCAGTTTAGCACATCCTCACAGCTCACCTCAGTATGGCTGTAATGGTTCAGTTGGTCAGAAGTGATCTTCTCTGACTCGCTGTCACAACGTGTTGCAGCCTCCTCCACAGTAAGTAAAGCTGCTCACTCGGCATTGACAGCTGAGGTAAACAGCAAACTTCCACAGATAGGGAAAAACTCCCGGGTGGATCTGAATCTGGTTAAACCATAAAACAGGAAATGAAGAGTGTCCCGTAGGAGCACTGCTGAAACAGTTCTGACCTTTTGGAAATGTGACGATCATGATTTAAACCGTGTTCTTATTTATCGTACGCTAACTGTCCCAACCCAAGCTAACGCTGGTATATTCAGTCAGTTTTTATTTCATGTACAGCGCTTAGTTTTATTATTCTTAAAGTTTATTATTCTTAAAAACAAATACTACTTTAAAAAATCTAAAACTAAAAACTTTAATGTTTAATGTTGTTAAGGGAAAATCCCAAACAGAAGTCTGCCAAGGTAAACAGAAACACAGTGAGACAAAATACTTAATCACATGTACATGGGTGAACGTCTCAAGTGAGAGTCACACAGTGTACTTCTTTATTCGTGCATTTATAGTCACTGGTGCCCACACAACAGGGCGGCGTATTTTCGCTCTTCTAAGAAAAATGACTATACAACAGTATGTGGCTATCTTACTGGAACATTCCGCTCCTCTTTTATCAAGACATGTTACACAGGCGTGCTCTCCCGTCCAGCAGGCCGTCCAAGGACGAGCTTCTGGCAAGCAATATGAATCACAAACAGCAATGCATTTAACAAAAATCTTTTCACAAATGTTCAACCATTAAAACAAATTTTTCTGTTGAGAATGCAATAAATAACGAGAATTTGGCATCTTAAACAAAATTATCAGTAACATGTTTTACTACTTGTTTTTGGTAAAGCAGTAAATGTGAAAATCCATGGAAAACAACAATAAGTATGTTTTAGCATTTTCCCTGCATTATTGTAGGGTCTGGACTTTGAGGCAACTGTTGTTGTGTTTTGATACTACATACATAAAATTTAATTGAAAACTGAAGATTACAAATCTGATTTTTGGCAACATAAAAAGTTAACCAGTTTAGAGCAGCGTCAGCCTTAAATTCGTTTGTGAAGCTCTGTAACTTTAAAATCTCAGATGGTTTTCTTGCTCAGGTCCTGATTATGATCCGAATATCTTCACACTCACATGGACGTTGGCAACAAACTTAAAATAAATAATTTGTGTTTTTGTAGGTTTTTGAACAGTCATGGCTGGAGACTTCATTTTTGGAGGTTTTTTATTTTTACTATAATGAATTTGACAAAAACACAATGAGCAAAGTTAAATATAAAACTGACTGTCAGCCTTACTTTACATCTCAGAAAACTGTGGATGAAGTCAAATACTTTATGTAACACGTAGTGACGAAGAGTGCGACCCTGCCAGCCCACAGGTCAGTCTGCAAACCTGTGACGGAGCCCGTCTTATTGTTTCTCTGATAATTATGAAACCGCAGGAACAAAAACCTGGACGTCAGCAACAGGATCGCCCTGCCTGTAAATAAAAGGATTTGTTGTTTCATTAACCGTGCCGTTAAACCTCCAGTCGACTCCCAAAAATAAACTCAGAGTTCCACTGAAGTGTCACACACTATTACCAATTACACAAGTACCACTAAACGTGGGAAAGCAAGCAGAGAGCACATTGATTACGTGTTATGATGCTGCTTCGGAGCCGTCTGGAGGAGTCTGTGGGACCAACCTTTCATCCTACTGCACAGAACATTAGCATAATGTATACTGAGTCAGACACCCCGGAATAAACCTGTGGATACGAGCCCCATAAAAGGGGTCGTTTGCCAGCCGCCGCACCCGCTGAAGTAACTGGCAATGTGCAGAATTAAAAGGGAAGGCCTGTGTTCATACATCGACAGTTATAAAGACCTTTTCAGACGTGATGGGACACTTGTGGAAAGAGTGGCAAATTATATCTGGTTTGGCGTGTGTGAGAGGAAGCGGTGACAGAGAGTCTAATTTTCCTGTAGGCTGGCCCGGAGGACTGATAAGGTGTGATGGTACAGGTAAGAAATGTAAGGCAGCAGCGGCTGAAACGGTCACGGGGCTCCAGCAGAGCAGCTTGGCATGATTAGCAGTCCATAATAATCCTTCTTTCTCATACCGTGCGGTTTTTATTTTAGCTTGTTTTAATTGAGCAGCAGGTGGGTGGGGCTTCTAATATGACCATATATGAATGTCCTCTCTCTACAGCAGAGGAAAGTGTGATAAACTGAGTGTTTAGAGCTGCTACAGGGATTACTGCGCGCACACTGAGCTCATTATTAGAAACAGGAACAGGAGCTATATGGCAGGACACGCTCAGATGGACAAAGCTGTCCAAAAGAATCAGTTCCCACATTAGCCATGAATGCTGTATAGGTTCAGGAACAGTAAAGCTTACGTTTAATATGTTTCTACTGTCCTCACCTGACTCAATACCAGGAGCTGCAGAGATTTAAAACTACAGTGTTTGAGAGCAACACAGTTTTAGAAAACACTGCTTACGTCTTTATTGTTATGCAGATGACACGCAGATATATCTATCTGTGAAGTCAGATCATACACGTCAACTACTTTATGTCTTAAAGACATAAAGACCTGGATGGCCGCTAACTTTCTGCTTCTTAATTCAGATCAAACTGAGGTTATTGTACTCGGCCCTGAAAATCTTAGAAATATGGTATCTAAGCAGATTCTTACTCTGGATGGCATTACCTTGGCCTCCAGTAATGCTGTGAGGAACCTTGGAGTCATTTTTGACCAGGACATGTCCTTCAACGCACATATTAAACAAATATGTAAGACTGCTTTCTTCCATTTGTGCAACATCTCTAAAATTAGAAATATCATCTTCCCCCAGATTTATTACTTCCAGGCAGGATGATTGCAAAAAAGCTCTTTCATGTACGTTGTCCTGAATAATGAGGCCACGTCATATAGACAAATATTTTATAATAAAAGGTTTTTTATAACCTGTTATTTTAAAGTGAAGTAACAGCCAACATTAGCTAAACGCTACCAGCACAGCTGGTTCACTAACTGACATTTTCAGCTTTAACAACACGATGAAGTGAAAACTGCACGCTGGTGTTTGGGATGACGGTCATTAATAATAGGATACCCATGTTCAGAATCAGAAAACATATTGATCCCTGCAGGACAACTGCTTCCTCGCACATGTTTGACACACTAATGATGATATAATAATGATAATAATAAAAACAATGATGCAGATGGGGCAGAATCATTATGGAGAGTACATAAAATGGAAGTGTATAAAGGGATTACTTTAATGTAGATAAAGTTCAGAGGTAAAATAAAATAAATGTTTTGTAAAAACTTAAAATGTTTTAGAGGCTGTAGATTTTTGATGGCTTCAGGAGAGATGGAGGAATTGCATCCTGGGCGGTGACAGGAAGGAGGGGCCTCCTGTGGTGCCCTGAGGGTCTGTCTGCGATGCACTCGCCCCTACATAAAATAATCTGATATTCAAATGCTGAGTTTGTTGTTCTGTCAACATCTTAGTATCATCTCAAAAACATGAAGACTCGAGCAGCAGATCTGTGACGGTGTGAGCGAGATGCACCGCCCGCTGTGTATGTTACTGTACGCTATCTGTGGGCGGAGGGCAGTCCCAGGAGCAGATTGTGTGCTAACTGGTGGAGGACGGCATAAGCACCGCCAGCAGGGGTGAATTAGAAACAGGATCAGCGGCCTCAGGCGATGCAGGGTTATTGCCGCCTGGCCAGACCCTCCCCTCCCTCCTCCTCCCTTGTGCCTCCCCTGTTTCCGAACAGTAACACACACACACACACACACACACACACACACACACTTTGGTAAGGGCAGAGTGTGTGTGTGTGTGTGTGTGTGTGTGTGTGTGTGATGGCGGCTGATGTGTCACCAGCAGGCATACAGATGGATGGTAGTAAACACACCCTGATGAGAGCAGGTTGGCACATGTAAAAACTGAGGCTCTCTCTCTCACACACACACACACACACACACACACACACACACATATATGTAAAACAGGGCTTGGTTCAAATCAACTTTATTGTCACCAATAGCACGTGCAGGCACACAGATATATTAAAAAAAGGACCGGAGCCTTTTGGTGGTGTGTGGTGTTCAGTTTTTCTGTGCTGTGAAAGAAACGTGAAAATCTTTTTGAATCTTTTCATCGTTGATTTAAAAATGACTGAAAGACTCTCCAAACACTCCGTATGAAAGGCAGAAATAATGTTTAATTATAATGATAATTATAATCTCCTCCTTCATAACACCTGCACTGCGGAAGGATGTTTATAACTCACCTGTTTATTTGTTATGCATCATTAGGGGTGTGGCCTCTTTGACTGACAGGTGGCTGTAGCTGCTAGCTTCACCTGAGCTGGACCTCTGGACCGTGTTTGTGCAGTTGGAGCCTTTTAATCACATCATGTGACGAATAATATGGCTTTTTACCTATTCAGGATTTTATTTTACTGTTACTGAGCACGAATTAGCAGATGTCTGCGTCTGTGGATGCACACTGATACCCAAACTGGTTAGCATTAGCTGCTTAGCCTAGTTTAACTGCCTGTTTTTTTCTTCTGCTGACTAGAGTGCAGCGACATGTGAACGTGTGGTCGTCAGGTGAGGGTTAGGGCAGACTGCACAGGTGTGTTTGGCGTCTCAGGTTTGTCTGCGTTACCGTCAGCATGGTGGCAAACAGCTAGCCGCTGAGCACGCTGTCACTTTGTGACATTAATGAGACCAAAACGTCTAAAATGAACATTGTGTTTGACTCATTAAGACGTGAAACCATCACCTCAGGTGTTTTTACTGGTTTGAGGTAGCAGCAGGCACATTTTTGTCATAGACTTTGTTTTATGACCAGCGGAGTCGCCCCCTGCTGGTCAGGTTTATAGCAGGTTACAGACCAGCAAGATGTGTGCATGTTTTAGACAACCTGCAATCCATCACACATCCACGTGCACCACAAACGGAATATAAATCTGTGGGAAACGCTGAGCTGACTGACTCGCACCTCGCCGTTTCGTGCCCCTGTGGAGGTGTGGCTGTTAAAATACTGATCTTTACATCAGTGTTGGCTAACATCTCATCAAACTGCGAGGTGTCTGTGTATTCCTGAGGATGGCTGAAATCAGCCTCCTGTCAGGCTAATACGTTTAGCAGTGAAGGATGTGACGCTGGATAGGTGACATTAGCGTGGTGTTCACGGAGCAGTAAAGCCGAGCAGCGACTGAGCTCCTGGAACAGATTGATGAGCCAAAACTCTGTATTTCTGTCCCTCGCCTCCTTCCTTCCTTCCATCCTTCCCTCCTTCTCGCAGCCCCCTCGCTCGTCTCTCGGGGTGTTTTGTTTGTTTGCTGGGTGGTGTGGTGCCTTTAAGAGAGCACTGTGCCTGCTTCTCCGGGCCTAATGTCATTACTCTGTACAAACTTGGTGTGACAGAGGCAGGAGGCGCCCACAGATTGATGACATTTTATTGTTATTGCAGTGCCACTATTAACTGTTCACCACTCCTGCTTCTGCTGCTGAGGGCTCCTACCTACAGAGAGGGGGGGGGGGGCACAAAAACAGCAAATTGAAAACATCGCAACTGTGATACAGAGAAAAATGATTAATTTAAGTATAAAATTGCTATTTTGATGTTGTATTTTCTGTCGTGCATTTTCATACTCTGGTGTTACTCTGGTGTTACAGACCCAGCAGCGATCTGCTGCACATTTCACCGCGTGGAGACAAATATTTAACTTGGCTGCTTTTACAAATGTGTTCTCATTTTAAAGGCACGGTGGTCACAATGTTTAAAATTCATAATTATGTCTAATGCACGCACCGCTGTGTGATTACCAGGCACACAGTTGCACAGTTGTGTACAGTATAAAGCAGAGAATGAGCTATTTCATTTATTAATGGCACAAAATGCACCTGATGTACATTAGAATAAAAAAACATTTATGGTATTAACTGCTCGTCCGTCTGTTCTTCATATCAGTTACACAGAAAAGGCACGAGGGGCCAGTCTGCACTTTAAGCCTGATTATGGTACACTGAATTATGGGTAAATTTAAAAAAAGACACTGCTCAGCTGGGTTTAACCCGCCAGAAAATGTGAGTGTAAAACAGGAAAAAGGCTCAAAGACGATGAAGCAAAGCGCTGAGGAAGCAGTCGCCTCTGATTGGAGGATAAACGTGGTGACGAGTCTATGGTTATCTGGCTCGTGTTTAATGATGCCGCTCGCTCTTGAACCTGTGTGAGCTTGCCGCATGTTTGTGACATGACGCAGCAGATGTGGGGGATAAAGGACATATTCAGATGTATTATTAGTTCTTTATATATCACATTACTGAACCTGGAGACGTTTTTCATACACAAAAAGAAAAGATTCATGGACCTGTCTGACTTAACGAGGCACAATCAGCAAAACCAGTTACAAATAATTCAGTCGCTGCGCTGCTCATTTTCTTTTGGCTCTGGCTCAAACCGGGTGCCCTCACGCCGCAGAAGCGCCGCTGACCTGCTGTAAGATGGCGGCGGCGGTCTTTGTACCGAAGCCCTCTGTGTGTGTGTGTGTGTGTTTGTGTTGGCATCTGGTTACAGAGGCCACCCGCAGCTTGGCGCCGATCCATCACCCTCATCAGGATTGGCACTTGTTGATGACATCATCAGTCAGGCCTGCTGTCAGTGTCCCGTGTTTGTTGCTGATTCAGCCGAGCAGGTTGCACACGCTGAGCGCGCATGTTTGAAACGTCGCACTGTTAAAGCACACGTCTGTAACGTTTGTATGACAAACTGATATAACCACAATCACCTTTAAGCCCCGCCCACCAACACGCTTCAGGAAGTGTCCATATTTGGATGGGAGGGCGCAGTGCTTTGCTATCAGCTAATGCTAGCTGACATGGCTGTCACGCGGCTCGGACGCAGACACCTGCTGATCAGTCCCACCCACAGCTACCTGTGGACGTTTGGACAGTGAGGTTTTCATCCAGCTGCTGTATGATGTAATTAAAGGGTAATAATTCAGTTTGGTCTTTGCTCTGGTGTTGCCATGAATGCGACCGTCTACCAAAGACTTCTCAGCCAGCGATGTGACTTAAAGACATGATCATCGTTACCTGGATAACCTGCACGGAAGCCGGGATCAGGTGAGCGCCCTCCACCCGTGGGCTCGGGTGGATGTGTAGCTATTTTCTTCTTCTGTGACGCTCCCTGCCTCTGGTGAACCATCGAGGGCTTATTTCAGACAAACAAAAATGCTTCTATCCAAATTAAATTTGCCATGCTCAGCGCCGCTGCTGTCTTACACGCACAATCTGATCTCCTGCTTTATATCTCTGATGCGCTGTAGAATATGTTCTTATTATTTATTCCGCTGCCACGATGTTCCTTCATTGTTAGTACTTATTTGTTTTATTACTCTTTATTATTTGCTGTGTTTTCTTCATGTAATCTGTGTCTTTCCTGTTCTTATCTGCAGTGGATTATTGTCTGCGCTGCGCCAACAACTCCATTTCCTCACAGGGATCATTAAAGTCTGATCTTATCTAATCAAATTTTTTGTTTATTTGCTGTGGAAAATGTGGAAGTTTAGCAGAAGCGGTGGAAGCCCTCAGTGAAATTAGCAGCAAGTTTCCATCCGTCGTGTCGTCCCCGGATAATACTGCCCCGTCCACTCGTTTCCGTCAGCAGAGATTCGCTGAGTGAATCACTGTCAGGTGGGTAATTCTACACGGAGCGTGTACAAATGATGCTGAAAAGTTGGAAAGTTTGTGAGTGGGATTTAGCGGGAAGAAAGACGGATAAACAAAGAGAGGAAGCCAGAGACAAAGTGAGGTGTGGGCCAGGGACAGACTTGATGGGATTTTAGAAATCTATGAGGCTGATGATGAATGTCTGAAATAGGTTTGTCTGCCCATTGAAAAGCCATTTGTTTTCATTAGCTCGCAATGCTAGGGTAAGTCTACGGTGGGGACAGAGAGTGGGTGGCTGAAGCTTATGCTGAGGATAGTCATTATGGGATGGACCTCGCTAGCTAAAGACATTAGCCCAATGCTACACTGGTCCGTGTTCCTGCTGCTTAGCAAAGCTGCGGTCCAGACGTGAAAAGCGCTGAGCCTGCGTGACATTTACAGGACCTGAAAAATGGATCCTGAAATGACCTTTGCTCCAGTTTCCGTCTTCAATGTATGACTGGAGTTCATGAAAAAAGTGCGTCAGGGCTGCAAATGGGCTGCTCGCTCTAAACATCACAGTCAAACCAGACCGTCCTGAAACAGTCGCCAAAAACAAGCAGTTTACGTACGTCATGTTTTATTTCGTCCCCACCTCTGATTTGTTTATTTAACCTTTGTTCCCTCGAGGTTAAAACCATTTCTCAGGTGTCACCCGGCCCCACGGCGAAGCTGTGACACACCCGGTCGTGCAGTCTGTGTGGGACATGCTAGCCTGACATCTGGATATATCTAACATGCGGGTTAAAGTTTTCTTTGATATATTTTTACTGAAGGCGGTTTTTTAAACGTCTCCTCTCTCCTCTTTCACATCGCAGCCACTCTTAACAGTCTGCTTATCATCTCCGAGTGTCTTTTTGCCCCACGTTTCTGTGATGTGTGTTCTTTCCTATAAACTGGGAGGCAGTTAAGATGTGTGAAAATGCCGAGCAGTCCCACATAAACTTGGATCTGTTGGATTTGCCAGCTTGCAAATAATCCCTAAAAGGTGCCATTTGTGGGCTTTTTCTTTGCAATTAGCGCCCAAATCTAACGGACGTCTGCTCACACTTTACATATCTCCTTAAATTTATGCGTCCCAGAGCGAGCAGACCCTCGAGGACTCATCATCGCGGCAGGTACACCGCAGCAGTGTTTGCGTAAAGAGCCTCATTCACTCACATCGCGGCGATACGTGCAGCGCGGCAAAGACGGTAACTTGAGTCACGTTTTAAAATAAAACAGCAGCCCAGCTAATGCACATCTATCTCTCAGTGCATTTATCTATCAAATCTTATCCCCATCTGCAGCGAGATCTTCTGTAATAAAGCACGATAGTGGTGAAGCAGGCAGTGTGAACATCTCTGAATTGGCCTTTTCTAGTCTGAAAGGTTTTGTTCATGTGGAGCTGAGAGTGGCCAGAATCAATAAGAGAGAAAAATAGGAAAATGACATGGCTCTCTCCAGATGAAAGATCTAATCTCCAATATCCATTTACAGCTCAGGGCCGAACACTAAAGCAGCAACACTGCATCCTAGTTAGAGCACAAACAGCAGATGAGTGTCCACATTCATCTTTAAAGTGTCCTTAACAATGCCGCTGATTCTCGGGACGTGCCGCTTTGCTTTTGTGCTTTTGGTTTTAAGCTCCTAACGTCCTTGTCGTGGCGCGGCGACGGCGCTGACTCGGGCGTGGATTTGCCGCTGACACAAAGTCGTGTTTCTGACACAGCTTTCACTTAGATGTGATGACAATTTAATGCCGTCAGCGCAGTGGTCCTGCTTAAACTATTTCAATTTCATTGCATTTGTGCTGCTCTTTCTTCCCCGAGCTTCACTCGAACACTGGCTCGCTCACATTAACAAACACTGACACGCATGTATTAAAAGCAGCATTCGGGGGCCCGAGACTTTTTTCGCTCGCTGTTTGGTTTCATTCTTTCTATCTCCTGCTTCCCTCCTCTTCCTCCTCCTCCTTCTTCATCGCTTCCTTCTGAAGGAGAGGCGCCTTTGTAGTTTCTGTCTGCTCTTATCAGTCCTGGCATGAAGCACTCGCCTCTGCCACTGTCCTCATGTTCTCTGCAAGCTCCCACTTTTGTGTTGCCTAATGAACTCTGACCAAAATTAGACATACTTTTCAACTTTTAAACTGAAGGAGCCCCTTCAATGGTTCCTTTGTGAAGTGCTGCCACCGCTGTGAAGGGAGGGTGTGCGACTGAATGTGTGTGTGTGTGTCAGAAAGTAGAGGAATGCTGGGCTGTTTTGTGGTAGACATGAGGAATTTAGGCCTGAGCTTCATTCAGCCCTCAGGCGACAGGGAAGTGGTGTGATCTCCCTCTCTTTTCTCTGTCCACAAACATACACTCAGACATGAAAGCTTCACTCAACCATCCATCCACTCCTAGAAATAAATGCCCACTGGTGAACAGGGCTGTCGGAATCATCCAGCAATCACGGTTCATTATTTTTTTTTAAAAAAACAAGTCCTGTTCAGACAGTTCAAATAGAGCATCACATCCTCGGCGGGGAGGTGAAGATATTGGATGAGATGTTCGATAACCAAAAGCAAGTCCAGTCGTCTTCATTAAAAACACTTGAGATCTGCAAGTGGGCAAACCAGTAAAACAACCCGTGGCTCTGTGAGGGTTTCTTCTTACCAATCACTGACTCCTCCTCTGGATGCTGGTGTGACTCTAACAGAATCATCATTTCCAAAATGAACGCTGTGCTTCATTTGGTCAGGCTTGAAACCAAAGATTTAAACAACAGTCGCCTCAGGCACTTTATATTATAAACACCCTACAATAATACAGAGAAAACCCCAACAAGCAGTTGACCCCCACGAGCAACCACTTGGTGACAGTGGGAAGGAAAAACCCTTTTTTAATGGGAAGAAACCTGCAGCAGGACCAGGCTCAGGGAGGGGCGGGGCCATCTGCTGCGACCGGTCGAGGATGAGGCGAGGAAAATAGAACAAAGACAGGCTGTGGAAGAGAGCCGCACAATAATATTAACTAATGATTAAATGCAGAGAGGCGTATAAACACACAGTGAGTGAAGAAAAAACACACAGTGCATCATGGGAATCCCCCATTCAGTGCTCCATTGGGGTGATACGGTACTATAAGGTCATTAAGATAAGATGGGGCCTGATTATTTAAGACATGGATTTAACAGGGAGCCAATGAAGGGAAGCCAATACAGGAGAAATCTGCTCTCTCTTTCTAGTCCCTGTCAGGACTCTTGCTGCAGCATTTTGGATTAGCTGAGGGCACAAATGGAAGAAAGCAGTCTTACATATTTGTTTAATATGTGCATTGAAGGACATGTCCTGGTCAAAAATGACTCCAAGGTTCCTCACAGTGTTACTGGAGGCCAAGGTAATGCCATCCAGAGTAAAAATCTGGTTTGATACCATATTTCTAAGATTTTCAGGGCCGAGTACAATAACCTCAGTTTGATCTGAATTAAGAAGCAGAAAGTTAGCGGCCATCCAGGTCTTTATGTCTTTAAGACATTCCTGCAGTTTAACTAATTGGTGTGTGTTACCTGGCTTCATGGACAGATAGAGCTGGGTGTCATCTGCATAGCAGTGAAAATTTATGCTATGTCTTCTAATGATGCTGCCTAAGGGAAGCATGTATAATGTAAACAGAATTGGTCCTAGCACTGAACCCTGTGGAACACCATAATTGACCTCAGTGTGTGAAGAGGACTCTCCATTTACATGTACAAATTGGAGTCTATTAGATAGATATGATACAAACCACTGCAGTGCAGTACCTGTAATACCTACAGCATGTTCTAATCACTCTAATAGGATATTATGGTCAACAGCATCGAACGCTGCACTGAGGTCTAGCAGGACAAGCACAGAGATGAGTCCACTGTCAGAGGCCATAAGAAGATCATTTGTAACCTTCACTAAAGCTGTTTCTGTGCTGTGACGAGCTCTGAAACCTGACTGAAACTCTTCAAATAAGCCATTCCTCTGCAGATGATCTGTTAGCTGTTTGACAACTACTCTTTCAAGGATGTTTGATATGAAAGGAAGGTTGGAGATTGGCCTATAATTAGCTAAGACAGCTGGGTCTAGAGATGCTTTTTGAGTAAAGGTTTAACTACAGCCACCTTGAAGGCCTGTGGTACATAGCCGATTATTATAGAGGAAAGAGTTCAGAGACCAGGTGAGCAGTGTGTTTGTGTAGGTTCTCAGTAATTCAGGTCATGGTAGACTTGACCTCTTGAACTGAAGGCAGCTGGGCTTCTTACCTTTGCTCATGTTGTTTTCTCTTTGCAAAGAGAGTTTTTCAACAATAATTATTTTATATTGTACATGATGGCATCTTGTTCTGGAGCCATTTTCTGATCCTATTCAGGCTAATTAATACAAATTAATACTATAATTTCATTAGCTGGCCCCACGTCCTCATTTGAGGTTTGACAGCATTTTAGGAGGTAAAGTTGAATGCTTGAACATGAACTGAGCTGCGGTTTGAGGAAGGCCTCGAAGGGGACTGGCGACGGCTCCCGGGCCTGGCAGATCCACATGGACTAAATAGAAATGAAGTTAAAGAATTGAGAACAAGGAGGGAGGGAGGGTGGGGCACGTAAACGAGAATGAACAGCTTGCAGAACTGGGGGAACCTATATCGATGACAGCCGGAAGGAGTGTGTTTGGAGGCGTGGTCCCGCTCCTGAAATTCCGATACATAATCTCCAATAAAATTGTTGTTTTTAAAGTCAGACATCCTGTAACATCAGTCTGTGTGGTTATAGCTGGAGATTCAGACAGAAGCAGCTTTTCTATAAGACTTAATGCTTTACACCACTGTCCATCAACACAAAGCTCAAAAATCTAATTTTTTATCGCTTTGTTTCGGTGTGAACAAACCGTGTGCTGTCGGGGCAGCAGATACAAGAATCTGCTTGACAACAGGAAACGCATCGATTCAAATTACGCCTTATTTTTCACGGTCAAATTAATTTCCATTATTTTGCTCCGTGATTCCTATCCCTGCTCTTTCTGCTCCCTCCCCTCACCAGCAGCTGGCCTCACCCCTCAATGTGAGGAGGAGGAGGGGTGAGGAGGATTATAAATCAAGGTAAACAGTGGCTGTTTAACCCCTGCTATGATGTCATTTCCAGCAGAGCAGCAACATGCTGCTCTCCTCTCCTCTGCTCTCAGCTCCACTGTACATCGCTAGCATGCATGTCACTTTGTGCACACGCTCAGAGGCACACAGCTCCCTACCTAACACTCCCTGAGCACTTGACATATGGCTATTAAGCCGGGCTGGGGGGTATGCTGGGGATGCAGAGGATGCTAGACTTTAACACACAAACACACCATAAGCACCAAATATTACACAAAGTGCGCCATACAAGCACTAAAACACACCACACTATGCTAAGAGAGTGAGCAAAAGCAACATTTGCACCTACGGTCATTGTCACACAGGTTTGTGACCCGTTGTCAACATTTGTAGCTCATTTATAGAAAACTAATTCCAGGCTGTTCATTTCTTTCCTTTAAATCAGGGGCTGTCAAAGCTTTTATGACTGGGTGTGGTTTTTAAACTCTTTCCCTAACTCTTTTTCACAAATCAGCGTTGGGCCGTTTGTGGAGAATAACGTTGGTTTGTCTTTTCTCGTTGTAGCACGCAGCAGGAAGTGGACCGCTTCAGATGTGCTCTCGCTACAGGAAATGCAGGTTTCAGTGTGCGAGCTGAACGTGTGACAACCGACGGGCCGTCACCTGTTCTCACACACACCTCTGACCGACGATGAGAACGAAATGAACAATATAAAATTATTTATTCCAAAAGAAATTCCTGCGTTACGAAACAGCTAAAAAAAACCCGCATACGGTGCAAAGAAATGTCTCATCGAGGGTCAAAAATAAATAAATACAACAAGTGAAAGTCAAAATAAAATGCTGCAGAAAAATGAATAAATAAAAATGTCTTAGTGAGAAATGAGCAGAGCAGTCCAGTGCTGTTTCACGGCTGATGATGAAACAATCGTGACTTTTTTGTCTCTTAGTTCGTGATTCTGGCCACAAATGCAAGAGTTTGTTTTATTAAAAAAACAAACTTGACTCAGGGTCTGCCGTGAAGCTGAAAGATGAGCCATCGCTAAAGCATCTTGTGGACTCAAGCGTGGACACAGCGTCAAATGACAAACCTGCGTTTGTTGGTTCGTCTCGTTCTCTGTGATCACGGTCTTGCAGTCTAGAGTCAGGGCTGCATCATATCAAACGTAGTGTCATTGCTATAGCAACGCCTTCTGTTTGACAAAGCCGGGCATGTCTGAGAGCGAGAGCACGATGATTCAGGACCTATGAAGGAGCTTCTTCATCGTCCTCCAACATTCTGTTTGTTGTTGGATATTTTCTGCATGGTTTTTATTTTTGGTTTCTTTACTTTTTCTTTTCTTTTCAGTTTTTCTTTGGTCACGTTTATTTTGTGCCCGTGTCGTTTCCTGTCTTACTTTGTTGTCTTTGTGGTTGCTGTTGAGTTTTGAGTCCTCTGTCTTGTTATCTGATTGTTTTCAGCCGTTTGTCATTTTTGCCCAGCTGTTTCTTTTCCCGTTTGTTGGAATCTTTTCTTCTTTACTCCATCGTCTGAGTTTGTGTTTTTGGGTCCAAACCTTTCACTACACAACACGCTCGACTTCTGCTGTGTTTAATGTTTAGTCACTACTGTTGCACTAAGATGATGCTGCCCCCTGGTTTCAGTAGATTCACACTTTGATTAGAAAGTGTGTCATTAGTGTCAGCAGGATAGAAAATGCCCTTCATTTATTTACACTTAGAAACACTGCAACCAGCAAGTGTCAGTAAAATATCAGGATTTTTTTACCCAATGTCCTGAGTTCCTGTCACATCCATCCGGGAATGCTGGCAGCACGGTGGCTCGGCTGACACTCATGGGTCATTTAGTTTGTTTGGCTGGTCCCGAGGCCACGCCCACATTGTTAATGTCAAAATTTCCTCTGTCTGTTTGAATCAAAGTCGGTCACATTTCAATTTAATGAGGTGTTATCCGACTAATCAGTGAACTTGTTCACGCGGTCTTCATGTTCAGATGTTAGCCTGCGCTCTCCTCGTGCTTTGACTCAAAATAAAAAGCTGTGGAAAAAATGTCAGTTAGAGACGGTGAAGCTGTCGTCAACAGGTCCACTAATAAAAGTGTCAGCAAAAACTCACAATGTAGAGAAACATCTGTCTGTGTGGAAATAATTTGAACATCTGGGTTCGTGGAGGTGTGAGCAGTGTTCTTTTCACCCGGTGATGAAAGGGGCGTGGCCTGAGCACAGTGAACAGGTCAGTTTTTACTTTTTTTTGGTTTTTCAGAAGCTGTCAAAACCAAACTGTGGCTGTTTAGATGAATTTCACAGCAATGGCGGTCTTTTGTTTGCTTTTTATCAAAATGTTAGCAAAAATTGTAAAGAAGCATTTTTTTGTTTGTTTTAGCAAAGATGCTTCTACAAATACCCAAAACGTAAAGATCTGCCGCAGAATTTCAAAGCCGGCGGCTCAGATCTGTGGAAATAAAACACTGGCTTATTTCTCGAGTGAGTTTCATGAATTCAGTCTGGCGGTTTTTACAGACCGACCGAGCAAACGAGGCTGCAGGAGCGATCGTCCCAGATGATTCTGGTGATGATTTTCAGAGAAATCAGAAGCACTAATTACAGACACAAACTGTGCTGTTATAAGAGCATCATGTGCTTAAATGTTTGAAAGTTTTAAATGAATATTTGATGCTTTTTTTAGTCATCTGATTATCTCTTGTTAGTTTGCCAAGAACTGGATGACTTCGGTCTCCTTCACAGCGTGAACATTTATTTTGTATTTTTCTCTTCGAATGTAAATAACTCGATTTAAGTGGCTGTTGGCTCGAGTATTATTGTCTCCATAATTGGTACAGAGATCTGACTAATTCTGCCCATTTTCACACTGACACTTGTTCAGAGAGAAATCTGACATCAGTGGAGGGGTATTCTGAACGAACGCAGACACTGCAGTGCTCAGGCAAACTCTTATCAGTGATTAAAACGGGGGCTGAAAAACAGACTACAGATTATTAAAAAAATGATTTCACTGTAGCAGAGCATGCTGAACCGGACATATCTGTAGCCCCCGAGCACGGGCGCCTAATGATGCACAGACAATGAAAGGAGTCGTCACCTGTAGGAACGTTGTACCACAACACTGTGGAAAATGTTAATAAAATGCAATGGTTTATAAATCTCCAAATTTTACATTTTGTGAAAAACATGCACTCATTTTGAATTTGATGGCATCTCAAACATGTTGGCACAGAACGAACAAAGGCTGGAAGTGCAAGTGGTTCTAAAAAACAGTGAGAGGCAGATTAATTGGCAGCAGGTCAGTAACATGACCGGGTAAAAAAAGAGCATCTTAGAGACGCCGAGTGTAAGTCTGCAAAAAACCTATAAATCTATAAATTTGAAAATAATGTTGCTCAACATAAAATGTAATCTTAAGTCTTTGAATGTCTCATCATCTTCAGTAGTCTGAGAATCTGGAGGAATCTCTGTGCGCAGGGACAAAGCTGACAAAATCATTCAAAAAGGGCCAGAAACAGAAATCAGAGCGCCATCCATTCGTGACCCATGTGACCATGATCCAGAAACGGCGCCGTCTCCTCTGGCCATGTGGAAACTGACATGAGGCCAGATGCAAGCATGGACGCCGAGACCAGAGAGGAGGGGCGCCTCTTTCAGAGAAGACCTTCATATTTCAGTAGGACGACGGCACACTGAGTCACTTAAACTCCTTTTCCCGAACCCAGCAGTCCGACGTTTCGCCGCAGGGAGCCGAGGCGCTGAGGGCGAGCAGAAGCACACTACGTGGGAAAGCAGGGATGACCGAACTGCGAAGTGTCCACCTCTTTGCCTCTCTCGCTCGTTTTCGTAAATCATCAGCCAATCGGCACGCAGCTGACGGATACGATGTAGCCAGCATGTGCTGATGTTGACAATGTATAAAAACCACGTTCAGCACAGGTGCGGTAGCGACGTGAGGCACACGTGACGATCGAAGAGCGTCATCAACGAGTCCAAGATCGATCCGTCCACGGGAAAACGCCCTTTCACCTCGTCCGTCACCTCTGACTCGTCGTACACAGGGACCAGGAACGTTGGGAACACCCGTGCAGACATAAAGATGGGGTATCCATAAACACAGCCCGTGTGGGCTTTTGGGCGATTTAGTGTGGCAGAACATTTTTTCGGAGAGTGGAGAGAGAAAAGTGTTTAAAGCATTTAGTGACTCACTTCCCAGATGTTGGTAAACTTTTCTATAAAACCTTCATTTTACCGTTTATGTGGTTGTCTATCACTCTTAATCGCTGTCATTCCGTCTCCCTACACAAGCACACCGCCGCCATCGCTGCCAGGGACGCGAAACACACACATACAGTATGGACAACATACACAGGCCGCTGCCACACACATTCCCAGGGTGGGCTTGATGAATGGGCCTAGTTTAAATTATTTTGTGCAGATCTCATTTAGGCCCTTGAAGAAGAGATCCAGCCTGTTTATTCATTTCACATTTGCACCCGGGCTTCAATATCTCTATGCCTGCAAAGAATTTACCCTCCTCCCATCCAAGAGTAAAAAAGCCTGGAAAAGAAAAGACAGAAAGAGACAGAGAGGGAGAGAGAGGCAGAGCGAGAGAAAAAAGCAATTTACACAATGTACATAAAATGATGCGCTCAGAGTTTGATAACCTGCATAAATTATAGAGTATAATTAAATATTATACCCGGTGAATCACCAAGGAGAGAGGACGGTAGGAGAAAAGACAAGAGGATAAAAGCAGGGAGCGAGGAGAGAAAAACCAAAAGACGAGGAAGAGGCGAGCGCCACGGATCTCGTAATTGTTTTTATTGATTATTTCTTTAGGTGAAATGGTTTTAAGATAGATAAGAGCAAGGAGTCGGGTGAGAGAAGGCCAGAAATCAGGCCAAAGGAATTTCTATGGATGCAACGTCTCATTTTTAATCTACAGAAATAAAAAAAATAAATATATATATATATATATATATAGATATATATATATATACCCGGACGGCAGTTGGCATTGTCAGCCCGCCTCAGCGGTGGCCCATATAAATTGAATGGAATATTAAAAATTTTAATTGTTCTGCAAAGCCGTCTGTGGTGAGAGCACAATTGACCCAAAAATATATTCAAATTAGCAAAGCTGAGCAGCGTCTGAGCGCGTGCAGACAAACACGGACGCGTTGGTTCACGCCCTTGTTCTTCTGTGACCCTCGCAGGCCGGCGGGGCGAAGGAGGAGAAGATAGGAAGAAGAAGAAAGGACGAACGTGCAGTTCGAAAGCCGTCACTACTCTATGCGAGGAACCAGCAGCACCCGGACCGCGATAACCTCGCAGCCTTGACGTACGACATCACTCAGTACCCGAAATATCAGAGGTCCAGGTCAGGGCAGCGGAGGTGGGGGAGACGTGTCACATCCAGGGGACGAAGCTCTTTAAACCTTGTTTTTGGGCAAAGTCAGCTGAGTTTGATGGAGACTGTGAACACGAGCGAAAATACCAAAAGCTTCACAGGTGTTCACCTGCCCGTGGCACACCTGATGCAGGTGTGGACAAAGTGTTTCACACCTGTCAATAAAACCCAAGCAGACGACACACAAAACCTCCATCAACTAGTTTACAAAAGTAAATGTGATGACACGTTTACACAGTTTGAAAACACGTACACGGTTCTGCAAAGGTCTTATTTCTACTTTTAAAAACAGTGAAATAAATGCATCACACAACATCATCGGTGTTTTAACTGACCACAGCTACAATCAGGAAACAGGGAGGGGCTTATTTCCACAGCACAGCTTAATATGGCCTATATGACAGACCAACATATGGAAGAGTGTTTGGTGGATGTGAGAGACGTTCTGTATTTATAGTAATAAATATGATGACATGAACGTGCAGCTGAAGAACCTGCAGGAATAATGTGAATATGAAGACGCAGCAGTTTAAATCTGACCGTCTCAGTTTTTGCAGAATCGGACAAAGTCCTGTCTCTTGTGGGAAACCATATTCCAGTGCATTCTGGGTAGTGACATCAGGTCGCTGCAGATCTTCTTCTTTGTCCGTTTTCAATTTAAGGCTGAAGGTAACAGAAAAAACATGGCGGACGTTAAACCGTGCATGAACATGAAGACAGACGAGAAGCGTCTGAAAGCTCGCCAGCGTTACGACACAGCGTCTTTCACGAACAGGAACCTCACCGATTAGCAGCCATCGTACGTTCGCTCCTCTAATTTTTCTCCAAGTAGATATGGTCCATACTGTGTCTCCATCCGGCTGCACGAGACGGCGAGCTGGCTGCACAGGCAGGTTGTTTCTTCCTCCGTGACTTCGGAGTCGTGACTTTTGGTTTGATTGTCACCTAAAGCAGCTTTCTTTCTTTTCTCATGGGAGAAAAACTCAGGATTTAGTATTTTAGCCGTCGCCCGTGAGCGGCGGCGGTGGCGTTTTTGACTCGTATTTAAACAAACGAGGACACAGCTGAAGCTTTTTTAGAAGACGTCTCTGTCCTCATCAGCTGGCAGACTCGATCTGGAGCAGAACGTTTCGCCAAGTTTGAGTCAAACCCATCACAGATAGTTACTGTTATTAACATTATTAGTATGAATAATGTGTTTTATGGTTTTGGATAAAGACATTGGCTTAATGTTTTCGTGTCTTGGTTGCCATGGTGACGACTTCCCGCGTTGGCGGAGACGAAAAGACGTCGGTGTCCAAGAACGTGAGAAAACTCGATGTTTCGTGACTCCTGATGATGACTCGGCTGGATCGTCGGGAACGGCGTGAAGACCGTTGTCACGTCCACGGTCCAGGAAACGACTACAAAACGCAGCTCAGTTTGGCGTCTTTTCATTGTAACATCAGCTCCGGAGAGCCAGCAGGTCATGACCCAGAACGCACTGCACACGAGAACACAGTTTAAACCTTGGAAAAACAGTGAGCGCGTTCTGTGTGTTTACCGTGTGACTTGTGCAGTTTCAGGCCCACAGATGGAAAAATTTGTGCTTCCTTTTAAATTTACAGAGTAAAGCACTGCTCAGCCTGACGTTCCTAATAAAGTGCTCAGTGGGCAGGCTCAGAGGCGCGTTGTTTTCATGTGCGATCTATCAAAAGGCAGCCTCTCAGTTTGTTTATTGCTGGAAAACTCTGACAGACGCAGATTCCATGAAAGAAGCCAGAGTTCGGAGGTCTCTCTTCTTAAACGCCGCGTCCTCTTAAATCTTTAACGCCCCGCACATCTGATAACAGAGATGATGGCGCGAGGCGGCGAGCTAAGCAAACAGTCTTTAACGTTCAAGTAAAGACACAGCATCTAACGACCGCTCCGTCTTTGTCTCTCCCCCTCTCTCGCCCATTGTTTATTCAAATTTTACAGACGGGGTACTTTTTCCAGTTCAGCACCTTCACCAGTTTTGTGAGAGAACGGCATTATGCCTGTGTTATTATGCAATTCATCACCAATAATAGATTTGTTTACGGCGGCCCCCGTCTCTCGCCTGCTCTCAGCGCTGCATTTGAAAATAATAATAATAATACATAGTGTATAATGACGGTAATGGTACGAAGGCTTTGATAATAGATGTGCTGGGAGGGATAAGGGAGCCTTGATCAGCCTGGGTCTCAGCTCAATTGTCTTCAAAGCACTGTTTAATGTAGAATAGGCATCCTGGGAGATTGTCTCAAAACCAAGAAAAAGGTGGGTGTACGGATAAGAGCGATGAACGCACCGATGGGAGTACGCACGCACACGCGCACGCACGCAGGCTCAGGCAGAAATACACCACATACTCAAATAAGCTCTCGCACAACCACCCACTGGTGCGTCTCTCCTCAGAGGGCTCTCTGGTGTAAATGTGTTAAAACTCTCCCCTGGTCTTTGGCTTCTGCTGAATAAATCTGTGTTTTAGTCTTCACTTTAGCACTTTAAACTCCGGGTATTTCCAGCACGTTTTCTCCCGGCCTCCTTCGGGGTTTCACCGAGATCTCGAGCTGCTGACGGATATAGCAGCAATGCTTCTGTGAGCGTGCGGCGCTACACGTAGGTGAGAATATTTCAGTGCTTTCTGCAGGAAAGCGTGCACGTTGACCCCTTCCTATTCATATTTAAGCATTAATATTTGATTATGACTTGTTTTTAGGTTCAAGGTTATTATGAAACCTTATCGGGGGAAAGATGAGGGCATGAAAATACATCTTTGTCTCATTAGTCTCAGGCTGTGTAGGGAAAAGTCCAAATATACCTGCACAGGTAGATTGTTTAGAGACTGTTTAGTTTTTATCAAGCAAAGAAAAGTTTTTTTTAATCTTGGGGGAACTGATACATGACAAAAATCCATCATATTTTTTTACCAACCAAAATATGAATAACATGCTTTATAAAAAGGAAAGTTTGAATCTTGAAAGTACAGATAGTGAATCCAAGCTGGAAGCTGAAGGCTCTGCCTCCCATTCTACTTTTAAATACTCTAGGAACAACAAGTAGGCCTGCAGTGTGAGAGCAAAGTGCTCTAATAGGGTGATATGGTACTACAAGGTCATTAAGATAAGATGGGGCCTGATTTCAAGCGCTCCACTGCTTCTTCTTTTATTTTCCTGGTCTCCCATAAAGGTCACAGCCAATCGGAGGAAGAGTAGAAAACTTGGACACGAGGAGATAAGAGTACAGCCATTTGTAGGACGGCCAGTGTTTGAGCAGTCACCCCGTTATTTAACCAGAGAGCGCATCTCTCTGAGGTCAGCTGTGAGTATCTGATGGAGGCAGCATCAACCTTGAATTCTTCTAGACTTTAGCTAGAAACGAACCAACCAAGGCTAACATTCACACCTACGACAGACTTAGAAGCCCCATGCAGGCGCCGACTCAGCCGACAGGTGGATTCAACCCTTCTGCACCACCATGCCATCTTTGGTTCATCCAAAGACATCCAGGTGATGTTCTGGCAGTACCTTGAGCCGGCGCTGAGCTCGCATCTTGTTGTCTGCACAACTTCTGATTTCTGAGCTATTATTCAGCACCCAAGTGTTTGCTTGGTGTCAGTGGATATCGAGCAGTTTCCCCATAAAGATGCCATTTGATGAGCTCCCCTGTAGCCTTGATGACGAGTCCTGACACCTTAATAACGGACCCCACCCTGGCCGCCCCTCCCACGCGCCTGGTTCTGCTGGAGGTTTCTTCCTGTTGAAAGCTCACGGTGGGTCTGATTGTTGGGTTTCTCTGTATTATTGTAAAGCACCCTGAACTGACGGTGGGATGTGGTGCTATGTAAATAAACCTGAGTTTGCCTCTGCAGCTGTGGAGTCCATCTTTAATGTTTGCTCATGAAAGACCTGAGAAAGCTCCATTTGTGTGATCTTAAGTGTTTTCAGTCACTGTAAATATTTCTGTTAACAATAATAATAATAAGCTAAGAGTTCATCATTTAAAAACATTATAAAACCACCCTGAGTCATAAGTTATTCCCCCACACTCGTCCGAGGTGTTCCCTCTAAAGTGTCCAGTTCTAACGTGCCGTTCTCGTGACGCCCTTCTTCACCATGCGTACATTTAAATCCCAGTAAGATCCAGTGAGCAGTTTGCTGGTTGGACTGGCGCACTGCAATTATTTTGGAGATCTTCCTGACAAAGCTCATGCATACAGAGGAGGTGCAGAGGAGCAGAGCAGAGGAGGACAGGTGTGGCACATTATGCCATGTGATAGGAAATCACTGTCACACACACACACACACAGACACACACTCCATATGTCGCCAGGTGTGGCTCTCAGCCTCTCCTGCCCCGTGCACCGCTATAATCAATTTAACAGGATAGTTTCATCGTCAAATATCCAAATGATGATTGCTTACTTTACCTAATCTCCTAATGCTTGTGACCTCTAAATGCGTGGAGGGTAATCATGTTTTCCTGCTTGCCGCTCTCATGTATGTGCGAGCGTCAGACTGCCTGCCTGCCTGGGTGTGGGATGCTGGTTTTATTTTGGTAAAACACTGGGGAATGCTGAAGCACCGCAGAATACCTCTTGTAATCACATTTCTTTGTGTGTCAGTGTGTGTGTGCTCTTTTTTCTGCTGTTTGTGATTGGCGTTGAATGCAAAGTGACTGTCAGTGATCCTCATGAATGCCGAAGTAGCTCATTGACTGTGAACTGGGTCTTGTTAGCAGTTGGGTAAGCAGGAACAGAAATATAAGCACTTAGACTATTTATTCATGCAGACTGCCTTCCCCTGGCTTTTTGAAGGTAAAGAGGAGTGTTGTGTGTGTGTGTGTGTGTGTGTGTGTGTGTGTGTGTGTTTGCATGGGTATGTGTGAAGAAGAAAAGGAGAGAAAGAGGAAGCTGACTTTGACTAAGACGACAGTGCTGCTGTTAAGTTTTTTCATTTAATCAGCAGCATGTAGCTTAAGCGCTAATAACAGCAGGATGGAAATAGTCTTTATTACACATAAACACACATCGGTCGCTGTACAGTAACATTTAATTTTTATGTACCTCTTTATTGATCATATTTTCAGTCACAAACACACACAGACATGTGTTATCATGTTACTGTTTGTATCTTCATCGTATCACCGTATATACTGTACAATACATACACTTCTTCTTCTTCCTGCATATTCATAGTATGAGAAGGCGAAACTGATGAAAACATGGAGCACAAACAGAAAAAGAAAAAAGCGATCGTGCTTTGTGAGACAGCTCACGCCTGCAGAACGAAAAAGCTGCTGAAGGGCCACGTGTACGGTTGGCGTGTCGTATGGTAAATAAGTACTGCACAACTTTAGAAAAATGGGAAATAAGACAGCAGTTTGCACAACCTCGTGCACCGAACACACGTAAACGTTAAACAGTTAACCCTTTATGGCCAGTCGGAGCAGGCACGCTCCGTTTTGCGTATTATTTTTAAAGCCCGGTAGAATTGCAACCACATAAGCTAGCACAATAGTTTTTTTTGCATATGAAACCGGAGGCGTTGTACTTACATGTAATGCATTCAGCTCGTCCTAGGTCACGGTTTCCTTCCACATATGGATTTACAAAAACAAAAACATAATATTCCAGAAACACGCTTTGCCGATCTGATCAGCTGTTCATAACACTTCATATGTTGGAATAAACATCAGCACGATCTATCTGATGTCCGCCATTACCTGCCTGAAACCGGAAGTGATGTCATTTTCACAGAAAATCTACGTGTAAATAAAAAAAGATAAGCTCTGGTGGACGTGGTTCTACGGAAGGTCTTAAACAGTTAAACGTAGCAGTGACGTCTCCGTTTGTTTGTCTCTGACATTTATACAAACGCTGCGATTCTTATAGAAACTAACACATTTGCTTTGGAGTTAGTTGTACTTAGTTACACTAAGACTGCGTTTATTTATGAAATGTCACAACTTATCATACTTATGTTGGTAAATTAGACATTTTTCATTGAATAAAGTTGAAGAGTCAGTGACCTCTGACCTCTGTCATCTTTGTGTTGATCATGTCAAATATATTTATGTCGTACACACTGTGAAATTCTTTAAATATATGGTACCAGATATATTAATATTACTGGGTGTTATTAATGTGGGAAGATCAATATACTGGTAAATTTAGCAGCTAAGCCATATAAATGAAGATAATCATGATAAAATGAAGAACGCATTAAAATAACAGTCTATAGTAACATTAATGATGTTACTTTGTCTCGTTGTTGCTGCTCTCGTCTGCTCTGTTTTGTAGTTTTTATTCCAGCAGTCGCTCAGCGGAACCACGAGGATTAAAAATGTGCGTCGAACATTAAAATACCAAGAACGTAGTGTGTACAAGTACATACGACTGTGGCAGTTGTGCAGTACAGGGTGTACTTACACTATGATATTTAAGATTTTCCTTGTAACCGGGCTGAGGCAGCAGACCTCGCCATCAGACCTCGCCATTCTCTTCATCCACATGTGGTCACTTCTGGCACTAATGCTACAGTGGCTGTGACCATTTTTTATTTACAGTTTGTGGTTATAACTCGGCGCCTCGTTTGCCCGTTAGACAAACATACCCCCTGCAGGATGACCTCGTGACCCCCACCGCTCCCACAGTTACCCTGAAAAACAAAAAAAACATTTTCTATTTGATAAATGCTGTTTTTAGGCGTGTTAATGCTGTTGGGTAAGCGGGGCCGCAATAGCCCGTCTGAATGATCACGCTTTCTGTTGTGGCATCACCGTCACATAAGCTCACGTGTCTCAGAGGCCACGCGAGCTTCCTGTTCAGGAAAGACCTCGCGTGGCTCCGCGAGGGCGTGACATCCTTTTCCAGCCGGGATCCATCGCAGCGAGCAGAGCGAGCACACTGCTGCGTTCGTGTGCCGCCGAGTATAAATATATATATTTTTGTCTAAGTGAGTTCGTGGGGTGAAGTGGGTTATAGAAGCTAGAAAGAGAAAGGGAATCCTTTTATGTATTATCAAATGTTTCCCTTTAGAAATTCAACACTCTTTTCAATATTGAGTCTAAAAAGAATGTGCCCGAGACTTTCCCTGCCCGCCAGAATTAGTCGGAGGGCCGTTTTTACTCATAAATTATGCACTGAAACAAAGAGATAGTCTCTTTTTTTGTTCTCTCAGCATACGGGCCTGAGCAAATGCCTTTTAAAAATCTTTAAAATTGTCCATTCAACTCAAAGTTACTGAGTGTAGCAAAATGTCGAAGACATAAAGTCGGGGGAAGATTGAATAAAATAATGCGGGGGGACAGATTAGTCATGGAGTTGAGCCCACACGCTCTTTCAGCCGCCGCACAATGCCACTTTTTATAAGCGGCCCCCATCTCCACAAAGGCTGCGTTCAATATATCGAGGATGATACATGGTCAGACGTGTAATCTCTCTTTGATTCTCTGCTCTCATTCATCCCACAACCTTTTCAGCCCTGACACTGATGAGCTGCTGGGCTCGATCTCACACACACACGTGCATGCTCATTATCCAGCACCGCTGTGCGTACCACTAAATGCACATATGTGTCTGTAATCTTGCACTCACGCACGCTCTCGTGCTGTTACGTGCACTCACGCACGCGCACAGGCAGGACGTCCTGGTCCTAAGAGTTCATTACAGCCACAGCCAGTCGTGGCATCTCTGTCGCAGCTCGGCGGTCCCTCTGCGGGTTTATTGACCACGGCCTTCAGGTGCTGCAGAGCCGGCTATTGTGGACGGATAATGGCACACAGTGTGATGTTAGCGGGCAGCGTGACGCCGCCGAGCTGCAGAATTATAAACGATATTGGATTTTTCATATTGTGAAAATGTTAAGGTTCCTTTCTTGGCCAAATAGCTGCAGACAGTCTGTGAGGATCTACCTGCGGGCGAGCTCCAGGAATGTCGCACAGTGCTGATCCTGAAGCTAACGGGAACGGGAAGCCCTGTGATCACACCTGAGCTACACCGCCATTAAATCCCAAACGTGACCCACTGCACCTCAGCCAATCAGTGGACTCGTGGTTTTTGTCCCCGTGTGACATCATACCCATTCGGGATGAGGGTTCATGGGAAATGGGGTTTGTTGAAACTGACTACTGGTTCCATTAATGACATTAATATTCTTGGTATTATCTAAACATTATGTGGATTTATAGGAATTTATTACAGATTTCATGGCATCAAATAAAAGGCGTTAGTTTACTGATGAATCAAATTTAAACACAAAATCAAGCGGTCAGTTAAAATCATTTAGAAGGATGAATAAAAGAAATAAAGCATTACAAACTGTAAAAATTTAAAAACCCTGAAAACGCCAACAAAAATAGGCGTGTTCAGTCGAGAGAATGAATCAGCTGTTCGGAGAGATCGCGATGGGCCGCCGGGGCTGACTTCGTGCTGCAGTCCGTCTGCTGGATGCTTTTATGTAATGGACACTTTGGGTTTAACTCACATGAGATTCACGAGTCGGTTCATCCAGAGGTGGATTTTACTTCATAAAAATGAGGTCAAGAGATGAAGAGAAGCAAGAATTTAGTCTGGATATAACGTGAGAACCTCAGATTAGATGAGCAGTGTGGGAGCATTTCCACAGAAGTGGAAGAGATGATGTGTGAAAGGAAAACAGTCCAACTGAGGAGTGAGAAGCTCTTGAAAGCCTGCAGGGTAAACACAAAGCCCACCCACAGATACACAAACATACACCGACGAACACCTGAAGTAAAACGTGGCCTTTTACCTGCTGCGTAACATCAGTGTCTTTATGTGAGGAAGAGTGCTGATTCATTCTGCTCAGTGACTCTCTCACACTGAGACACTCACCTGGCTTACCTGGCAGGTGTAACAGGTGAGGGTCTGCAGTCCGCTTGCCGCCATTTTCTTTCTCAGATTAAATCAGAAGTTATCCAAACCCAGCTCGGATTCGTCCTGAGAAGTTTAGTCTGTAGCACTGCAATTCGTTAGGTTTGACTTTTAATTATGATCATTATTATCAAGTGCACTTTCAGTGTTTTCACCCCAAATCTCTCACAGTTTAGCTGAAGATGGCAGAAAGACTCCATCACTGAGTCGTAAGAGGAGGACCTGTGGAAGAATCATTACCGGCTGCCTCTCTCTGCTGCTCGGCTTCAGCAGGGAAAGTTGTGGTCGGTCGTTAGCTTCGGCTCTCTGTCACCTGCTTCATGTTTACACTGCAGGTCTCTGCAACTGCAGTGGATCGCCGCATTTTTGGGATTTATCTGCTTAAATTTAATCACTAGACCTGTTCTATCCATCCATCCATCCATCCATTTTCTTCTGCTGTGCATTTGCATTCATGCTCAGCTCTCTCTTCACCGTGATGCTCTTGTTTACTTGAACTCCTCCCCTTCACCATCGGACTCTCACTTCCGTCCCAGGACACGCTGAAGGTCAACAGAACCACGTCGTCTGGAAAAAGCAGGGATGCAATAAAATAATCGTATTTTTTAGGAAAGATAATTTGGTCTAAAACTGACCTTTCCTCGTGTTTTACGCACGATGCGGCCCCGTAAACAGCAGCCATCTAAACGCCTTCAGGAGCAGCGCGCCGGCTTGTTTCTGTGGCGTGCACATGTGGGGTTCATATTAAAACACAAGACTCGCCTTTAAAATCAGGCCTTGTTTTTAATAGCTTACAGACATAATTAGCGCACACATGTAATTTTGCTTTTCTCTGACTCCGTTTCCCTTTTTCTATCTGTCACTGTCTCTCTCTTTCCATCCCTCCCCGCCTCTCGCTCCTTCTTTTTTTACACCAGTAGCACCTGGACCTGCACTATTCATCACGCGGATGACTCGGAACATGAATTAGTTTTCTTTTTTTTATGGTGGAAGATGAGAGGGCCAGATGGCATAAAATTAAAAAAAAAGAAGGGCTCAGAATGAAAAAGGAGAGGAAAGCATGGATGGAGGGAGGAAAGGACTTAAGGAGGGAGGGAGGGATGAGGACAACATATTTTAGCGCTTTCTTTATTGTCTCCGGTCTGCAGTGTTATCATAGAGGGCACATGGTAGTGTTGGATTAAGGTCTTGGATTTTTTACGCCGTAACGCTCTGCATTAGAGCTTTTCACATGACCTCCATTGTCATTTCTTTATACTTCAAACAAGAAAATTGTGAAACTCTAATTAGTCTGTATAATTGAGGCCAGATGAAGCACTGCCAATCGGCGCTCGTCTCGTGCAAGGTGGAGTGGTTTTGTTCACTGCCTGTCTTTTCACGGTGGCCTGGCCTCTCTTATTTTCCTCTTTCTCTCCGTCTGTCTCTTCCTCTCAGCTCTGTGCTCGTCCCTTTTCTGAAAAAGCAGAGAAAAAGCTCGACGGGGCCGGGAGGTGAGGGTCGCGTTATTAGACCAATTACAGTCAAGGAGGAGCGTTCTCGGTACCTGCAGCATGCATTTTGGCTGCAGGAGACCAACGGCCGGTTCCGACCACTGGCGGGCCTCGCCGCTTTAGCTGTGACTTGTTGCTGCCTACAAAACTGCGTCTGCGTTCAGATCCTGTCGTCTACTCCGATTCCAGCTGAGCTTTTTCCTGAAATGTAATGAAATCAATTGTAAATAAATATTTTGTCCTTGAATCAGTTACTGTGCAGTCTGAGAAGCTTCAGCTCCACATGAATGTCCTGCTGTTTTCCACAGGATGCTGCACTATGCTACAAACATCTGCAGACAGAGTATAAAATAGACATGGCCACCAAGCTGTCTGCATTTGAAGCCTCAACCTTAGCGTCATGGTCACCGCCATGCTGGTTTTTTGGAGCCACAAAGGGAGGGTTCAGTGCTGACTTATACTAGCTAGTTTAGTGGTTAGTCTGTATGGGAGTATCACACCGACACAGATACCTGATAATTAGTCACATCCAATCAAAACCCTCGAACTTCACTGTTTACCAAAACTGGAGCTGGAAATCTGGAACCCAGTTTACCTGGAAGTGATATCTGTTTTAGTTGGATCTGGAACCCAGTTTACCTGAAAGCGAATCCATTGACAGGACCGGGCTCCATCAGGAGCCACCATCTTGTTGCTGTGAGGGAAGGTCATCAGGGTTGTCTCAACTTTGGTGAATGTGAATACTGTAAAAACTGTGAGCCTTGGCATCTGCACATATCATCCACACAACATTTCAGCATACCTGAAGGCTCGTGTGCTGGCGTGTCGTTGGGTGGCTTCTGTCACGCTATCAATCTTGATTATGAGGCCAGAGCTCCCCGCTACGCTAACTTCATGACCTCTGGACCCATCCTCAGTTAAAGCCCTGATGAATCTGTGACTGGTGTACAGTCTGCCTTCACCGGCCTGTCATTCAACACATCCTGACAGGAAAGCAGGCCCATTTTATTTTATTTTTGGACCAGATGCAAATAAAGCAATAGCTCAGGGACTCAAGAGAAGAGAGGAGAGGGAAGAAGAAAGATGGAGAAGAGAGGATGAAAACATCAAGGAAATGATTGCAGGGAGGTTGAGTCTATTTGCTGCACACCAAAGGGGGTTAAGACAGGGTTTGGCTGGTGAAGACAAGCCAACAGAGACACAGAGCACTAAATCTAAAAAGTTTCTGAGGCATTGTTTAGAATCCCTAACAAGGGGGACTGCGAACAACAAGGAACATAATTTGGATTTCCTCCCCCCTCCTCTGTTTTCCTTTTCCATGTACCCAAGCACATAAATAGCTATCTTAACAACTTGATGCTATTTTGAATAGGGGCTGCTTCTCCCTGTGGATTTCCATGAGTGAGGCAATTTGCCGGCGAACAGGTGCATTTTTAATGCTTTCATACAATTAAAACAGAATTTACCTTCCTTCTCCCTTTCCTGTTTTCAGAGGCGCCCTCCTTTCATACCCAGGTTGAATTGATTTAGTTTGTCTAATTAAACTCAGAATAAGATGTTAATTACCTAACAAGGTCACCTCTCTCTACTACCAAATTTACCATTGGTATCCTTTCTTCAACAGTATTTTCTTCAAGGATTCAAAGGGAAAGCAGAAGAATAGTGTTAATTGCCTATATGCTGTGTCCCATTTTAAAATGTGAACGTCTTTCCTTCCCTGGGTCTTTTTAAGCTTTGAGAAAATGGGGATTCATTGTGCCATTGTTCTCTTCCCTCTTGTGCTCCACTCAGAAACAATGTGTCAACTCATCACAATATGCTCTTTGTCTACATTTACCAAGTTTCTACACTCTGTGCAGGAAAAGAGGCAGGCTGCTAGGGACAGTGGTTTGTGTTAAGACAGAGCATGGATCGGCGACGCCGGTTTTTCTTCACGGTCGGCCGGCGTTTCCACCTGCTGCGCTTTTAGTTTAAGCTGCTCTTCTGCAAGCGTGCAAAGACAACGGTACAAGAGAGGCGCGGGAACAAAGACACAAAGCCAGAGTGGGCCAGACTGTCCGCTCCGGGTTGGTGACGAGTTGCTGCCTCATGTTGGAGGACTTCAAGCTTGTGGAGGATTATTCATGACTCAGTTGTAGACCACTGGCGGTGGTCACTTTACCGGTGGTAAAGACCACAAGACACCATCATCACAGTCTGTCCCTTAAGCTAAGCAAAGCTCAACTGAAAACTGAAGATTTAGTAAAAGAAGGTCATTAAAATCGAAAAGCAACAATCCACTCGTCCTGCTCATTCGGTCATGAACCATCTCTGGGTCCAAACGCTCCTTCACTTCATTAAACCGAGTGTGGCTGTTTCAATAAAGTTTAATGTCCACGTGGCCATGAAGAAGATTTACGAGGTTTAGCTAAAGTTAGCACAAGCCATGCTCAGGATGGAAAACTAAACAGCAGCGACGTTTGGAGAGTTGGTGAAATCAGGCTAGCTCGCTTAGGATTAAACTCTCCTCACATTGAAGGTTCCAGGAAGTTGACCAAACTTCAGCTAAGAGAACATCTGAGATGATCTGTCCATAGCACGAGGTCAGCCATTAATCTGCTGCTGATCCTCAGCTTCATGTCCAGGGATTCTTATTTGGAGCAAGTCCGGGACAAGTCCCACGGGCTGTAGTTACACCGTGACCAGAGACCAAGATCTGCTGCACGTTAAACAGACGAGCGCCTCACCTACGCAGGACACTCGGACAGGAAACGCAGCTGTTCCTCTGCAGGTAGCAGGCAGAAGAAGGAGGAACACCAACACTGCACGTTTCACACCGAGCAGGAGACTTGGGATCAGGCGTGACATCATCAGGACAGCAGGACCTGAACTGTCCACTTTCATGATGTAAGGGCAGACAAACAGCGGTGGTAACGAGTGGTGAGGAGGAGAAGAAAAAAAGGGATTTTCAGTGGAAATGGCGAGAGGGGGAGGGGCCGGTGAGGTAAATTTGGCGTGTAAAGTGAGCTTGATGTAAAGTGACTGAGTGTGGTGACCTCCTGTCAGGAACGGGCTCACTCTTGGACAAACCTTCGTCCTTTCTGACCCTCAGACAAACCTCCTCCTCCTCTTTGTCCTCCTTTCAAATATAGACTCCTCCTGGAGCCCGAGAGACGTGTCATTTCCTTCCTGCTGCCTCGCCGTGGCCTTTTATATCCGAGGATAACCCGTGTTCTCTGTGTGGATTACATCTAGGAAGCACCTCATTTTTAAAGGTGTGTGTGTGCGCACAATGAAGCTGAACTGACTTTCCCCTCAGCAAAGCAGACTCTGGCTGCTGATTGGCTCCTAAACGGACCTCAGGTGTGTTTAAACTTGTCACCTGTTTGTTCTCCTTGCCTTACACTTCCTCTCCCCCCATGTCCCCCGTCTCTTCTCCTCTGCAGAATGTTATTAATCAACAACACAGTAAAATGTTTAATTGGATTATTTCATTCTGGAAATAATAAAGAACTTGGATGACATTGAAAAGTGTTTAAAGATGGCTGTGCACGCCCCGTCACAGCATAAAAACACTGACGCATTTTATTTAGGACAAAAAGTTTTTAAAGTCGCTCTTGGTCTGGTATTGATCCTTTCCAGCTCTGCATGTTGCATTTACCCTGATCGATCGATGCGTCACACCAAACAAACGCTGGATTTCATTACTGCTGATCATTTTTCTTCCATTTTCTCTCGACTCAACACATCATCTCAAAATGATCTCAGGTGTCACAGGATTCCTGTTTGAGTTTCAAAGCACGCTGATCAGCTGACATGTGGTAGGAACAGATTACATGATGCACTCGCTTATTTTTTTTAGCTTATTTAATAGAAAAACCTGGATATCCAAGAGTTTTATAATTAGAGACTTTTACAAGCAGCAGCACTGAAAGTATTCAGTAAGGGTTCAGAGTCGAGCACACCTTGTCTTGCAGACATTTCCAGGACGGAGAGGTGTTGGTGGAGCGCGACCTTTGTGTTCAGGACGCTTTGAAGCATCTTCTGTAGATTTTACCAGGTGCGACAGACCCATGTAGCGGCTGTCTGAGCCGTTGTCGAGCGGGTCTCTGACAGTATTCGATGCCCTGGATGTGGCTGGGAGTGTGTAGTGGATTCTTCCTTTAATCCTCAGAGAGCGTTTCTAAAACTCGGACTGTTGTTTTAAACGACGTTGGTGCCGATTAAAGTGGTTTGAGTCAGAGTTTAAAGATGCAGGCGTCACCTGACCTCCAACAAACGGGCTCGTTTTCTCGTTCTCTAAACGTCTTTTCGCACCTTCCTCTTCCTCTCCTGTTTTCTTGTTTTTCTCCCCCTTCACCCCCGCTGCCGCCTCCTCCTCCCGCCTCCCTTTGTATTTATTGCCGTATTTATTTCTGCTGAAAAGCCAGTCTAGTTCATTTGCTAGTCGGCTGGGCAGAGCAGGGCTCCTATTCTTAGGCTTTTATTAACATCATGGACTGCACAACAACAGCTACAGAATCTATTATTCATTAAGTGTAACCAATATAAAATTTAAAACAGTCCGGGCTTTTTTGTGGAATTATGTAAGGTCAGCATAATTTTCTGCCTATTACTAATATCTATATCATCTTTTCCTTAGTCAGCTCTATTTAAATATGCAATCATTTACAGCTTTTGACTATGTGTGTGCACACCCAATTTCCAATATTCCTCTAGTAGACTTTTTATGCTGACATCAATGGCAAGCTATTAAAGACAGTATTTCATTATTGGTTCCTCTTCCCCAGTGGTTATTTACAATCCCATATATACTAAGCACTGATATTAAAGGAGACCATTTTAATGAGGTGCTATCTGCCATGGCAATATGTCTTTCTCCGAATGAGATTGTGTTTAAAGATTTTATCAAGAAATGGCTGTTCGGCAGGGTTATGTTTTGTCCATGAAATATGCATTTCATATCTCTTTCATTTCATTAACATAATTTAATTTGTGCTTTGCATTCTGTGCATAATACATATTTGATTTACAAAACAAATATTTCCATTAGAAAATGAATTTCATGCGCGGAAAAGGCAGAACTGAAAGATGTATTGTAAGGAAATAAGAAAAAATGAATTGTATTAGCTTTGACTCTGGAAAAAAATACACTCCATTTCTTATGTGTGTGTGTGTGTGTGTGTGTGTACATGCATGTTTGTGTAGCCTGTATGTAAATGTGCGTTATTGAAGCAATGAAAGCTGCGGGTATATTGCATAAAGTTTATAACTCGGATTGATTTACATGGCGTGTCGCTCATGTTAAGTGCAGCGCTGCACTTAACACATCAGAAGAAGAAGGAGCACGCCGAGCCCATCTTGATTCGCTGCTTTTAAGAGAACGTATTGTGTGCGGCGGGACGCGTGCATCCAAAGGATCCCGCTGAGATCTCCAAGGTGAGGGCATCTCTTTAAGACGCGGCCAGCTCCTTTTCCTTCAGCCACCAGAGGGGAAGCCCTTCGCTGTGATAAATTATGAAGCATTCCCCCTCGTTTTTCCCAAGAAAATGCCGCTAGTTTTAATTAAAGCACTTCACCTCGCTTGTTTAAAGGCTATCGCGGGCCTCGTGATAACTTTGAGAGTGTGAGCGAGAGGGAGATGGAGCGCCGGGCTTTGGATAGCACAAAGCATTTCAAAGCGGCCCCGGCGAGTTCATATTAATTTGGCTTATCTCTGAGAATAAAAAAAAATCCAGGTAGAAGTGAGACAGATCCTGGGATTTAATGGGCTCAAAATGTAAAGGCAACGTCAAAACACTCTTTTCCTCCTCAACTTTTCTCCCGAGTGTGTGCGAGACAGGCTTGTCGAGTGAAAGCAGTAAGATCAGTGTTTCAGGGGTAACTAGTATTAGCGGGGATTTCGGGCTTGTTTGACACGGCGTGTTGAAGGAATGGCTTAAAATAGACGGCGCTCCCTGGAAGCAGAGGTATGTGGAGGGAGAGAGGGAAGGCTAATACCTGGGCTTCACTCCGCTTTGTCGCCCCACTGATAGGAGAGTGCTCAGAGGATATTACCGCTTCCCAACCCAATCGCTCCTTTCTGTCCCCATCTCTCTCTTTATCGGGGACCCACTTTCTCTCTCGCTGTCTTTGATTGTCTCTCTTACAACACCCCCCTCCCGGCACACGCCCACCCGCAGCCTTCCCTCCGAGGCGTTTGCCTGCCCGGATAGCGGGAGATAAGTATTTGTATAAGTCTGTGACAGGTGCGTGCAGGTTGACGGCAGGTGGAAATGGATTGCGGGCTATACAGGAGTTAAGGGAGGCGATAGCATCACTGTGCTCTGTCTCCTCCCCCCACTCTTTTTAAGGCGGTGGGTCTCAGGATGTCTCAGGATGACTCTCTTAACATAAGCCTCTTCTGAACTGTGGTTTTAGTACTTAACACCGCGCTCTTCAAACCAAATCCCGAATGAGGGGCTCGAGAATGGAGCTTAAAAAAAGAGAAGAGGGTTGCCGAGATCACGACGTGGAAGTTTGCAGGCTGCAGAGAGGCATTCTTATTAAGCATGCACGCGGGGTGCGCGGCGCACACAGCCTGTTATTGTATTGATTTTCCTGATATAGAGTGAAACCTCATTTGTTTCAGTGCACAGTGCAAATATGTTTTATTCTTGTTTTGCTTCATATAAATCATGCAACATGCATTTTCCTGCTGTTCACTTTTCTTGATAAGGCGCTGTTTGTCTGGGCTGTAAGAGATCTCAGCCTTTTTTCATTTTGCAGCAGTACGACATCACTGCAGCGTCTCAGGTACCGTTATTTACATAGCTACCACTGGATGTAATTCCATGTCGCAGCGATATTGAGATCTTCACAGTTAGGCCAGTTTGAGACGAATGACTTTAAATAATGAAAACAATGATCATTATTTATATAGTCGCAGGAAACATGAACATTTCTGTCCCTAATTACGAGCCTTAAACTTTAGCAGGTGAGTTTCGTCTCTCGCTGTCACCAATGATGGAATGAGGTGGGAATAAACAGCGTGGCATCATCAGCATATAGTGGCAGCAGATTTGTGGTTGCTGATTGTTAATGAGAGCAGCAGTGCGGACGGACGACAGCCCTGAAAACGGCCTCCTTTCGTAGAAATGGGAATTTTGCTGTTTGGTATTCCTGCTGTTGGTCTTTCAGCACCTCACTCTGTGAAGTTTTTCCAAAGCCAAACCATTTCAGGACAGAGAGGGTCAGTGGTCTCGTCTGTATCCCAGGACAGAAAGCCTGTTTCTAGTGTTTCCGAAGAGAGTTCTTCCTCCCCTCCAGCCAAGTGCTGCTCGTAGAGGATCATCTGACTGTTGGTTCTCACTAATATGACCATGTGTATAACCACCTTTAAATGACTATTGGTGTGACTTAGTGCAGTATAATACTACAACTCGACTGATACAGATATATATAAAATCAGCTGATGCTTTTATTAGACATACGAAGCTTAAGCACATGCTGTGTGGAAGATAATGTCTCAGGTTTTTGGTTGTTTTGTTGCCAGCAGGAAAAAATATTTTTGTGGGTTTTTTTTCTGATTTCCAATTCCTGGAGAACATTTTCCTAGTTTCCTATATTTGACTGATCATCAGTGGTGACCTTGATATCACAGGGTCTTACGTTTACTAAAGTTTTTGATACACGTATAGAGGAAGAGGTCAGCTCAGCCTTTACATTAGACGTGGATGTGTTTTTTATCTTCCCCCAGCTGCCAGCACAGAGTTCAAGCAACAGTAAAGATATTACTGCAGTATGTTTCCCATGATAACTATATGATATGATTCTGTCTGAAACTTTCTCCGCTGGGTTTAAAGGTAGAAAGGACTGGCTCCGTGGGGAAAACGTGGCACTGCGGGAGAAGAAAAGGTAGGTAAGTAGGGCAGTGTCCCTTTAAAAAGCAGTAAGATGAGGACGAGGTGCGGGGTGTAAATTTTTAGTGCCTTCACGGAGCGGTGGAGATGGGAGGCGGTGATATAGGAGGGTGAGGGTTTAAAGCAGTGTAAAGGCAGCTCGGTGGAACATGATCCGCGAGGCCTTTTGTTCTCGTTGCAATGTGATACTGTTGCTTCATAAAAAAGCACTTGAATTGAGCGAGTGTATCGAGTGGTGCGTGAATCTGATTTCATTCCAAACAGCATTTCTAATCCATATTCTGCTCAGGTGTCACCAAAGATGAAATGCAATTAATGGCCCTCATCAATCTGTGAGAAGATCCCACACAGAAAGAACAGTTAGGAGAAAGCTGTGGCTCCCGCCTGGGAGCAGGAAGGCCTTTAAACGCCCGACCTGAGCCACAGTTTGAAACCCGCTGCTCCTCACGTACACGCCGAGATGTTTCAGGACAATATGGAACCAAAATGGATAAATACTCAACTCCCAGCAAAGGGGATAAGGCCCCGAAATATGTTTTGGAAACATAATCAGCATCATAGCGGCGCCGTGTGTCTGTTTACACTGCGGCCGCCATCGCTCCCCCCTCCCTCCTCGGCTAACAAACGGGGGGGGGGGGGTTCAGAGGAGAGGAATCATAATAAAAATAGAAGGAGAAGGAAATATATTTTGCATATTATTTTAAGTAACTGTTCAAATTTCATTTCAGAATGGTAATCCACAAAACAAATATGTAGCGGCATATTTTAAAAAGGGAGGCTCTGCTCGCTTCAATTTCCTATTGTGGTGTTACGCTGTGTGTTTGCTCTTTGTGTCTGTTTGAATTGATTTGCACAGCTCGGCAGACAAGGGCTGAATGCTCAGACCAAGAATCCATAATTTCATATGATCTGATAGTTCTGCAGTATTACATTGATTTTTTTCCCCCCTCTCTCGCTGCCTCTCTTTGGTGTTAACAAACAAGCTGAGGTAGCCGGGATGCAGAGCCGAGCAGAAAGAGGCGTTTTGTTCAGGTTAAGGTGATAATGTGGAGACGGGGACGTGTTTGTTTGAGGAAGAGGATATGTTTGTTATGTGCTGCTCTGTGATGAGCTGCTTCCTCTCCAGCCTCTCCAGCTGAAGGGTGCTGAGGTGCACGCGTGAAGCCCCAGCACGCCACGCCGGGTCAGACACGACGGTTCTTTCAAAGGAGGTCTCTTCTTTTTCAAGGGTCCGGCTCAGTACAACAGAGGCAGTACAGCAGTTCCTGTGTTTCTAGCCACTGACGGGCGGTGCCTGTGTGTACGAGAAAACGAGCCTCGACCTCAGCGGAAACTTTATTTCATTATCACTTCGGGTCAGAGTGAAGAAAACAGGATGGATGGCGATGGTGAAAACGGGACCATCGCTGCGCCAGGGTACTGTCACACCAGCTACAACCGTGTTTACACCGCCTGTGGTGCCAGGTCACAGCAGCAGTTGTCTCTGAGCAGAGTAAAACCAAATGTCACTTTTCACAACATTATTAAAGTTCTAGTTTCTCTTTGGTTTATGGAACAAAGCCTTTGGATGTGAAGAGATGAGTTCCTCTCAGAGGCGTCTGCTTTTCACATTCTAATATTTTATTCTAAAGTTTTATTGTTTTTAAGGTTGGCTTTAGTTTTGCTATGACATCACGACCACATGATTGGTCGGGTGCTGCTCCTGGAGCGACATTAATTAAATTGTAGGATCAGCACCAACATGTCAGGCTGAGCCTCAGACTTCGGAGAACTTCATCTTTGAAGGTTGTTTCTGTTCTCCAGTTCTGATACTCAGGAGAACCTTTGAGTGATGCTGATTGGTCCGACCGCTGCGTTACAAAGAACCAGGTGTCAATGAATGACCTCAAACCTTCCATCTCATAGCGTGCCTCAGATGTGATTGGAGCAGAAATCTGGATCTAGTAAAGGCGATAAGATGGCGTCAGACACTGCAGGAACTCGCTGCTGAGAATGGTCTGGCTTCCTCTGGGTAAGCGCTGATATCTAATTGGATAGGCTGGACTTTATTGACCAAAGCTAGGCTTCCTGTTGACATCTATTTAGAGAAATGTGACATTTGGAAAAAAAACCACACACATCAATGTTTGACTTCCTGTTTGGTACATGCAGCCTTTGCAGAGCAAACAGCTGAATCAGGTGGTGTCACCGCGCCTGTTCTCTGAAGACGTGATGACTGATAACCACCTTAACCTTTTGTCATAATTACAAGATCTTTTCTTCTAATTGTGAGACAGTAAGTCACAAATACAGCTGCAAGTACTGCTTCCATGAGAGCATCAACATGTTGAAATATTGCTAAAAGAACCTATTTTACCTGTTGTAGTGCCCCCCAGTGGTCACATAATGCAAGCATGGACAGCTTCGGTGAACGTTCTGGCGAAGATCGGAAAGAATCTGCGACCTGTTACGATCGCACTCTTTAAACAAACTTGCCGGTTTCGTTGGCGTGTTCGGACTCAGAAGCTAGCTTTTACATGCAGTCTGAGAGTCACATGTTCACACGTGTGTGCAGCTTTGATTGGTGGAGTTCTGCTCCTGGAAGACGCACTAACCCGTGGCTGCCTGAGGATGTGAAATTCAAATGCACTTCCACTAATGCACAGTGTAACGACACTGATGTCTCCTGGTGCGCACACACTGGATGTACCTGAGCTGCTTTTGTCTCAGTGTGGCACCTGGGTGTGAAGTGGTGTTTAGTCTGTAGTGCTCAGCTGTACTGCACTGCATAATGGCTGTTTTGACCTGAGCTCTTCTCCTCAGCAGAGCTCACACTTTCTTTATATCCATGTCAGAAATGACAGACCAGAGAAACCACCAAATTCTGCCAGAAATGTGTTTAAACCTAAAATTCTGAAAATTAATAAATTATTCAAGCAGAACAGAATTCAGGTAAATAACTTAAATTTGGCCTCTTTGTAAATAATGATAATAAAAATGTGCTTTAATATCTTTTTCTTTTTAACAATAAATCTGAAAACATGGACATCGACAATAATTATGTTTTAGTATTAAAGAAAAATGTATAATGATTCAGTGCAGCTGTGGCGTGAAGCTGACAGAGCGGGCTGGTCTAATAAAGCAGCGTCGTCCAAAGAAATAAACAGAGCAGTTATTGAGCTCTTTAAACACACTTTTTAAAAAGGTTTCCGCCCCTCCCCCTCGGTCATTCACAGCAGATGGCCCCGCCCCTCCCCGAGCCTGGTTCTGCTGGAGGTTTCTTCCTGTTAAAAATGGTTTTTCCCTCCCACTTTCGCCTGTGAGTGCTTGCTCACAGGGGGTCAACTGATGGTTTCACCTTACAATATAAAACACCTGACTGGTGCTTTATAAATGAATTGGATTCAAGGTTCTTAAATGTACCTAAAATAAAAACCCTTAAAACTGATGAACAGTTGTAAACTCGGGTTGGATGGTGACTTCGGGCACACAGCGCTGCCATGGCGCTGCTGATTTACAGCTAGACGAAAGTTCTCAGGATGTTTTATTAACGTGAGAACCTGAAACCATCTGCGTGAGCTAGCTTTAGCTTCACCATGCCAGGCTTTCAGTTGGAAGAAGCCTGAAGATGGTGATGATGAGGAAGGCCTGTAACTGACAGGTGTATTTACCTACAACAGTCTCTCTTGACATGTAGTTTCAGCACTGTGCTATCTCAGGGCTTTCAGATGTACACCTTCTAAAATATTAAGACTCGGTAATCTTTTTTCAGCGTTTCCAAGTTTGAAATGTGTTAAATTTGCTTTGCCTATACGTGCAGGCGCCTGATTTCCGGCTGAATGTACAGCTCCCCGCACACTGTTCTGCTCCATATACACTGCAGCGTGAGTAAATATCTTAGCCTGACAGTACAAAGTGTTTTACATCTTCAGCAGAAACCAGAGGGATTCTGGGAAAACCTCGGAAGTATTCACAGAATAATCCACCGCTGCTGCTTCTGCTGTTTGTAACGTTAGACTGCTCCATTAAGCTTCAGACAGTAATGGTCATTCATGAACGTTTTTAAAAATGTCATTCAAGTTTAAAACTCTAATAAAAGAACAACCAGAGTTAAAGGTGTGGTGGGGGTCACAGGAGGGAGTGGATTCGACCTTTGTCCTCCGTATCCACCGGAAGACGAGGGACGAAAAGAGACGGACACAGGGACACAGCCCCGCGGGACGGAGAGCTGACGGCCACTCGTCGGTCAACAAAAGCGGACCGGGTACAGAGGCGACCGTCCACGGGTGCACCCACAACCAAAGGCTCTTCCTGCCAACTCCTCTCAAAGTGAACTCAACTGTAAGTGAACCTGAGTGTGCAAATAACACAAGAAAAAACAGAGCTTTGAAAAAATGTAAATGTCAGCGCGAGTAAAAATCTGGATTTGGAGGAGACGAAGCAAATGTTTTAAAAAGAGACCTGTTTGCTCTGAATGTTAAAGAAATCAAAGTGGAACTGTGGACCTGAACCCAATGTAGTCATAAGAACTGATCACATAAACCTGGCTGACACGCTGAGCACCATTATTCAGTCCTCTGAATTTTTCTTGTATTATTTGACAGGGTTTCCTTTTATAATCTGATTTTATAATATCTATGTAAATACTCGATTTGACAGCTCCGTCTGCTGTTATTGGTGTCAAAATGAGAGCTCAGCTGTTCAAACGGTACCTGCGAGTCCCTCGGCTCTGCCGGATCCTCAGAACTGCTCATAAAGAGCAGCTTTAGATGGTTTGTTATCAGGTGCTGCTTCTCTTTGCACCGGCTGCTTTTGTTCATGTGCAAAATAGAAAAGTTACATTATCGGCTGTGTAAAATCAGCACGTGGGCGGCTCAAAGTAAAGTACGCTAACACTTGAAGTAAATGTACGAGTTTCAAAGAAAAGCTCGCGGGTTAAGTATAATCGCACTGAGGGAGTCAGGTGAGAGGATGTTTGTGTGAGCTTTGCTCAGCATGTTACTGTTGATACTGTTGTATCAAATTTTATTCAGCTCCAAATCACAACATCAGTCAGCCCAAGTTCCTTCATACTGTAAGGTTAGGACGCTACGATAATACAGAAAACCCCAACAATCAGATGACCCCCTGTCAGCAAACTCTTGGTGACAGTGGGAAGAAAAAACTCCTTTTAACAGGAAGAAACCTCCACCTGCTGCAACGGGTTGGGGGGGAGGGAAGGAAGACAGGACAGAGACACGCTGTGGCTAAACACATAGTGAGTGAAGAAGAAACACCCAGTGCATCATGGGAATCCCCCAGCAGCTTACACCTGTTGCAGCATAACTAAGGGAGGATTCAGGGTCACCTGGTCCAGCCCTAACTATATGCTTTAGCAAAAAGGAAAGTTTGAAGCCTAATCTTGAAAGTAGAGATAGTGTCTGTCTCCCGAATCCAGACTGGGATCCTGAACATTTAATTAAATCCAGTGGAATGACAAAATATTTTTGTTTGTAAGCTTATAGAAATGGTCTGATCTGTGAGAGAGGCGGGAGAGCAGCAGAGAAACCTGATCTGGTCGTGTTTGATGTCCGAGACGTCACACCGAAGAAAAAACAACATTTTAACTCGAGTTCACACGCGTCTAAATTTAGAATACTTCAGTAAATACTCCAGTAAATGTTTAACCGTCAGCTGAGATTCTCCTGACCACACCCACTCGGGACGGTACCAGCAATTTACAGTCGCCATTTTTAGGCTGCAAGACCTGCAATTATTAAACTTTGCTTTCATGCACAAATGGAAACGTCAGGGAAACCGTAGGCCGTCCGTTTCTGATAATACCTAAGTGTCTGTATTCACATGAGTAAGCAAAAGCAAAATATTCCATTTGGTCCAAACACAGCTTATGAAAAAGAAAAAACCCCTACTGGTGAAATAAGAGCGAAAGGAGTCCATCGACCAAATTTGGTAACAATTACTGATTTCTGACTTTTTGTTTCTTTTCGTTTTTTCTGAAGTTTGAGCTGACCTTGGTCAGGATGGTTGGTGAACTTTTTAAAACCTTTCTGTTTTCATCCACATTTTTACTGAACACAGGAAACTCAGTGTGAACCTTTCTGATAGCGGTGTTTCTGTTCTGAGACTATGTCAAAGCTGCACTCCTTTATCTCCTATTTGTGAAGGTTGTCACCATTTTTATGTGGACAGAGATATTTTTCAAAATTAACTTTGAAAAAATGGCCGTTTTAAAAAAATACCCATGTACATGTAGCTGTAGACACATAAAGAATATTTCTTTAAAGTAGAAACATCAACAGCAGCGCCCCCTAGAGGGAGAGCAAATCCACAGAATTAATTTAGCTCAAAGCCTTCCTGATGTATGACATCACCTCCTGTTCACCTGCCTTGATGGATGAATACTTTGAAAATCCAAACATGATCCAGAAAACTTTTTCCGTGGTGTTCGAAACTGTTGTCAGTACAGTACAGATCAAACTGAGGTTATTGTACTCGGCCCTGAAAATCTTAGAAATATGGTATCTAAGCAGATTCTTACTCTGGATGGCATTACCTTGGCCTCCAGTAACACTGTGAGGAACCTTGGAGTCATATTTGACCAGGACATGTCCTTCAACGCACATATTAAACAAATATGTAAGACTGCTTTCTTCCATTTGTGCAACATCTCTAAAATTAGAAATATCTTTCTAGGCCGGACGACTGTAAAACACCGGCGGTTGTTAGCTAAGCTGCACTTACAGTGCTGTCAAACAGGCAGCTGTTATATTAACGTTTATAAATCCAAGTTATTCACATTCACTTTATATGTAATAAGAACGCACAGTGAAAAAACACACAGCAGTACTGACTTTTCACCAGCCGTGGTAACTGCGTCGGCTCTGCCAGTCGCCTGTTTCATCTCTGCAGTCGACGCCGTTGTCCTCACTCGTTTTCGTTCTCTCATTCATCCGTCTTTGTCAGGACAGAAACATGGGATCCATCTTTTGTTGTTCTCTTTATACTCTCCTGTTTTGCCCCTTACGCTACCCGCAGTCTGCCCCCCGACCCACCCCCCGTGCCCTAAGAGCTCTGAAGGGCACCCAGGTGCCCAAGAGGTCGATGTAATGAGCGCTAATGAGCCCATTGACAGCCTCAGTACAGGCTGATTGGTGCTGCAGGCTCTCACCATGTGCTTGGTGGAGCACTTCCTGGCACAGGCCAGCAGCCTGCTGGATCTCTGCCCTGCCATGCCCTCCATATCAGCTTCATGTGACACATTACAGACAAGAAAGAGGGGAGAGAGTGTTTGATGGTGAAGCTGTGAGGCTCTCGCATCTTTAGCTGCAGATATTTGTTCTCTAAGATGTGTGAGCTGTAGAGGATTACGACAGGTTTGCTTTCAGCGCACACGTATAAACGTGCAGTTTGTATGTGCCGTGTGTTGTACGGCAGTCATATACCTGAGGAAGAGGCTGTGCCGTGTGGCTACGTTACACCTCGCTGGCTAACCGCACACCCTAACTTTGTGCACGATTACTGATGGATGGAGTCAGTCCTGTTAAATGCAAGTTAGTGTCACGGATCGTGCTAGCAGCATTTCCATGTCTGGGGAGTGTTTGGAACGACCACAGCGCCTCATCCAAGACTTGTAACTGAACAGGAACTTTAGGCTTTCACAAAGAGGAAGTTGAATTCTTCTACGCCACAGTGCACCCAGCATTCTGTCAGTGGATGAGTCCACCAACTGTTGATAACACCAGCCTGGTCTCTTATTACCCACAGACCATTACGTGTTGGTGTTCATCAGCACAGTGCTGCTGTCCCACTGTGCAGAGACAGACAGGAGGAGCTGTCAGAGATGGGAGCAAATAAAAAAAATACTTCCTGTTTGTGTCTCTCTTGGAAAGAGTAAAGAAGCAGCAGCTGAAGATTTGGTCCGAACTGCAAAGATCATAAAAGCTGGAGTTATGCTTCAGCGGCTACGCTGACCGAAAGGCCACTCTCACTCAAACTTTGCGTATTCCCTCAAGTACCACAGGTAGGGAATCCACTTTATTAGAGCCTGTCAGCGTGGCTCGTGCTTTGCGCTCTGACTTTGATTGCTCGTGGACGTCCCACCGTAGCGTTTGTCAGATGAGGGATACTCCTCTCTCTCCATCCCTCCACTCCTCCTCTCTCCCTGTCCTTCCTGTCATCTCCGTGGCAGCGGGAGACATCTGGACGACTGTCACGGTTGACACGGTTGGTTGACGAGCACTGACAAATCCCCACGGACCCCAGAAAACAGGACTCATTGGTGATGATAGACTGTGTGTGTGTGTATTGTTTGCAAAATGATGGTAAGATTAATAATCCCTGCTCCGGGAATTTAAATCACCTTCACACACGTATAAAATCGGAGATATGTACGGGACATGTTTCAGGATTCTACCTTCACTCAAAGCGACCGCTAACGACACGTCAAAACAGCGGCGTCTGTTATTTTCTGTGTAACCTCACACAGGTGGGGTCTTGATGCATTGACATGCGTCACAGCAGGTTAACGCATCATTGCCTCACAAAAGCAGCACTTTCATCAAATTCATCCCCCAGACTGCAGCAGGCTCAGCTGTTAGTCTGCTTAAAGCATATGTGTAGCGCCGGCAGGATAAAGACGGATGTAGCGTCCACAGCCGTGAGGCGAAGCCGGCATGGAGCCTCGTGCCTGCATTCCCTTCAGTGGCCACCAGGAGGTGAAAACTGGCTGCAAAAACGCGTCTGTTTCCATAGAAGTCGGCGTGAAAAACATTCTCCTGGTGGGTCTCAGTAGTTATTTTTGAAAACGCTCAGCTCAACACCTCTTAACAGAACGCCATAAACCAGTGGGTGACATCATCGCGGGTGCCGTCTTCCACGCATGCAGATAGTCCTTTATTCAATCCAGGAATATAAAATAAACGAATTGTAAGAACTTGTTAGCGCTCTCTGATAGAGGCAGCAGTTAATAAGCTAACATTAGCTGGGTGGAGACACACGGATTAGCACAGTCTGTGTTTTACCTGCTTCCTGACATCTCTGGTCACCTGCTACAGGCACGACATCGATATTAATTCAGTTCACTTTACGACAACAGTCGCCTCAAGGCACTTCATACTGTAAGGTAGAGACTTTACAATAATACAGAGAAAACCCCAACAGTCGCACGACCCCCTAATGGCAAGCACCTTAGCGACAGTGGGAAGGAAAAACTCCTGTTTAACAGGAAGAAACCTCCAGGAGAACCAGGCTCAGGGAGGGGCGGGGCCACGTGCGGCGAGCGGATGGGGTGAGGGGAAGACAGGATAAAGACATGCTGTGGAAGAGAGCCAGAGATTAATAATAAGTAATGACTAAATTCAGTATTAATAGGCTGCCTCATAACTGGGCCTGTTAAGAGACAGAGCGGTCCTTAATGATCAGCACCATGCGTGTTTTTCATCCAATCATCCATCAAGACTTTTCTGATTGATCCGAGCTTCCTCTTTCTATAAATACGTGCCCGCGTTGTGTAGAAACATATTAAACTAAATTACACAACTGACAATGACATGTTGGTGGTCTTTACTGTGAGTGCAGCTGGATTCTCAGGGTCTGTATGAGACCTTCTCGACGTCTTTCCTCAACTGACGGGAGATCATTTTTTGCAGTTTCCCTGAAACTGCTCAGGAGTTCGAATGATCGAAGCTATAAGTGAAAACCTGGGTTCTTTAAAGCGCTTCCTCTGACGTGGGCTTCAGTTAAGTTGGTCTGCATGAACATCCGTGGATTAAAATCTCAGGTTAGTAAGTGAGTGCATTGTGCGAATAGATGGAGAAGGCTTATTTAGTCTCCGAGCACACTCTGCCGTGCAGCGCGGGCCCGAACTGTTAAATTTGTAAAAACGCGTCCGACCCGATGGGAATAATGTGAACTCTGAAATAAAGTGGCGGAGGTGGAGATGCATTGAGTGAATCTGAATTAAACCCTCCCCTTGTGGATTTACTGAAATACTTCTCAAAGAAACACTGTTTGTCATTTATAGCCTGAGGCACAGAGTAATGCTGTATAAAGTTGCATTGTAATGACATATAGAAACGGTGATTACAGCCTAATTCAATTGCTCCATAATCTCATTTCCATAATGGCCTTTATTTGGAACCTCAATTTATTGTTTTCCCAGAAATCATTATACAATTTAGCCTTTAAATCCATTTTGAATATGCGTGCCCACTGTAGGAGGCAGGCACATGCATAAATATCACATACACCAACATAGAACAAACCAGCAAGTGTGAACACACGCACACACGCACACACACACACATACACACAACAAGAAAGTACATGTAGCCAGATATAGCCGTGGCAGCACACACACTGATGGCATTATGGTAATGGATAGGCGGGCCCAGCTGGTATATCTGGTGGCAGCAGTGTGAGAAAAGAGGAGGGTTATAATGTGCAAATATTAATGATCCTGGGTTTGGGACTCTGGACACGCGTGCATCTTTGTGTCGACGTGCGTGTGCACACGCATGCGTGTGGTCAAGTGCCAGAGGGTGGGATCCAACAGCCTGGATTTAATCACTGGGACCCGTCTCCCTAAGATGACTATCATGATCTGCCAGCTTCGCTGAGCTCCTCTGATATGTCTGTCCCCGGTGACGCGGCTCGATCTGGGCTGCAGCGTTCGGCCAAGTCACCGAGATCACCATAAGTCCGCGGTAGGCATCGGACCAACCCCGGTCTTAGAGCTTGAACGCCGCCTGTAACCCCGTACAAAGCTTTAGTTCAAATAACCCCGAGTCCCCCCGTGTGGGCGCCGAGCTGCTCTTCCAAGGGTGTGTGTCGGGGATTTCAGCGACTCCGGGATGAAAGATCATCTTGGTACTTTTTCCAGTGTCTTTGTGCATGACGGCGCTCGGTTTATGATATCTGCTGTGCAATTTCTACATGGATAACCTGCTCTCTCTGCCGCTCTGCGAGGCGCTGCGAGGGGCGATCATGCAAGACTGATTCCTGTGCTTTCTTAAGAGGATATATAATACGGTTCACCTCTACATACTCCTGCTGCTGAGAAGCTTTTCAAAGGATTCTTCAATACAGCCACCGAGGAGGATCATGTCGAAGAAAAAAGAGCAAATGAAATCGTATAGAAGCTCCGCAAACGAAAGAAGAGAAGAAAGGTTCACTACAATGTCCGCTGCTTCTCTTCGACTCGGGCCCGGTGTTAAAGCAGCGGCCCGTTACATTTACCTTTGTCCGAGAAGCTGTAATCATACCTGTTCTTATATGTTTTACTGTGACAGCTGAGCTGATGTACGGGCTTGGAAGGCCCGGTGTCAGAGAAAGACCTGAGCCAGTCCTAGAATCCAGGAGTGAGTTTGGATCCTGTGCTTCCTGTTCCCTGTCAGTCAGTAAAATGGGAATATTATCCCTAACAGGAACCAGCCTAAAACCACATGCAGGCTACTCATGTTGGTAACACTTTATAAAACAGCCCAACACTGAGCGTGTAATTGAAATGATTTTAATTATTTACTTAAATATCAATAGAGCAGAATAAGAGATATTAAAGAAATATTTGTACTGTAAATAATTTAAAGTCGTGCACGAGTAGTTTTAAGTATTGCAGAACGTATTTTACAGTAAAGAAGACACAGATTATTATTGGGGGATAATTTATTGGAAAAACAAAGAGTATTTCCCCGTCTTACATCATAAATACGCCGTACTGGTCGGGGGCACGGGCCAGGGTTACCTAACCCTAAAATGATAAAAAGCATTGATGGTATTTATTTTTTCTTGTAAGGTGATAACAGGTAACCGTCTTTATTATATTCATATTGGAAATTAAAGGACAGTTGAATAATAGAACATCCATCAGTCATCATCAACATAATGAACATTAAATAAAGATATAAAAAGTCGAGAACAACCTGAAGCTCACAGCGTGTTTACGATGTAAGATGGTGAAATAATGTCTGTTCTTCTGCAAAATTACCAATAAATCATGCATAACTAACGTTTACCTAGAGTGGAATTATTTCTTTGTTTCCTGTAAAAAACCGAACGTGTGACCTCTTATTCCTGTAAGTATTTGTGGGTGAATGGATATCTGCTGTAATTTCGTTTTGAGCTGAATTACAAAGTGTATTGTGTCTCTGAGCATGCTGTACGCTTCAGGTTGGGGCGTCTATGTTCTTGTGTCACAGACTCGCTGATATATCCTAACATGTGAGGCTGTTTTTGGTTTGCTGTGTCTTCAGAATTACATTCACTAAAAAAAACAAGCCAAGTTTACGTCTGCTACTAAGTTGTGCAACTTTCTTTCCTGGCCAGAACACACGTCTTATAAAATCTGAAAAATCTTTTTTCTTGATTAAATAAAATTTAAAGAGCAATCAAAAATAATAGTGAGTATCAGGCCTGATCTGTCCTGCCGTGTGATAACTTGGAATTTGGACTTGGAATTTTGCTGGAAATGTGTGGTTCTGGTCCCAGACTGGGCGCTGGGAAGAATTATCATGTGATGAATTAACCCTGTGAGCATCTGACGCTGAGTTTTGTGAGTTATTGAATACCTGCACCTTATCTGCAGTTTTATACATTTCTTGGAGCCGAGGAACCACGGGGAAACTTCCGAGCTTCTTTACTGAAAGGAAGGGGAATGACGTGCACACGAGCTGTTCATGACTGATGACGTCTAAGTGCTGCGGGTCAGCATCGCGGATATAAACGGCCCGAGCAGGAAAAAGGTTGAAGCTAAAAAAGCCCGCCGAACTGCGGGTCGACGGTCCAAAGACGACATGTTTGCCGTCGAATAAACAGCACCCGAGGTAAAATAGAGAGGGTTCACACTGTCCTCCAGCATATTTGATCAGAGACGGTGACAATTATACATCCTGGCACATTCCTCTCAGTGTCACAGACTCAGGCACCGCTTGGCCACCAGACGTGGGCCGCTGTTGCCGCCGATTGGTTGGAGTTCTGTCAGATAGCCAAGCTCTAATGGAAACGCTACAATGCAGCCAAAGTGCGGGAATCATTTCAGTGATAAAGTTATATGTTCAGCCTACAACAACTGGTGGAGATAATGTTTGGCCTCATTATAATTCTCACCATGTTTAAACAGGCGGCCGCAGAACGCAAACAAAAGCAGATGAAATTTGAAAAGTATTATCAATATTGCAGATAGTGGATGCCCTTTCCAATCACAAGCTGCATATCTCTCACGGCAAATATATGGTTGAGTAGTTCATTCGTTTCTATTAGGTCCCTTGTATGTTTCCCCGTGGCTCATATATATTTATGCAGAATTGATGAAAAGGCCAAACAAGCTACCATTAGATATGGGTCGAATTCAGTAGGCGAGCCGAGCTAAAGGTACATCTAAAAGGCATTAGTCTGCAGTGACAGATCTCCCTCTTTGTTCCCCTCCTTGCGTGGACTCATTCCTCACACGGACTCGGCCACGAGCCAAGCTTTCAGCCGCTCTATTGTACGGGAAGCGCGTGCACACAACCGGCGTCTGCACGTTGTCGTGTTTGCAGCGCTGCAAACGTGTTTACCTGCATACGTGCGCGGCTCTCTGCGTACACGCGTGCGCTCGCCTCACACTGCAGAGCCCGCTCCGCACGCCGCTCCGTGTATTCTTCGGCTCTGTTAATAGCTGGCTGCTGGAGCAAAATAATTGTCATTTTCCAGCCAGTGGGTCTAAAGTCATACAACATAATGAAATGTATAAAAAAGAGGGGAAATGGCAGACAGGAGGCATGCTAAATCAAATGTAGAGAGATCTGAATAATTTAAGGCACAGGAAGGCGAGAGGAGGAGGAGGAGGAGGAGGTGCAAATGGAAAGATGTTGAAAAGTATCATTTAGGTTGACAGCGCTATGTGCTAATGCGTGTGCATCTACAAGGGCAGTGCAGTACGCACAGAATGGAGGAATAAATATGAAAATATAAGGCATGGATCATCTGTGTTTGACGGCTTTGTTCGCCAATCGATCGATTCGGTATCTAACGATCGTTCGCCGGCAGGTTCATCTCTAACTAACCCGGCCGCAGCGCTCGCCGCGCGGCCTGCCAGTAAAGGACTGGGATCACCACGAGAGCAGGCGTGTGATTGACTGTTGCGGGGGGCAGCGTGGACAGAGGAGGCTGACCTTGTCCAGACACTCAGACGCAAACACAGGGACGTGGGGATGAGGTGGGACGGGGCTGTCGCCGCGTTCTGGGAAAACGAATGTTTAGCCGTCGGTCTCTCTTTTTTTGCACACCCTCTCTTTTCACGCACACACTCACTCACTCTCGTAAATCCCTGATTACCATGTTGTACACCTGTCCAACATTATGATGGTATCTGGCACAGGCTGCGGTCGTCTCTAGAAAAGGTACAAAACACACACGCACATCCTCCTGCAAGGACGCGGTGTGTCTTTGTACGCATTTATCCCCGAGTGTGTGTGTGTGTGTGTGTGTGCGGGCTGCAGAGGCCGGTCTAATGGAGACACAGTTTTATTGTGCGTCAGGCAGGCAGACAAACAGTTTGCCAGTTTTTCTGGAGCTGAGCTGGGCTGCAGCTGGTGATGAAGTGGAGCCAGCATGTAGTCAAGGCTGACATATACCATCCACTGGTGACAGCAGCGCGCACACACACACACACACACACACACACACACACTTTATCTGTGCAAAGCACTAAAATATGTCTTCTGCTGAAGTTTAGATGTATTTATCAGAGGTAAAGGCCAAAGGTGTTAAAATGTCCCGGTGGGGGCGGGGCTTCATTTAAAGGATCAAACCTGAGTTTTGTAAAAAAAACCATCTAGGTTTTTCATTTGCTGTTAGCTGAAGTCAGAGAAGCAGAGTCACTGAGTTCCTGCAGTTCCAGCTCATCTTAGTGTGTGTGTGCGGTTTTTGTCCGAATCATATAATTACAAGTTACGTTTCAGACGTCCGTGACCGCCGAGGCTCTCGGGTCAGATCACACCTTGAACGTGTTTCAAAGTTAATCAGGTTATCCTCCACCAATCAGCCTGGACAGGGACTAAATGTAAGGTTGTTACAGATTATATGTTAATATTATAACAAAGACGCTGACAGCTCAGACATCAGTGTGAAAGTTAAATGGGGGTGTTTGACTGCACAGATGCGCCCCTTTCGCCCTGTGGATTTTACTTGGACCACATCTCACGTTTTTTTGATGTGGGACGCTGACGCTGCCTGATGCCATCACACGGTACACATCATTGGATTCAGCAGACTCACAGCTGTCCAACAAACTCTGGGTAGTATTTCTCTGACAATCCCAGCAAAAACTGTCTGTAATTGTATTAATCCATTTCTTGCATATAGTCTTATATTTGAAATTTCCACCTGTTGTACATCTGCGTTTGTAGGGCTGCAATCTCTCAACGCATCAAGATATTCATATTCTGCTTTTTCAGCCATGCAGAGGAAGCCCTCGCCCACTGACACACCAAGTTTGAAATGAATCAGAGCTTCCATTATGAAATGACACCAGCTCAGCTGTAGCATCTCTCATTCGGCTCAGCATCATTTTGTTATTTCCACAACACGTGTTAATTAAATTTAAGCACTTTTGCATTAAAATATTTATATCCAAGAAATGATTTCACAAATGAGACTTTAACGAACGAAGAACACGGTTGAGTTTTTCGACTCAAGCTGTTTGGGGGAGTCTTACCTGTGACATCCATTTGATTGTTAAGTTTTATATGTTAAAGCTGCGCAGCTCTTCACCGAAACTTATTATGATCCATCTGTTCATAATAAAACAGAAAAGATAAAGAGGATGAAAAGCAGAAAGAAAACAGAATTAAATTTAATAAACTAAATAAAATAAAAGCGAATAAGGAATAAATAGTTTGCGTGTCCTTGCTGCTCGTTAGATTAACTGCTGAGCTTAAACTGTCTGCAGGTGTCACTGGTTTCCTGCTCAGATGACCCGCCTCTCGCCTTATGACCGCTGGGGTTTGCTCCGCCCCAACCCTGAACTGGGTCAGTTGTTAAAAATGTTGGACAAGATTAAAAAGATAAAACTGAAACAGAACAAATGTGTCTAAAACAACAGTGAAAATCTGAAAAAACCAAAACAGTCCAACAGAATAAAACTAGAACCAGTAGTTTCTCTTCTGATCATAGCGCCGTTTCCTTCATATCTGTGCGTTCTTCCTCGTCGCATGCTCTTTGTCCTGTGGGGCCACCGTACTTCAGCCCTGCTCACAGACATCAGCACTAAGCTAAGTAAACCGGCTGTAGAGTGAAATCCTCCCTTGACTCCCGTGTGTGTGATGTAGGAGTGTCACATTTTTCTGTGGAAACATATTTAGTGACCAAATGCTGGTGGTGCGTGTACACGTGTTAGAAAAACACTGTGAATGTGTGAGATCGTGTTAAGCTTCGTCTCTAAGCACACGCTCAGACCTTAATTGAGACCGACCGTTGGATTGAGACGTTTTCAAAGAGTCGCTGGTTTCAAATGATCATTCCTGTTAAATATGCGACTGTGTGAATTACAGAGCAACTTGGCTCTCTCAAAATACTCCCAACAGGCTTATCTGAGATGAAAAACGGGGTTGGAAGGGTATTTTCACTTGATTTTTTTTTTCTTTCAACACGGCTGGCAAGGCAGATCTAAAAAGACTAATTTAAAATGTTAAGGTCTCCCAAATATTAATTGTTTGGTCCAGGAAGAGCAAATTTAACTAATTAAGTTCCTCTCTTTGTGGATTTTTGACCGTCCAAGGATTCCTCCTGACACAGCTGATCGGTTTTCAGCCAAATTCCTCATATTTTAATGGAAGTTTTATGTGTAAACAGAGGTTATGAATGTGTTCTGCAGAAGATTCCATAAAAAGGACGATATGGATGCCGTAACCCGGCCATCTGTCCCACGTGTCTGTGGTATGACCACATATATGCCACTGAGCTCCTGCTGTGCTGCAGTCCTCTGTGTAGTAAACACACCGACTTCCAGTACTTTCTGCATTAGTGACTAACACCAAACCGTACTCTTTGACGATGTGTCCACTGTTACCATGGAATAAATTTACGGTGTCTCAGTCCAACTAAAAAGCCTCGTCCAGACATGAAGCGTTTCCCTCGTCGTCCATCGTTCTCTAGCTGGCAGCTGAGCCATCGTGGACAGTTCAGGCTCTGGTTGTGAAGCTCTCCAACGTCTCCAAGAGCTCCACGTCCACCAGGGGTCGCCATCAGAGGTCAGAGAGGACTAGATTGGCTCAATTGTCAGATTTAATTAAAGATACGAGAACATTTGACTGAAAGTACCCGGAGAGCAGGAATAACACAAGGAGGAAAAGAACTGGGGCAAATGGCTCGGGAAACCAGGAAGGTGACGAACATTATATGTACACGAACTGGAAACAAAACCCTCCTTCAAAATAAAACAGGAAGTTTCCAAAATCCAAACTCACAGCGAGAAATATGAAGACAACAGAAGCGATAAATGTCTGCTGGGCGTGACTCTCACACGTGTGGGTTATTTAAAAGTCGGGGAATTAAAGGTTAAACGTCTCTTTGGATGAGACTTATCTTGAGAGCACTTCTGGCACTGCCGTAACACGGACGAGGCACCGAGTGCAAAATGAGACAGACGAGCGATCGGCGCGGGAATTATCACGATCGGCTACAGAGGTATCAGCTGACTAAAAGAAACAAAAAGCTTCATGTAGCTGCAGCGTGAATGGGCTGCGAGCTGTCTGCTGTCTGTCATTAGCCGCTCTTTGGGTGTTCCTGCAGATCAGGAAGAGAGGGAGGAGGGAGAGCAAAGTCCTGTCCAAGAAGAAGTATTATTGTCCAAGAAGTATTAGTTCTCTTTTTAATTTTAGCAAGACGAGGAAGTCGGAATTCAAATGAAAGAATCGGTTTCCATCCAGCTAATAGTAATCCATAATCCCACCAACGTGTCTAAAGCACAATGTGGTCGCTGTGATTAACGTTAATGCCTCCCCTACTCAATTTATTGAAATGTTGGAATGAACACATTTGGTTTGGAACCAACGCACTGGCTTGTGTTTAAAAATGTGGACGGGTGGGGGTAAGACGGGAGGGAGGGAGGGGGGCCGAGACGATGGAGACGCTGTAAAAGTGAGAGAGGAGGAAGAAGAGCAGGCAGAGGAAGTCAGAGGAGGACAGAGAGAGGATGTGCAAGAGCGATGATTCCGAGGAGAAAGAGAAGGATGAAAAAAGGAAAACGAAATGAAAAATGGGAGGCGGCCGTGTACAAGCAGAGGAGAGCGAGATGAGAAGAAACAAAATAAGTTCCTGCCTGAAAATTAGTCCACCCTGGTCTCATTCTAAGGTCTGGCCTGATGGTTTTAATTTCTCCAAATGGCACACTTTGCAGACAGACAAAAAAAAGCGAATGAGAGCAAAAAGAAAGTGGTATTAGAATAATTAAACGCGGGAAGAGGGTCGCAGTTTCATTTTCGGCAACACTTCAAATGAATTCCTGTAATGATCCTGAAACCTTGAAAAGGCAAAATCCAATCAAACAATATCTACTGGGCTTCATTTTCTGTGCTGGGGGAATGACCCCTCTTTGTCAAAGGGCGAGTCATGAGAATGTGGGTCGCCGTAGACATACAAATGAAGGGCGGACAATTTGGTCTAGTTAAAGCCATTATGCCTACAAGTGCGTGCGTGGTAATGTCGAGGTGCGTGCGTGCGTCCGAGACTCTGAGTGGGAAGGGGAACGATTATGGATGTGTCGGAGCGTTTGTCGGCGCGCACGCACGAGCGGTGCGTTGCGGCTTTAACACTTTGTGGCTGTGATATGACTCATTGTAAATGATGCCATGGAAGGTCAATTGTGGAGATCAGAATGGCTGTTGATGGAGGGGAAGGGAGAAAATGTGTCATGTTTTTCCCCCTCACTGCGCGCTGCCGCTGCTGCTGCTGCGGAGGCATTTTGATTTAAAAGAATAAATGGATCTGCTCGGGTTATTTCTCTCTGACTGGCACCGTCCAAAATAACACCCCTGGCCCCATATTTCTTGGAGGAGCCTTATGCTTTGCACCCATTGTTTTTACTCCCTCCCCTACCTTTGACCATTGGAGGGGTAATCAGGCATGAGTGCCGTGGATTATGGCACGAGTGGATGAGCAGCTGCAATGCTCCAATGACCTTTTGTAACTCATTACTGGACCTCCAAAAAAGAAAGGGGATAAGAGGAGGGAGAGAAGAGAAAAACACAGTCGAGGGAAAAAAACGAAGGAAAAAAAAGGCCTCCTCTGAAATCTTTGGGGATATTCAGCTCAGTGACCATGATGTGTTATTGTCTGCATCGCCTTACTCGGAGCAGATGTTAAATGGACTGATTGACAGACAGTCGTAGTCTGGGAAAAGATGGGAGAAAGGAGGAAAGCAGGTGAACATTAAAACAGGTGAAGGTGATACAAAGGAGCGTTTTTCTCTTTTTTTCCAAGCTGGAAGAAAAAAAGAAGAAAATGGAAAGAGAGAAAAAAGAGGAGAGCGAGTGTGGGGACGGTATTTACGAATGGTAATTGCGTCACCGGAGGGGGCAGTCTCATACGTTTGACCTCCGGGTCCTGCAGGTGTTTATCCCCCCCCCCGCACACACACAGAAACACACACGGCCCAGGTAGTACTGCTCTTGTGGGGACCTCAGTCCGTTTACACAGTTGCATTAAAGGGACAAAAAGCGAGTCCTCATAATGCAAATCGTCCAACTTTAACTGGACCACGTCAGGTTGGCACAGAAATTCAAATTCACACAGAGATGAACAGGCAAATCAGGGAAGTACAATACACAGAGAGCACATACAGAAACCTTCAAAATAAACCAGGAAGTCAACTCAAAGGCAACACAAAGAACAGTTTATATGTGCAAAATACTGTGGACGAGTGAATTATGATCAAAAATGCAGAATAAGTGGAATAGTTCACAGCGGGGTCAGTGTTCAGATGAACACGTTTAACTAACGTACGCACAGTCATCGTTCAGACATGAATCACATGATGGAGTGAATCAAAAACAAGAGAATCACAATAAAGAGGCAGGAAAAGAACAAAGGAGGGAAGTAAAGGC